>NW_012105198.1:951512-952358 GCF_000951045.1 Mandrillus leucophaeus
TCAGAGAGACAGAGCGGGTGTGCGAACATGGACAAGTTTGCTTACTGAGGCTGAGAGTAACAGATTGTGGTGTTACAGCGTTTTTTAATAGCATTAGAAATTAATGTAGGTGCAATTGAGTCCCAGAATATACACATTTAAGAAAAGCAAATTATACTTGATGAAGTCAGCAAAATGGGGGACCATTTCTTTATTTTCCACCTATAACTCATCACCTTCAACCCCATCCCCAAGTTAAATCTTAACCTCCAATAACTCACAGCATAAACGCAGTGAAACAAAACAAGTTACTTTATGGCTGTTAAATCTTGAGAGCACTGGTCAAAGACATTATGAGCAATTTAGCACTGACTTTCCAATGTAATTCTCAAGTAAGCTACAACTTCACTGCACATATATTCCGATTTTCCATTCTATCTTAATGTACCATACTATGCATAATAATTAAATACTCTCACCTTAGAATGCTATAGCTGGATATCAGGTCAAATATCTTCATTGGTAATATCATGCCCATTTTTGTTGAAAGTATCTAAGCAACAGTATGGTGGTTGGACTGAATAATTTAAAGCTCTTTCCAAACCTGGTTTCCTGTGATGGTAATGAGGAATATATTTATATACCAGCATGCACTTAAGAAAGGTTATTTGACTCTCATTTTAGTTACTCATAGTCTAACTAATAGAAGTGGAATTTTACAGAAACAAATTGCAAATGTAGGGCATTTTTATTTTTATAAAGCCTATTAACACGAGGATGCTCAAGACTTATGTAAAATAGTGTAGTGTTTGCCTATAACCTATGCACACCCTCCCATATACTTTAAGTCATCTCTAGATTATTTAT
>NW_012105198.1:953038-977341 GCF_000951045.1 Mandrillus leucophaeus
TAAATTTTGCCTTGCTGAGAAATCCTTTGTTTAAGTGCTCATTTTCTTTGGAACTCCGAGCTTTACTTCCAACAGTTGCAATCCTAGCTCCAGGACTTCTGGACCTCGTGTCCTTCTACAAATCATTTCTCTTCCTTAATCTTTAATTTCCTCAGCTATTAGATGAGGAATATAATTTATAACCCCTGAGTACCTGAAAGCCCTAACATTGTTGACCCCCATCACAGCAACCCAAGCCTCAATAACCTTAACAATAAAATGTGGTTTCAGACCCCTCCCTCATGTCTCATGGTTTTTGTTAAGATGATTTTAAATAGTATCTGTGAAGGTATTTTATAAATTTTGAAGCACTCTATTGTTTGTTTCTAGGTCTTAGGGAGTTGATTTGATTGTCAATATTAATGTTAAGATTTGAAAATCTTCAAATTTGCACTTCTATTCATACATGTTGCAAACTTACCCCTCTTTTAAAAACAATCAACTGGTTATCCCTCAGTCACCTATTTCAAACTATTCATCTTTTAAAGAATTCCAAGAGTTATATATGAATTGTGGATTTCAGCAATGTTTACTTTGAAGGCATTGGTAAAAAGCAGTCTTCATTTTTTTTTTTATAAATTCAATGGTTTCAATTAATAGAAATGATCAAATTCAAGGAATTATACCTATTCTTCACAGACTTCAGCTTTTTCAGAGACATAACCAAAGTTTTGTCTTTAATTTGTGTCTGAAATTACAGGTTAAAGAGATGATAAATATTGTTGTTCAATATGTAAATGAGTATTTGCAATGGCAATTAGCAGAAAAGAGCTAAATTTGGACTAGCAGCCAATAACAAAATTTGGGGAAAGAAACATAATAAAAAAGTAATACTATCAGAATCAAAATCAAAATATTATGATTATTCCACAGTTCTGTAGCTTTAACATTATTGTTTTCAACTTTTAGTTTAATGAAAGTATCAATAGGCATATACCCATGAATAAATTACTACCTGATACTAATCTCTTTCTAAAAATTAAAAGATGTTTGTTTCTTATTTTTGCCATAAACTAGAGACTTGAGTCTTTCTATTTTCTCTCTTCTTCTGTTCCTTGTCTCCATCATCTTTGTCTTCTACTCTCTACAGCAGTCTGTTACCCTCTGATAAGTCTCATATCAACTCTTCTACATGATTCTGAATGTGATGTGTAACATAATCCTGGCCAAGAGAGATAGGGAGATTGCTCCTGGGATTCAGAGTGAAAGTGGAAATGGCTCAGGATCACTTGTGATGCAAGTGTCACAATGTATTCCACAGATCCACTTAATTCACCCCGTATCTAAACTAAGAATCACCTGTAATATAACGGGAATGGCCATAGATTGGGAGTCAGGAGACCTGTCATTGCAACTCATTTACTGCAAGATCTTGGAAAAGTCACTTTCCCTCTCTGTACCCATATTTGTCTATCTACATGTGGCACTGCTTCTTTCTCAATATCTTGCAGGCCAATGATTTGCACACTTCAGATTATTTAAGAGTCACCCGAGTACTGAAAATACAGATTTGGGGGCACTCGTTCCAAAATATTCTAATTTAGAAGATCTAGGATGTGGCCTGGGAAATCAATAAGCACTTCAGGTAGCCCTGATGTAGGGAGTACATTAGGTTTCGTTTGTTTGTTCGTTTTGTTTTGTTTTTAAATTAATTCATAAATTTATAATAACCTGTCCTTGGCTTCTTATAAATGGAATCATTCATATGTAATTGGGAGGTATGGCTCCTGCTACACAACATAATGCCTTTAGATTTGGTCCATGATATTGATAAGTAGTGTTGTTTGAGTCTTCTGCTTTGTTATATTTTAAGTCTGTTTCTTAAAAAAATAGCATATACTCGGAGCTTGCTTTTATATCTAGTCAGAGAATATCTGAATTTTCATCAGTGTTAGATCATAACATTTAAAAACCAAACTAAACAAAAAAAAATTAGGTCCCTATGAATATACTTTGATAAGTGTAGAAAAATGTGCCAAGAGCACATCTAGTGCTGTATATTTTCCAGCTTTTCTGGCTATGTTGATGTGTCAACTTAGTATTCCTGACAATAGTTGGTTAGGAGAACAACGCAAATATGTATGTATAAATTGGTGTTGATGTTGCACCATGGTTTTATAGGTTTCACTATGAAGCACACAGGCATATATAACCTTCAGAAAGTATTATTGGTAAGAATATATCTTAAAAGAGAGAGAAAATAGGAGGTATTTACAAATATGTCAAGTTTACAAGCCAAACGAATAGAAGCAGTTGTCAAACTAAATCCAATACTTTTATTTTAAAAGTATCTTTAAAAATAAGAGATATGTTAATAAACTAATAAGATCAGAGTTAAAAGACCCAAATGAAAAGAAAAAAGTAAATATTGCCAGTGGAAAATTTTTAACTAAAAAAAAAGGTAGTTGTTGGGATAACACAATAGACATGACTTTTGGGAAGTTATGATAATAGACTCTATTTTCCTAGAGTAGTTCTTAACTATATTCCAGAATTAGTGATTAATTATACATATAGGATTATGTTTAAATCCTTTGTTTAATATAGTAAATCTTTAGTTTGAAAATGGAAATATTCCATTTTCTTCAGGAATGTCTAATTTACTAAGTATCAGAATGAGGCTTTTATTACTCAATATGTTCAATAATATTTGTGAACTGATTTTCTAAATCCTTAATATCTTTGGTTATTATAAACAAAGGAAGCATTCAAAGGGGATTAGAAATATGTGAGCGAATTACCATTTAAATAAATTTGATTCAGCCCAGAAGGGACAATAGAAAGACTTTCAGTCTCCATAAATCCACTTTAATATCAGTAAACAAATGGCCCAAAGTAGTTTTATCTGGTTCTGGCTGTAAAGGGTGAAATGCAAGAAACAAGACTGGGAAAACAGTCCTTTCTGTATTGCAGCCAGAAAAAAGGGAACTGGCTTCGATTGTGTGCCAGCATGATTTTAGCTCCTTAGCGTAAATGTTATCTGTCTGTATAATCTCCTAACTTAATTTATTCATCCATTTTAATATATTTCTAAAATGTAGTTTCCACACATGGCCTCAATTTCTTCCTTAAATGGTCATAATAAAAAGCCCCAAAATAGTATTATAAATGACTACAATGGAACTTTAAATGATACCATTTAAAGACTCAAAATATGTTGCCCTTCTTAATGATTTATATTCTGTTAAATTATGCTCATGCTATTTACTGATTTGTATATTAGAAGAAGGCAAGCATATATACATGTATATATGTTATAACATAGAAAGTTGATAGAACTAAAGCAAAGGAGGGGTAGTTAATGATGATAGTGCTAATAATACCAGATTCATGTACCCAATTCTTGTAAAAATAATACTACGGTTCCTACCATACAGTTCATAGTTCTGTATCTCCTGCTGTACGAGCATTGTCTCCATTAATCTTCACATCTCTATAAAGTATCATTCTCATTCCATTTTACAGTTAAATAAACTGAGACACAGAAGAATTGGGCTCCAACAGTCAGTCTCTAGAGCACATATTATATAATGTAGGTGTATGGCTGTTTATTTCCAGGGTCTAGCACATAGTGAGATCTCAAAATTTATCTCAGAGGATTAAATGATTTGAAAGATTTGAATGATTAATTTGTTTCCAAATTCATGTGGTATTCTTCATGTTGGTGTTTCTAGATCAAAAGCCAAATATAAGATTAATCCATTGCATTAGTTCTGCTTTTTTCATTCAATTACTGATTTTCAGCTATAAAAGTATCTATACTGAGGCAATATTTCTCTATGTATAATACAACTTTTTATTTGAAAGTAATTTTGGATTCTCAGGAAAGTTGCAAACATAGTAGGGCAATTTCCTGAATAACCTTCATCCAGTTTCCCTAATGTTATCTTACGTAATAGCAGGTATAGAATATTTGTCAAAATTAAGAAATTAACATTGGTTCAACACTATTATAATTTAACCTCAAACTGTATTTGGATTTCAGGAGCTTTTCCACTAATGAGCTCTTTATGTACTAGGCTCCAATCCAGAATACTGCATTATGTTTAGTCTTCTCTAATCTGTGGCAGTTTGCCAATCTTTTCTTGTTTTCCATGATATTGACAGTTTTGAAGAACATTAGATTTTTGATAGAATATCCCTAAATTTGGCTTGTCTGGTGTCTTCAAAGGATTAGGCTGGGTTATTGGTTTCTGAGGAAGAATGCCAGAGAGGTAAAGTGCCCAACTCATGACACCACATCATGGGGTACATGATATCAATGTAAGTTACACAAAGTATGTTAACCTTGATCATTTGGTTAAAGTAGTATTTGTCAGGTTTCATCATTGTAAAGCTATTCTTTTTTTTTTTTTTTTTTTTTTTTTTTTTTGAGACGGAGTCTCGCTCTGTCACCCGGGCTGGAATGCAGTGGCCCGATCTCAGCTCACTGCAAGCTCCGCCTCCCAGGTTTATGCCATTCTCCTGCCTCAGCCTCCCGAGTAGCTGGGACTACAGGCTCCCGCCACCTCGCCCGGCTAGCTTTTTGTATTTTTTAGTAGAGACGGAGTTTCACCGTGTTAGCCAGGATGGTCTCGATCTCCTGACCTCGTCATTCGCCCGTCTCGGCCTCCCAAAGTGCTGGGATTACAGGCTTGAGCCACCGTGCCCGGCCACATAAAGCTATTCTTTTTTCCTGTTCATAACCTATTCTTTGGAAATGAGATACCAGGTCTAACTCATAGTAGAAAATTAATCTCCACTTCCTGGAAGGGAAAGTATGTACATGTATTATTTGGAAAACTTCTGCAAGGATGATTTGTCCTTTATTAAAGAATGCCTCATTGGCTCGTGAAAAAAGAATGAAGTCAAGAAAACTAGGGATAAAACCATTATTAGTCATAAATTTTATAAATATGATCAATCACTATGGACCGATTAGAAATTTGGTCATGCTACTGGAGTGGCCCTTTCCAATATTCAGCCACTGAGCACATTTTCTACTCAAATCTCAAAGCTCTCTGTCCCCAAGAACCTGGGGAAAAATATACGTCCTCTAATACTTAGCTACATTATTTATTGTCTTCTAAGACCTAGCCTAAAGAAAAAACTTAAAAGTTTTGTATCCCCAATATGAGTAAGCTATCAAAAAGAGTGAGGGAAGCAAGAACGGGGCAGATAAAGGAGATGAGCAGAATGTGGTCTCAGTTAAGTCTAGGCTTGGCCTGGCCCACAGTGGGCTCTGGATGTAGTTTCTATCCACTGACGCAGTATCTTTGGAGAAGGGAGTAGTTGCCAGCTGTTAGTTGCTACCATTCACAGTAGCTGTTAAATGGGTGCACGGGGCTGTAAAAGGAGAACCTAGGTGGGAAACCAATGGCATCTGTTATGTTGTATGCTTCACCTCTCAATTCAAATGACTGAATATTTGTGATGAATAAATTATGCTCCATGTAGATAGATACAAGGTATTATAATAGATAGCATATACATGATTTTATGTAATTGATGCATGGTTCTAAAACTCTGGAAGAGATTAATAATACACTAAATGTTAATAATTGCCTTTCTTTATGTTTTCCATATGTATATATACACACATATTTACATATTGCATATTTGTGCACATACATAATGTGTATATCATATAACATAAAATGTATACATTATATATAATATATAGTGTATGTGTGAGTGTGTATTAGTTTGGAGAATTATTTGTTTTTTTCCCTTGCAGAAAATAGGCAGAAATCTATTTTGAATGGATATCATCAAAAATAATAAGACAAATTTTAGAAAGTAGATTAAGATTCAATGATTTCCACTGGAAAATCCTCCAAAGCACTAGAGTATATTTTCACAATCTTTGGAGTACTAAGAACAAAACATAATTCTTTATGTGAAAAGCAAATGCCATGCTTTTCCTGTGTAAATAGCATGAAATTACCCTTATAAATGGGGTGTCTGATAGCAAAAAGGAACCATGTTTGTTTAATCCAAGCATTCAAAAAGATGGCTCAGCATTAAAATAATTCAGAAACCAATGTCTTCAAACAACAAGTGCATGAGTAGCCACCAGTGCATATCTTGTGACTGAAGAAATGTATAAAGATCTGTTGTGCAACAATAAATCAACCCTTTAGAGAAAACAGGAAGTGTCAGGGATTGTAACTAGGTCAGATACAGAAAATAAATTCTATCACTTCTTGGTTACTAAAGAATAATTTGTGCTCTTCTGAGCATGGAGAAGTGAGGTGATTTTAGGATAGAAAGGTGCTAACACCAAGTAGCATTTATTTTAAAGTCTCAAAGGCTTGAAGGACAGAAAACATCTCGAAGTTTTGAATAAGTAACTGAATTTATGCCACAATTCATCACTGCCCATAAGTGTACAGACCACGCCTGATTAGAGTGGTGTCCTTATGACCCAGTTGAGGGCTGGAAATGTAGAATATCCCCCAATATCAGCTGAATGAATTAATGCGCAAATAAATGAATGAAAACATACCAGGTAGCTGTAGAATGATCATCTTTTCCTTTGCTCCTGTCAATGTAAACAGCCACACTGCTTAGCAGGCTTAAGTCTCTGCCCTAATTCTGCTAATAGCTACCTCTGTGACCTTAATCAACAGCCTTAACCCCGTGTAGCCCTCTTGTTTCATCTGCAAGATAAGTTATTCACAAAGAGATCAAAGGTCTTCAGCAGATCTAAGTTTTGAAAATTTGCCCTTTAATCAGAACTATCATCTTAGTGCCGAGAAGGAGAACATAAGGCAACCATGAAGAACAGTATTCTAAAGTCATTGAGTACCTGGACTGAGATTCCAGAATGGTCAGACAGACATGGTTTGAGCCCCATGTCTGCCATCTTCTAACCTTATGATCTCAAGGTGGCTATTTAACAGTTCTTTATTTATAAAATTCAGATGTGATGAAGATTAAATAATTTAATTATGTAACACACCTAGCATAATGTCTGGCATATAGCGAATGCTCTCTTTTGTTACTATGGCTGCTGTCAGAGGTTGAGAGAGTAAGGTGAAGTTCCTCCAAGCAGAATTGTTGTCTTTACTTTCCTAAGTCCAGATGTGTTTTAGTTCTCCAAACTAATAGTGTCATATGAAGTCAGTGTTCTAAGAGCAGACACAAATAATTTAAGTACTGTTCTCAAGAATAATTATACAAAAGTAATGAAATCTGGTCAGCCAGGTGACTTACACCTGTAATCCCAGTACTGTGGGAGGCAGAAGCAGGAGGATTGCTTGAGCCCAGAATTTCAGGGCCAGCCTTGGAAACAAAGTGAGACCCTGTCTCTAAAAAAAAAAAAAAAGAGGATTAGCGGAGTATGATGCTGGCATGCACTGGTGGTCCCAGCTACTGAAGAGGCTGAAGTGGGAGGATTGCCAGAGCCCTGAAGGCTGAGTCTGCAGTGAGTTGTGATCATACCACTGCACTTCAGTCTGGGCAACAGAGTGAGACCCTGTCTAAATACATATATGTATATACAAAAGTAAGAAAACCTAGGAGATTGTTGTTATGACTCCCACCTCCACATACACAGGTTTGTCGGTTCTTTGATAGTATGACTATTCCGGGTCAAAAATAAATATTTTATGTGTGACATTGTTCCCCTAGGGAAAGTAGAAACCACAAATATTTTACTGAGAAAAATAATTGGTAAGCATCACATAGTTCCTAATTTTGCTGTTGTAGTAAAGGCCTATTGGTTTGTGTAGTTCACCAAATAGTTTTTGGTTTCTGCATTTAGTTACATGGTAGGTGTATTAATCAGGGTTCTCCAAAGAAACAGAATCGTTTACAGTGTGTGTGTATATTAGTAATGTGTGTGTGTATATATATATATTTTATATGTGTATATATATATATTATGTATATATATATCTATTTTGAATGGATATCAGCAAAAATAATAAGACAAATTTTAGAAGGTAGATTAAGATTCAATGATTTCCAGTGGAAAATCCTCCAAAGCACTAGAGTATATTTTCACAATCTCTAGAGTACTAAGAACAAAACATAATTATTTATGTGAAAAGCAAATCCCATGCTTTACCTGTGTAAATGGCATGAAATTACCCTTATAAATGGGGTATCTGATGGCAAAAGGAATCAAGTTTGTTTAATCCAATATGATTGTACACATATAAAAGGCCTGAGGGCAAGAGCCAATATGTAGATTCCAGTCCGAGGGTGAGGGCCTTAGAATCAGGCGTGCCAAAGGTAGTAGAGGATTGATGTCCCAGCTCAGGAGGAATCAGGCAGAAAGTAAATCTAACCTTCATCTGCCTTCTTGTTCTATTCAGGCTCTCAATGGTTTGGAAGATGCCAACCCAGGTTGTGGAGAATAATTTACTTTATTCAGTCCATCCATTCAAATGCTAATCTCTTCTAGAAACACTCTCACAAACACACTCAGAAATAATGTTTAAGCAGGTATCTGGGCATCCCATGGCCCATTCCAGTTGACATATGTAATTTACCATCGCAGCAGAATTGCATTTCCTGACTTCATCGATGCTGGCTGGGGCCATGAAATTGCGTAGGGTCATTATTGTAAGCCAAAGTAATGTATGCTGCTTTTGAGCTAAAGCATTTTATTGCTAGCCCAAGACCTACCAAAGGTCTTTTTTCCTTTGCTACAGTGACCAGCAATGTTCTAGATCGACACTTTCCAGTAGAATTTTCTGCAAAGATGGAAGTATTCTCTGTATTATCCAATATAATAGCCACTAGCCACATGTGGCTCTTGAACTCTTGAAAAGTGATTAATGAAACTGAGGAGTTATATTTTAAATTTTATACAATTTTAACTAATCTGCAGTTAAATTTAAAGGGTCACCTATAGCTGGAGGCTACCATATTGGACAGCATAGCTATAGGAACTGGCTGCGGTCTCTCAGTTCCAGAGAATGATCTAGAACAGAATCTCCAGCAAATGCGCTGAGAATTAGAATTAAAACTTGTTTAAGTTCCTGAGACTTCAAGGCTGTTACCAAAGCCTAACTTAGCTTTTTCTGATAGGTATGGGTTACCTTCTTGCTCTTTTAGTTACTGAAAACTAGCTACCTCACAAACACACCCAGAAACGAGGTTACCCAGAGAGATAGTCTCTCAACAAATATGTTACAAAATGGTGATGCTACCCTTCTACAGCTGATGGGTCCAAAGTTAGACGGTTCATCCAAGCTGGGATAATTAGATCACCTCTTTTTAAAATTTAAAGACAGAGTGTTTGGGAGCTATTGGAAGGTGAATCATTATGCTGATACTCTTGAATTTGCTCTTTTTCTTACCGTTCATTGTCAATTTTGTGTTTAGATTTAGTGAAGTAACCCAGTATCTTTCTAATACACTCCCCTTTTGCCACACAAAGAATAATAATTGGTACCAAGGAATATGGATTTATATGTCTGCAATAAGGTAAAAAAAATCACTTGAAAACTGGATAAGAAAATTTGCTAATTTTTTCAGAGCGCTAGGAGAGTAGAAACTTCTCAAAGGTATTGCGTTTCAGGCCAAGCGCGGTGGCTCATGCCAGCACTTTGGAAGGCCGAAGCAGGCAGATCACTTGAGGCCAGGAGTTTGAGAACAGCCTGGCCAACATGGTGAAACTCTATCTCTACTAAAAATACAAAAATTAGCTGAATGTGGTTGCGCACACCTGTAATCTTAGCTACTCTGGAAGCTGAGGCAGGAGAATAGCTTGAACTCGAGAGGTGGAGGATGCAGTGAGCTGAAATCACGCCACTGCACTCCAGCCTGGGCAATAGAGCGAGACTCTGTCTCCAAGAAAATTTTTTTTAAAGTTTTGTGTTTCAATGCCCTCTCTGATAAAAGTATTCAGCAAATATGTATTTAGTTCTTGTTATATTCTGGATTCTATACTAGATACTGAGGATTCAGTAGGAGACAAAACAGATTCAGTCCCTGTCTCCGTGGCATGTGATAGAACACAGGCAAGTTTGAGTACTCCAATGGAGTCAAGTGTCTCCCAGTTCTAAAGTCTATGCATGGAGTCACACTGATGACTTGGGAGCCACTTTATCATAGCTCAAGTGGCTGAGATCATAGCACATGTCACTCCTTCCCTCTCTCATTTTCTGTGCTTAAGAAAATCCCGGCAAATAGAGTGAGCTAAAGATTGGCATTAAGAATTTGGTTATAGGCCAGGCACAGTGGCTCATGCCTGTAATCCCAGCACTTTGGGAGGCTGAGGCTGGTGGATCACTTGAGGTCAGGGGTTCGAGACCAGCCTGGCCAACATGGTGAAACCCCATCTCTACTAAAATACAAAAATTAGCCAGGCATGGTGGTGTATGCCTGTAATTCCAGTTACTACGGAGGCTGAGGCAGGAGAATTTCTTGAGCCTGGAGGCAGAGGTTGCAGTGAGCTGAGATCACACCACTGCACTCCAGCCTGAGTGACAGAGTGAGATTCCATCTCAAAAAAAAAAAAAAAAAAAAAGAATTTGGTTATAAAAATATAAATATCCTAAGATATTTTATCCTTACTAGTTTTCCCCAGGCATTCATAGGTAATTAATTGTTACTGACTTAAGTGACCAAAATCGTGTAACTCCCTGATTAACAAACCATCTTACCAGCAGGAGACAACAACCATAATAACAACAACTATAACATGGTAACAGCCATAGCATTAATTGTTCACTGACTTTTATCCAGGCAGTATGCCAAGGGTTTCTATACATTTGTCATTTGATCCTTACAGCAACCCTGTGAAGTAGATTTTATTGTCTATGATGTATAAGTCAGGAAATTGATGAAAACCCAGTAGGAGGTAGAAACAGGACGCAAACATAATTATACCTGACTTCAAAGCCTTGGTGTCAAATCACTATCAGGAAAAAAAAAAGAAGAAGGCACAATAACCAATGAGTAATGACACCGCATAGCCCTCCAAGTTCCAGTATGTGAGATGTTTTAAGCTCTTTGAAATAAAATTTTTCCATTTTTTCATGCTGATTCTGTAATTGCTGTATTTCAACATATCGATGTGTTTTTAACATTGGTCAACACAAAAGTTTTACTGTAATCAGATCTCTCTCTTGGTACTTTCACTGAAGCCTGGGATTGATCTAGAATCAATATTTGAAAACCAAATTACTCTAGCCACTATACTCACAGTGTAAAGGTTTGGGCAAGATAAGAAATAATCAACCACTGCAGTGGCGTATATTTGTTGGCTATTTAAAGCATACCCCAATCCTGTGGCATTCAGCTTTGTATATGCTACCAGCTCTAACTCAGAGAGTTAACCTTAAATAGTTGAAAAATAAAACTTTAGTGGGTAAGCACACAGATACACAGAAATATATACAAATTTCATCTGAATGGCAGTAAATGAAAGCAGTCAAGCTCTGCCTTCTTTTATAGATAAGTATGGTATTGTACTAAACATTAGTGAAAATAATTAAGAGTAATCTTTCTGAAGACTTATTATTTTAAAAAAATCCCTTAGAAACGAATAGTTGTGAAGATTACAATGTGGAAAATTATAATATGAAAAAAGTTAATTTGCCCACATTACTGATAACTAACCAAAACTTGGCAAGTCTTCTTAGACAGAATAAATAAAATTCTGCCTGGTAGATCAAATACAGAAGTGTAACTTGAAAAAATATGTAAAAAATGCAGTGAAGTATAGTCCCACTAATATTACATGGTGCCATTTTCTCAAAGATAAATTTAGAATCAACACATTTGGTTTGAAGAAAATTACACTTTTAATTGGTAAATGGAGAAACTAATTTTCATATTTATCTGATGAGTACCTGTCTGTAGGTTCGCATGAAAATATGTTTAAATTTGAAAAGTTTTTCAGAAAACACTGTTGAAATGGGAGAAGTTCCCTTATCCCCCTGGCAGAGCATGTGCGACAGGGCTGTGGCTCCCTTCTTCAGTGCCCTGCTGCTCAAACCCCCAGGGGGAGCCTGCAGATTGGCAGGTAGTTGGGGGAGCGTTCTGGGGCTCTGACCCCACTGCAGTGTCTAGAGTTGAGTGTTTACAGTTCCCAAAGCCCCTGTGAGTGTGTGTAACAGTTCGCTCTTTCAGCTTTGCCATCTGCAGGCAGCTTGTGTTAATGAGCTCAATTAGACCCTTTGCCTTATCACAGGGACAGAGGGCTTTCTGTATCTTGAGTTCTTGCCCTAATGTCTCAGAAAAATGGGATCACATGGGTTTGGAGGATGAGTGCAAGATTGTATTGGGTGGTAGAGGTAGCTCCCAGTGGGATGGATGGGGAGCCAGAAGGGAGATGGAGTGGGAAGGCGATTTTCCCTGGCGTTGGGCTGCCCAGCGGTTGGACTCTCCTCTGACCACCCCTGGCTGAATTCCCCTTGGCATCTGCATGTTTTCACCATTGCTGGCCTGCCAGTGTCTGCCAGTGTCTGCTGGTGTTTTCTTCTGCTCCTCTTGACATCCAGCCACTTGTGTGTGTGCCCACTATGGCCCTAGATTTTTATAGGTACAGGATGGGGGACATGGTGGGCCAAAAGGCAACTTTTGGGGCATGAAAACAGAAATGCCTGTCCTCATTTAGGTCCTTGAACACAATCCCAAAGGTAGAGCCCTGGCCAGGGACCCCGGCTTTCTCTACCCAGAACTTCCCTGGCTCCGACCATATCACTATCAGCATTCAATATTCTAAATGAAAAGAAGTAAAATTAATTTCCTTTAAAACCACAAGGGACATTGTGTTATAACATAATTTTGACTATTAAAGTTCTGTATCTCCACATCTATAAACACACACAATACATTCAACATACATTCATTCCATCAAATTCACTGATTTACTCGAAAGCAAATATTTATATCTGGTTTTAAAAATAAATCAATCTAATGTTTTTACATTTGTCTAGTCAAGATTTTATTTTGCTTTGAGAAGACTCAAGCTGATCTTAAACTCTGTTCTTAAGGTTTTTTTTTTAAGTATCCTATCTCTTATTATGGCAACATTGCAATGATAAGAAAAAAGGCCCCTGAGAGAGGAAAAAGTTCCTTATTGGAGTAGCAGCCTGGGTTTAATGTAATCATCCTCATTTAGGTATCATTACATAGTGTGATTAATCCCTCATGAATCCCAACATCCCAACACTATGTAATCTTCAAAGACTAATGGAAAAACGTATGAAAATATTTTTAGAAAATAAAAATCCTCCATCTAGTATATTGCACCAATAAGTGTAATAAGTTGTTGGAGAGAGAAGGGTTTACATTTTTATTTACAGCCATCCTTTATACCTTATTCCAAAATATTGCTTAGTGGTGAAAGTAAAAATGATTGTTTTTGTCATCTGTGTCCTATATAAAAAGTTTACTACCATAACAATGACAGGCTGACCTCCGATATGGAAGCCAGATAAGAGTGGTAAAACACAGACATTGAAGAAAAGTGCCCACTCCACTCTTTATCTGATGCTGAATTGTATAGCTCTACTTCAGTTGGGTTTTGTTTTGTTTTTGTATTGTCTCACTGTTTTCAGGTGAGTTTTGGTGTGATTCTGAATCTATATTTTTTTTAAACAACAAACAGTCTGGGCACAGAGGATAAAGAAATATTGGCTTTTCTGGAAGAAAAGAAATTCATCATCCAAAAGATACCATCAGTCTTGATTCTGCTATAAAAAAACATTCCCTTCTGAGGCTCCCACCAAAAAAAAGTGTGTGTGTGTGTGTGTGTGTGTGAGAGAGAGAGAGAGAGAGAAAGAGAGAGAGAGAAAAAACTGACTGTATGTCTTTGGTTAAACACCGAAACTAATATGTTCAGATTATTTTTCACTTTCCTTTATCTTTCAGCTCTATTCTGCCTTGCTGAAGACTTGAACATCAATTTATTTGTCGTATGTTTAAATCAAAGAGCTACTTTTGATGCTGCTTTTATTCTAACAATCTCACTGACCACTACACTTCCTCCCACCAAAATTAATTTGTCTTACAGTTCTCCCTGAATTTTAGATTAATTTTAATTAACTCTTATATTAGTCTTTCAACCAAATGCATTTTTCCACTAGATATACTGTTTAATTATGGAAAGAAAAATATGTCTTAGTCGTTTGTTTGTTTTTTTCCCTCTCCATCATCTTTCCTTTGAAGAAACCATCTCTCACTTTCTATTTTTATAATGATTATGCAGAGTTATAACATTCAGTGGACCCAGTCTTCTCCCCTGAAACCAAGAGCAAGTGATCCAGTTCCAACCAGGGCTCTGGTGCCAGATAGCCTAGATTAGAATACTGGTTCCACCACTGACTAGCTGTATGACTTCCAGTAAGTTACTTAACTTCTTTGTGGCTTAGTCTTCCCATTTCTAGAATGGGGAAATAGGCCAGGCTAGGTGGCTCATGCCTGTAATCTTAGTACTTTAGGAGGCTGAGGTAAGAGGATCACTTGAGGTCAGGAGTTAGAGACCAGCCTGGGCAACATAGCAAGACCTCATTTCTACTTAAAAAAAAAAAAATTAGCTGGGCTTGCGGGCACATGCCTGTAGACCCAGCTATTTGAGAGGCTGAGGTGGGAGGATCGCTTGAGCCAGGGAAGTGGAGTCTGCAGTGAGTCGTGATCAGGTCATTGCACTCCAGACTGGTCAACAGAGTGAGAATCTCTATTAAAAAAATAGTTAAGATGGAGAAATAATAGAATCTGTCTCATAGAGCTGCTGTGAAGATTAAAGAGTTTATACATGTAGACCATTAGCATAGAGTAGATACTTAGTAAACTATTCTCAATCTTAGTACTTCAATAATAATAATTGCTATTTCAGTTGCCAACTACCATCTGGCTGCCAAATGGAGAAAGCTTACATCAGAATGAAGCCAAGATGAGGTAAGTGGAGCCGAGACAGGAAAACAATGTCTTGATGACAACATTTGAGCCCTGGACCCAGCTGAGTCAGAAACAGGCCTTTAGACTTCCAATTACGTGAACAATGGACCCCCTGCTTTTATTTTTGCCTGAGTTCATTTGTATTGTATGATTGGTACCTGTTAAGTAAAAAAGTCAGTAAGTCAGTGAGATTGTTACAATAAAAGCAGCCTCCGGCCAGGCACGGTGGCTCACGTGTGTAATCCCAGCACTTTGGGAGGCCGAGGCAGGTGGATTACTGGAGGTCAGGCATTCAAGACAAGCCTGGCCAACAGTGAAATCATGACTCTACTAAAAATACAAAACAAATAAATAAATAAATAAATAAATAAATAAATAAATAAAAATAAAAAGCAACATCAAAAGGAAACTAAATCAATCTACCTCAGGACGGTGATTAATACAAAGTATAAGCTTTCACATAGGATAGGGTTTTCTTTTGTTTTCTTGTTTTTGCCCCTCCTAAAATGGATAAATAATTCATGATCAAAGGTACTGTGGGATTCTTTTGCCAAATAGACAACTTAGGTGTGAAATTTTTTGAACTTTCCCTTAAGATAACTTAGATGATTTTTGATTTATATATATATATAGAGAGAGAGAGAGAGACATTGTCTCGCTCTGTTGCCCAGGCTGGAGTGCAGTGACTTGATTTCCGCTCACTGCAACCTCTGCCTCCCAGGTTCACACCATTCTCCTGCCTCAGCCTTCTGAGTAGCTGAGACAACAGGCACCAGCCACCACGCCTGGCTAATTTTTTATATTTTTAGTAGAGATGAGGTTTCACTGTGTTAGCCAGGATAGTCTCAATCTCCTGACCTCATGATCCGCCTGCCTTGGCCTCCCAAAGTGCTAGGATTACAAGTGTGAGCCACTGCGCCCGGTCTAATGTGTAGTTATTAAGTGAGGCATAAAAGGCAACAAAGGTCTTGCTGCACTGAGAAGTGTCATGACCACTATTCTGAGTGTTGAGGCCTATCTTGGTTCTCCCTGTTTACCTATTAAGTTATATTACTTTTTCGTGTATCCATCATGTAGACTGTCACCAAAATTCCCATCTTGGCTTACCAGGAGTTCTATATCCAATTAATTTAGCCTTTACCATACGTTCTTTTCCTTCCACAAGTTCTCGTTTCATCTTTGTGTTGGTTATACATGAAGATGCATGCATGTCATGTTCCCTGCATACTTGAAAAGATTTTTCTCTGAGCTTTTAACACTTCCCTTTTTTTTCATCTCAGAAAAATGTACAATCTAGTTGGGACATCGGGTTATTTCATAGTAGTTTATAATGACATTGTCTTTTTTTATGATGAACTTGCAAACTAGTATGTAGGTAGATCTGGCCCTCCTACAACTTCCTAGTGTCATATATTTTATATTTGGGAAAAACTTCCAAAAAAGATGGACTATTTCTGTGTTTCCCAAATTTGGTAGCACATCAGTATCATTTCGTTGTGCACAGAATCTGTAACTTTTTCCCCTGAGATTGGAATTCAGTGAATTTGCCAAACAGCTCAAGCACCTGCTTTTCAAAAAGCTCCCCAGGTAATTCTAATACAGTTCACTGTGAACTACTGTATTGATGAGGAATCCAAGTTTTAGAAAGATCCATCATTGGACATACAACTAGCTTGGGGTAAAGTTTGAACTAGAACCCATTGTACTAACTGCCAAATCAGAACTTCAGGATGCCATGCTGCCTGAATCTCCATAGTGGTCATCTCTTGCAGTCAACTGCTCAGCCTCTTTTATCCCTTATACAAATCGGAGAGTGAGAGAGAAAGTGAGAGAGACGGAGACACACACACACACACACACACACACACAAACACACACACACACAGAACAAGAGAGACAGATAAACAGAGACAAAAAGAGACAGAGAGAGGGGATATATGAAGTGAGTTCCACTACTGGGCTTCCCTATGTCATGAATCAATACACTCTCCTTTTCCTTAAGGTAATTTGGGCTGGATGTCTGCCACTAAAGAGCAAGACTCCATCTCAAAAAAAATAAAATAAAATAAAATAAATAAAATAAAATGAAAGTGTCCTCAATAATGCATATGAATTCCAAATGCTAAATGGGACAAAGACTGGATGCAAGTTGGATGAGCTCAACACATACTGGTTTGGCATAGAAATTTCCTGGCATCATAATGAGTCAAGAGTAGTTACAGGACATGGTCAGTAATGACCGGGATGCTATACATGAGACAGCAAAATGTAGGGACTTGCAGATCCAGCAAGAATAGCACTGGTATACCAGATTTGACACATGGTTTTGGAGTGAAGTATATTCCCCTGTGTTCATCTTTTAAATATCCTCCTAGATATGGACAGCTCAGGATCAGGGATGGTGATCAGAGTTAGCAGGTGGCCAAAGGCCTGCAAGAATATCTAGGTCCTGCATAAGACTAGAAAGAGATGCTATAGTTAGAAAGTCTGGAGAACAGGAATCAGTTTTTGTCCCCCTGGAATAACAAATCCTTCCCAGCATTGTCTTCGAAACAGTGAAGAGGCAGAATGTGTTCTTTTAAGTGCTAGCTGCAATATTCCTATCCAGGAAAAAAAAAAAAAAAATTGCCTTTGTCCAAGAACATTCCTGAATGGGCACATTTACTTATGAAAGTGAAGTCACCTGGGTTCTGGCTGGATGACTTCGAGATAGAAAAATCAATTGTGAAAGCTATTCCATACACGAAATGTGTGTTTGACTTGTGTGAGGGGAGTGAGGAGAAACAGAAAAAATGAGGCCAGGATAAGACAGAGAAGGACTGAGGGAGAGATGCATGTCACCAATTGTGGGCCTTAGGCAAAACCATGACAATGTGAAATTCCTAGCTGAATGAGTTTTGAAAATGTGAATGGCTAATATTTAATTTCCATTTGTTTCATAAATTCATAATTTATAAATGTCATTGTCTGTGTAGAGTCAGAGTGTAAACTCTCCACTCCACACCAACATCCCTGTGACACAAGCCAATGAGCTGCCTGAGTGGTGTGCAGAGCGTGGTCCACGCTACATCAGCACTGCAGTTATGGGAGGACAGTCCTGCAGGCACAGAGAGTAATGGGGACAGTTCTGAGGCAGCGGGAAATCAGAGAACAAGGTTACCATGAAAGCATATGCTCTTTGGGATTATGTTTCAGAGGGAATATTGTACTTCCTATGGAAAGCAAGACGGGTTGCAACTAATTTTATTTGAATCTCACAGGACAGGATGAGTGACTTCAGCTGTTATCTGGGTTATACCTAGAACAAAACTAGTACTTAGTATTTCTTCCCAAATGACCTACTTCTACGTGGATTCTTTAAAAGTTGGGAAACCTATTTGCTTTTTACAGTAAAGATTTGCCCCGAATATTACACATTCTGTCAGGCATTTCAACTAGCACTAATTGGTGGAGTTTGAAAGCCAGAAGGATATCATTTTTTGCATCTATCATATTGGCAAACTCTAATGACAATACAATTTATTTTAATTACCTGGTGTTGTCTGGGGTGAGAGAAAATAGTCTGCTTACAAAGTGACAATGATAAAATCATTCTAGATAGCAGTTCTGAGATCTATCGAAAACCTTAAAAGTATGAATTCTGACTAGGAAATTCTACTTGTAGAGTTTGCTGTAAACAAATGTTCAGAGACACATGTGGTGAAAATTCATATGATAATAAATTGGTCGACTAAGTCTTGCCACATCCATACAAAAGATAAAATATGGATGCAAGGAGTTTTAGAAGACTGCTTAATGGCATGGCAATTATTTTTATAAAGTATGCTTAAAAATCCATAAATTATATTGTGAGTTTTATTTTGTAAACATGTGTACATGTGTATGTATATAGGTACATACCTGTAAAAACTATAAATATATGTGCATATGCAACCTCACTTTAAAAAATATTTATAGTATACATGAGCACAAATAAAAGACTGAAAGCATACACCTAATAATTTTAACATTAGTTATCTTTCAGTGATGGCATAGTGAGTGATCTTTATTTGTGCTCTCGGGATGTTTTTGCAATTTACATATGAAGAATGTGTGTATGGTAGCTTTATAACCATAATCTCCAAAAAATGAAATTTATGGTATTCATATAATAAAATAAAAATAATTTTAATGTTAGAAATACATATTATCACTTTAAAGTGGGGAGACAAAAACTGGGGTGGGTTTCAAAAACTGGGGCTTGAGTTCAAGTGATAGTCCAGATTCCTGAACTGGCAAAGAGTTTAGTAAGTCTAAGTCTTTGATTTCATCTGTTCAAAAATAATATGCTTTGGCATGATTTCAATTTTATCTTATTGATTGAAGTGTATTTTCATCACAAAATAAGCATAAAAATTCCTTATTCTAAAATATTAACAAAATAAATATGTAAATTCTAATGTGAATGTCCCAATTCTCCCCATTCTTCTAATTTACCCCCTCAACGCACACACACACACACACACACAGCCCTCCTGCCCTCCTCTATAATTTAAATATATTTTAAAATAAATAAATATATCAATATATTTAAATAATGTGTATGTAAATATATAGTGAATTAAAAATATAAATTGACATGTTATATTTTCCCATAAATATTTATATTAATGTAGTGTTCTGTCCTGACCATTCTTCTATGTTAATACATAGAGTTCTGTCTCCTTGTAAAATATCTGCATAATCTTTTACGGTATTGGGCATTGGAATTTATGCAATGATCCTGCCATTGGATATTTATTTATTTTCTATACTTACAAAATGTAATAAGTATCTGTTTTTTGAACAAGTTATAGAATTTAACATACTTGAGCCTGTACATGATTTAGTGACAAATTTGTGAATAGTTTTTCCATTTATTCTTCAGATATTCACTTGTGCAGGCTTGGTATTTCTTGAGTCAATTAAGAATGTTTATTTTGATGAGACCTTTCCTCCTCACAATTAAAAGAACTTCATATTTGAGAGAACGTCATGCTCTATGAGTTAAAAACTCATGGAACTGAAACAGGTTTCTAATTTACTCCCTTGAAAAACGTCAGGACTTTTATAGATTTTCAGTGTGAAACCTCCCTCTGATTCCTCAAGGAATTCAAATGCATTTGACCTCTTTTCAGCGGATATTATCGGTGCTTTCTTTTCTAATAGCCTTTTAAAGCACGTTCATTTTATAAGATCCTTCCTCTACTATGATCTTAAAATTAATTTATAGAAGCTTTTGTGGGGCTGGGTGGGAGCAGAAGGAAGTCCTTGGTTATGGTCATGTATAAAAAAGAGCTTAGTGTGTTAGTAACTGATCCCTATTTCTATCTGATGGTCATTCCCTATATTTTTTCTTTCTACATGCAAATCTTTAAGGAAATAAAAACCTGTATCAAAATTTCATATGTGTGGTAGTTTTTTCACAAAATATTTATCTGGGAATTCATGAATTTTGTCAAGATGATATTCACTTTTTACTTTTGAATCTTTTCCATATCAACTACTACTGTTCCCTTTTTTCCTTCTTATTTGTGTTTATGCCTGTTTTGTTTTCTCCTATTTCTAACTCACACCTGGAATTTGTGTTCACTCATATATAAAATTTTTAGCAGCATGAATTTTCAGACTTATCTTTAAGCAAGTTTTATGGTTTTTTTTTTTTTTTGGCCTATGACAAATCCCTTTCTTTTCTTTTTTTTTATTTGTTTATTTTTCTGAGACAGAGTTTTGTTCTGTTGCTCAGGCCTGGGTGCAGTGATATAATTTCAGCTCACTGCAGCCTCCACCTCCCCAGTTCAAGTGATTCTCCTGCCTCAGCCTCCGGAGTAGTTGGGACCACAGGCACAGGCCACCACACCTGGCCCATTTTTGTATTTTTAGTAGAGACAGGATTTCACCATGATGGCCAGGCTGGTCTCAAACTCCCAACCTCAAGTGATCCATCTGCCTAGTCCTCCCAAAGTGCTGAGATTAGAGGCATGAGCCACCACCTCTGGCCTTGCCTAGGGCAAATTCTTATAACCAAACTTGTAGTTTCTTCTTCTTCTTTCTTTTCTTTGCGGGGGAGGGGTGTGAGGGAGGATGTGTTTTTGTTGTTTGGCTTTGCTGCTACATATCCTAATACAGTCATTCTTCCAGACAAACACTGTGTATTAAAATTCTGACTCCTTCCATGATAAAAAATGGTTTGTTTAATCCCACACTTGAATCTTAATTTGGTTTAGGGAATATTCGGGATTTAAAATTCTTCTCTTATTGCTCTCTTATATTTGTTGTTACTGAAAACAACCTTGATGCCATTTAAATTTTCATTTCTTTGTAGGCCATTCGTTATTCTTTGTTCTGTTTCTATGACTCACTGTTTGCCTTTTAAGCTTTTTTTTTTTAATCCTTACAATACTTTCCCTGGGATGTTGAAAAAATGGGTACTTTTTGCTTCATTCATCCTGCTAACTGTCAAATGGAACATTTTCCCCTCATTATTTTCTCTCATGCCATCTGCATCTCATTGAAGCTTCTAGATGAGTCCTCTTATACTTCATATCTTTTCATACTTGTTTTCTAACTCTTTTGTCCTTTGCACTGCATTTCCAGAAAATCTCTCGGCTTCCTTTTCCAGCTCTTTAATTTTCACTTTAATTATGTTCAATCTGCTATTCAGTATTTTTTTTAAAATTTCCCAGGATTTTTTTTTTTTAAGAATTGTAAGTTCTTGAATAGGTTACTTTTCCAGCCTGTTTTTGTGCTGAGGTGCTGAGGATGTTAATCCTCCTTGATCTCTCAGAGATCATTAAAGCATCTTCTGATTCCTCTCTTAATTTAATCCCCAAGTTCTAGTGCTTTTCTTCCATTGTGTCGATTTTCTTCAAATACTTGTTTGCTGAATACTCACATTGCAATTTGAGAAGCTGAAAACGATTACAAGAGCTTGTCCTCAGCAATTTGGGGAAAGTAGCAGAACGAGCCTCTGGACTGGATGTACCAGTAGCTTATCTGCTGTGGAGAGAACACCCTGTTCCCCTGGGAATGGCTAGCTGTCTGACACAAGGCCCACTGACTTGTTCCAGCCCTGAATAAATAGCACAGGCTAAGGAAGGCTCAGAGATCACTCCATCATAAATGTTGGGAGCCAATTAATCACTCAAGTTACCTTCAATTTGCTGCCCCCACTCCACTGACTCTGAGGCTGAAGCACCCCCAAACAACAGGCCTTAGGTCCCATCGTGAATTTTGCACTATTTTTCTTTGTTCTTATTTTTCTGTCACTTTATTTTCTCTGTCAGTTTATTTCTGTCCTCTTATGTTTCACTTATGTATAAAACTTTTATGGATCTCTCTCTCTCTGTCTCTCTGTCTCTGTCTCTGTCTCTCTGTCTCTCTCTCTCTCTCTCTCTTTCTCCCTCTGTGTGTCCCCACCTCTCCCTCTCTCAAATTTCAAGGGATATGGGACAGAAGGGGATGTTAGGGATATGTGCTAATTTTTCCCTCTGAATTCAGATTCCTCGGCAAGCATTTTGTGTATGTTTTCACCCTTGTGTTCCCTTTGCCAAGATTGTCTCACTTATGTCTATTTTGAAATGATACAGTGGGTTCATTTTTAAAACCTTCATAATTCATCCCAGAACCAGGTGCGATAGAAATAAATATATAACCTTAACACGTAAGCCCACATCTTCCTCAAAAGATTCTTGTGAGCATTAAATAGGGCAATGTATAAAAGAACCTTGTAAAATGTAGGGTGCTGTGTAAACATGATTAAAATAGTGACTTTTATTTTCAGTTTCTTGAAAGTATGAACCATGTTTTAATCCCTATTTTCTCATAGTGGGTAGTCATCTACTCAACTAATAGATGAATCAAAATTCGCTGAATAAATGATCTCATTCACATCACATTTTGTTTTCAAAACATCGGAATTATGACAGAAATATATTTTATATACCTACTAGAAACACTTATCCATGGAGCTAAAATATACAGTTTACATTTTTTCTATACTTAAGATGAGATATAACAAGTATATAACAAGTATCTGAAAGATCTTAAATGTAGAATAAATGTGAACTGTATATTTATTTTTAAATAAATTGTGTCCCTAAGATTCATATGTTAAAGCCCTACTGCCCAGTACCTGAGGTTGTAACTGTGTATGCAGATAAGGTCCTTAAAGAGGTAATTAAATTAAAGTATTTAGTGCGGGTCCTAATGCAACATGACTGGTGTCTTTCTAAGAGAAAATTTGAATACAGGCATGTGCATACCTGGGAAAGACCATCTGTGAATACAATTAGAAGGTGGCTGCCTGCAAGCCACTGAGAGTGGCCTGAAGAGAAACTGAACGTGCCAACCCTTTGCTCTTGAACTTCTGGCCCCCAGAACTCCGAGAAAATAAATTTCTTTTTTTAAAGTCACCCACTCTGTGAAATTATCACAGAGCAAATTATGCTATGACAGCCCTAGCAAACTAATACAAATGCATTGCTATACTTTAAAAGCAATATCTTTTAAGCCCCAAAACAGCACTGTTGAAGCAGATATATTAATCCCACTCAATTTATAGATGCAGTAACTCAAGTTTAGAGTTATTTACTATGTAGGTAGTAATTCCTTAGGTAAGTAACAGAATAAGCTTTGTCCAACACCCTTGTCAGAACTCTTTAGTGCTATTAGGCTTTGAATAGCTTTAGGATGGCCAAACACCAATTTTTGACTTTTAGAAATTGTGGTAAAGTACATATAACATAAATTTACCATCTTAACCATTTTTAATTGCATATTTCATCAGCTTTAAGTACCTTCACATTGTTGTGCAACCAATCTCCAGAACTCTTTCCATCTTGCAAAATATTAAAATACTATTCTCATTAAACAACACGTCTCCATTCCCCTCTTTTCTCAGTCCCTGGAAACCTCCATTCTACTTTTTATCCTATTAATTTGACTACTTTACTTCATATGAGTGAAATCGAAGAGTATTTGTCATTTTGTGATGGGCTTACTTCACTTAGCATAATGTTCTCAAGATTTACCCATGGTACAGCATCTGTCAAAATTTTCCTCCTTTTTAAGGCTGAATAATATTCTGTTTTATGTACCTATTCCATTTTGTTTATACATTCATTTGTCCAGAAATACTTGGGTTGCTTCCATCTTTGGGCTATTGTGAATAATGCTGCTTTGAATATAGGAGAACAAATATCTCTTAGAGATTCTGTTTTCAATTCTTTTGCAGATACACCCAGAAGTGGAATTGCTGGGTCCTATGAAAATTCTATTTTTAATTATTTGAAAAACTGCCACTCGGTTTTTCATACCAGTGGCACCATTTTACATTCCCACCAACAGTACAAAAGGGTTTCAATTTCTCGATATCCTCACCAGTACTTGTTATTTTCTTTT
>NW_012105198.1:977391-985883 GCF_000951045.1 Mandrillus leucophaeus
TCTCTCTCTCTCTCTCTTTCTCCCTCTGTGTGTCCCCACCTCTCCCTCTCTCAAATTTCAAGGGATATGGGACAGAAGGGGATGTTAGGGATATGTGCTAATTTTTCCCTCTGAATTCAGATTCCTCGGCAAGCATTTTGTGTATGTTTTCACCCTTGTGTTCCCTTTGCCAAGATTGTCTCACTTATGTCTATTTTGAAATGATACAGTGGGTTCATTTTTAAAACCTTCATAATTCATCCCAGAACCAGGTGCGATAGAAATAAATATATAACCTTAACACGTAAGCCCACATCTTCCTCAAAAGATTCTTGTGAGCATTAAATAGGGCAATGTATAAAAGAACCTTGTAAAATGTAGGGTGCTGTGTAAACATGATTAAAATAGTGACTTTTATTTTCAGTTTCTTGAAAGTATGAACCATGTTTTAATCCCTATTTTCTCATAGTGGGTAGTCATCTACTCAACTAATAGATGAATCAAAATTCGCTGAATAAATGATCTCATTCACATCACATTTTGTTTTCAAAACATCGGAATTATGACAGAAATATATTTTATATACCTACTAGAAACACTTATCCATGGAGCTAAAATATACAGTTTACATTTTTTCTATACTTAAGATGAGATATAACAAGTATATAACAAGTATCTGAAAGATCTTAAATGTAGAATAAATGTGAACTGTATATTTATTTTTAAATAAATTGTGTCCCTAAGATTCATATGTTAAAGCCCTACTGCCCAGTACCTGAGGTTGTAACTGTGTATGCAGATAAGGTCCTTAAAGAGGTAATTAAATTAAAGTATTTAGTGCGGGTCCTAATGCAACATGACTGGTGTCTTTCTAAGAGAAAATTTGAATACAGGCATGTGCATACCTGGGAAAGACCATCTGTGAATACAATTAGAAGGTGGCTGCCTGCAAGCCACTGAGAGTGGCCTGAAGAGAAACTGAACGTGCCAACCCTTTGCTCTTGAACTTCTGGCCCCCAGAACTCCGAGAAAATAAATTTCTTTTTTTAAAGTCACCCACTCTGTGAAATTATCACAGAGCAAATTATGCTATGACAGCCCTAGCAAACTAATACAAATGCATTGCTATACTTTAAAAGCAATATCTTTTAAGCCCCAAAACAGCACTGTTGAAGCAGATATATTAATCCCACTCAATTTATAGATGCAGTAACTCAAGTTTAGAGTTATTTACTATGTAGGTAGTAATTCCTTAGGTAAGTAACAGAATAAGCTTTGTCCAACACCCTTGTCAGAACTCTTTAGTGCTATTAGGCTTTGAATAGCTTTAGGATGGCCAAACACCAATTTTTGACTTTTAGAAATTGTGGTAAAGTACATATAACATAAATTTACCATCTTAACCATTTTTAATTGCATATTTCATCAGCTTTAAGTACCTTCACATTGTTGTGCAACCAATCTCCAGAACTCTTTCCATCTTGCAAAATATTAAAATACTATTCTCATTAAACAACACGTCTCCATTCCCCTCTTTTCTCAGTCCCTGGAAACCTCCATTCTACTTTTTATCCTATTAATTTGACTACTTTACTTCATATGAGTGAAATCGAAGAGTATTTGTCATTTTGTGATGGGCTTACTTCACTTAGCATAATGTTCTCAAGATTTACCCATGGTACAGCATCTGTCAAAATTTTCCTCCTTTTTAAGGCTGAATAATATTCTGTTTTATGTACCTATTCCATTTTGTTTATACATTCATTTGTCCAGAAATACTTGGGTTGCTTCCATCTTTGGGCTATTGTGAATAATGCTGCTTTGAATATAGGAGAACAAATATCTCTTAGAGATTCTGTTTTCAATTCTTTTGCAGATACACCCAGAAGTGGAATTGCTGGGTCCTATGAAAATTCTATTTTTAATTATTTGAAAAACTGCCACTCGGTTTTTCATACCAGTGGCACCATTTTACATTCCCACCAACAGTACAAAAGGGTTTCAATTTCTCGATATCCTCACCAGTACTTGTTATTTTCTTTTGTTTTTTTTTCCCCCAATAGCTATCATAATGGATGTGAGATACCAATTTTTCACCTTAACGATTATCATTAGCTAGGTGTGGTAGCTCTCACCCATAGTCCTACCTACACTGGGAGGCTGAGGTGAGAGGATCACTTCAGCCCAAGAATTGGAGGCTACAGTGAGCTATGATCATGCCACTGCATTCCAGCCTGGGCTACAGAATGAGATGAGACCCCATCTCTAAAAATAAAAATAATTATTCTTATAAGGCAAAATTTATGTTACAAGCTGAAATGCCTATGTATTCACATAGATGAATTTCTACCCCACCTTAATTCTGCTTATCTTTAGGAAGCAGGAGGCCTGAGGCCAAAAGTTCCTCGCCATGCTCAAACTGCCGAAGACTGGTGGGATTCAAGATGGCAGCTCACTTGACCTCTGAATAATCCTCTAACTTCATTATAATCTAATTTTGATGCTAAATGGCACTCCCACCAGTGCCATGACAGTTGACAATCACCATGATAATGGCGTGGAGAAACCATAAAAAGACAAAAAGAAAGATTTCGAGGAGTTCTCAGCTCATTCCCAGAAAGACATAAATATTCCTCCTCTTGCTTTCGATGATGAGCCTCCTCTTTAAAGATGCCCTATATCTGTGGCTTCCTGGCTCTCAGGAGCTGAGAAGTTGATTTGTGAGCCAAACTGCTGCTTCTCAATTCTATGGCCATAGAATTAAGCCTGCACTACTAGATACTCACTTTTGGTTTTGTATATTGGCTTCACAGCACTGAACAGGGAGAGACCCTGTTTTTGGAGGGTGCCAGCTTTGTCAGTAACACGTAAAAAATTAATAAATATGGCTAACAAATATAGATACACAAAATAACAAATATATAACAAACATAGAGTCACAAAGCATTTACTTTGAAAACAAGCAAAAATGCCACATTTTTACCAGCAAATTTAGTATGTATTGCTTGGATTTGGGTCATTCTCAAAGCTGCAAAGTACATTTATATATTCTATTATTTACAATATTTTTTCTCCCTTTAATCTTCACTATAATCTTTTGGGTATGTTTTTCATTTAATACCATTCTCAGGTATTAAATGAAATGAGGAAACCAACATTCCTCAAGTATGAATAACTAATTCAAGACCTCATGACCAGAGAGCAAAGAAAGAGTGTGATTCCAAGATTCCAACTGCAATTTATGCCCTTTTCTCATGATTTCACGTTGCCACTCTCATTATGTAGTCTTTAATTAAAACTTGCAGGAATCACTTTATAACAATATAATACTTGAAAATAGGCAGATGAAACATAAATTGTAAAAAAAAAAAAAAGTGAGAATGTAAGTTTTTCCTTAACTGTGTAATATAATAATGTCAAAAACGTATGGGTTGTTTTCAGGCACTGTGTCAGGTTTAAAGTAAAGTAAAACAAGGATTACTTAATACAAAAAAATAAAAAAGGCTAAAAGTATTTGATGCACTAAGATGAATAAATTTAAAATGTCAAAGTTCACAATCCATGTGCTCCAGCAATGTAAACTGAGGCCAAAATAACACATCTTTTGAGATTTGTTATTAAATATTATGGCTTACACGGGATAATTAAAACATTGTGTGTGTAATATGTAGACACTAATTGTCCTACCATTCCAACACATGCATTTGAGGTTAGTCAGTGAATAGTCACTCTCCAGTCGCTAGGCATTACTGCATTAGTAATAGTAATAATAAAGCAATAAAGTTATTATTATGCAATTATTACATTAAAGATGTTTAGATGCGGATTTAGATAGATAGGTAGATAGATAGATAGATAGATAGATAGATAGATAGATAGATAGATAGATAGATAGATAGATATCCCTCAAATTACATGGGGTTATGTCCAGATAAACCCATTCAAAATGGAAAACATCATTAAATTGACTTGTTTTCAATATAGGATGGGTTTATGCAGAGGTAAATCCATTGTAAGTCAAGGAGTATGCCAAATGTGTATTGTTTTTGCATCAGCATAAAGTTGAAAAATTTTAAATTGAACCATTGTTAAGTTGGGGACTGTGTGTTTGGGGGTGTGTGTGTGTGTTTGTATGCTTAAAAACAACTACTTAATTTAGGTATCATGGTCCCCATTTTTTAAAATAAGAAAAACGAGGCTTAGATAGTTGCCCAAGCTTACAGATCCAGGCAATAAGGAATCAAGATTAGAGTCACCAGGTGGGACTGACCATAAACCTATGTCTCTAACTATTGTCCATACAGTTTGACAGAGGATGGTTGAACTGTGATCTAAACTCAGCACACATCCCATCAGCAAGTTTTCTTCCAATTGATAATATCTCCAATTGAAATTTTACAAAAATTGTTGTTAAATTGTCTCCTAGAATAGACTTAGATGTAGATATCATTATATCATTTCCTAGTTAGTATTGACAGTCCAAAGGGAGGCAAAGGTATTAATGGCTCCATTATTGGAAAAATATGCCTAGGTTATATGAATACCATTTAGAATGACTAATTCATATAGTCCTGACAGTATTTGATTTTTTACAATTTTCAAATGCTGTTCTGCTATAAAAGAAAAAGAAAAACAGTTGCTCTAAAACAAAAATTCAAATTACAAAATTAGCTGAGTAATTGGAAGAGAGAAAGATAGAGTGTGCACTATGATAATGAAGCTATGGTCCTTCAATGTTATGTTTTACTGAAAATCACTAGCCTAATTCTGCAAGTGGAAAAAAGAAAGGGGTTTAAAATAGAATATGTTCCCATGGAAGTGAAAAGGAAAAAAGTATAAGATCAACAGAATAAGAAATAAAGGCAGATGGGAAATAAATTAACCTGCAGTTTCATTGCAGCATATAAAGGGAGATAGAACTGAAAGTTGTATTCAACGTTTCATTCCAGATTGTGAGGAAATATTCTAGCTGTAATTGCTCTTAAGGTGATCTGTTACCAGTAATGAGATGATTATATTTAGACTATAAATTTGAAGTAGAATAAATCACTGTTTCAGTTAATCAGTGAAATATTCACTCATGTAAAATTCACAAGGAAAGGTTCAAAACATATCTTGTCGAATATTATAATAACTACATTTATCGAGAAGTTTAGTTTACTTTTTTAAAAAATAATTTAATTTTTATCTGTTCATCTATGGTTTCTGAGTTTAGTTTACTTTTAAAATAAGTTTATTGACAATCTGGTTACAACATCTGTAATACTAAGTGATACATTTTAAGAAAAATGATGTTGGTCCTTTAGTCAACCTTCAAAAGAAACTTGAACACAAGTGAATATTTTGGGGTAAAATAACTCAAATATAATTTTATATCAATAGACAAACCACCTCTTTCTAATTTCCACCTTTTAGTAAAAAATTTCAAGATCAGGATATGATGTGCTGATGGGGGCCAAATCACAAAGAACGATGTCTCCTTTCTGCACCATTCAAGCACCTGCTTGCCTTGAGCCCACCAAACTTGTAGCAGGCATTTTGCTGCTTTTATTTCAATCACCTGTAAAACCCCTCTTATCTCCAAAGTTCAAGGAGACACTCCGTTTGAGAGTTTTTCCTATTGCAAAGACCTGAATGAAGTACTCATTCCCTTGCAGTCTGAGTCTTGGAGAGTTTTTGAGAGTTCAACACAAGTTTTTAAAATGACACCTTTTAAAGTAAAGACAATACCATAAAGTCCGGTCTTTTGCACTAATGAAACAGAATCCTAAGGCACCTATGTATTTTAATACATATTATCATGAAAATGAAATAAAAACTGTAGTAATCAGAATGTTGTAAGAAAAATGTATCTATGGTACAGATTTATTTATTCCTTTTAATTGCAAAAACCATAATTACTTTTGCACCAACGTAATACTCAGACAAAATGGGGAAAGATTTCCCAGTTGTGTGTAACAAAATTAAAGTGTTTGTCCATTTGTATTCAACATTAAAAATTTAAAGTGAAACTTCACTCACAAAGAATAGAAATTCTTTTTTCGAAAAATAATATATAATTATTCCTATGGAAATAAAAAAATGATATTTTTATACTTATTCACAGATGGTAACTAAACAATAATATTCTCATATGTTCTTCCTCATTAAAAATCATACTTAAACTTAATGTGACTGTATTCAATCAAATCTGTTGCTGAAACTCTTTAACAGGCAAAGTCTTGTCTTTTCTGTTATTTCACCCAAATTATTAAGGAATTAACAAACATATTTTCAGGTCTGGAATTTAACTTTTACACTACTTATAAGCTAGTGTGACCCTGTACTTTTCATGGATGCTGCCTAAGACTTGAGACTCTTGGGTCAGACACAGACTGTTACTCATAGCACAGCAAGCAACATGAGTATTCACGTATTTGTATCAGTTACCCTTGCCCCACGTTCCATGGAGAGGGCAATGTGTTGAGTGTTATACACACAGTGGGTTTGCACAGGAGTGAAACACACTGAGCTTGGGGAACCCACAACTTGCATAGCAAACAATAAGTGTCCTAGTGCATTGGAGCTAGTACAACAAAAATATCATAGACTGGTAGCTTAAACAATTAACATTTATCTCTCACATTTCTGGAGTTTGGGAAGATTAAAGCACCAGCACATTATATGTCTGTTAGAGCACTAAATTCAAAGATAGTCATCTTCTCACCGTGTCCTCACATGGCCAAAGAGGTGAGAGAGCTCCCTTGGTTCTCTCATTCAGAAGGTTCCACTTTCATGATATCATCATCTCCCAACGGCCCCACCCCCTAATACCATCACACTGGGAGTGAAGTTTTCAACATATAGATTTTGGAAGTACGTGAACATTTAGCCCATAACGGTAAGCAAGCCTGCTCTTGTCCGGACAAGATGTAACCTCATCTCTCAAGGTTAAGGTTAACAGTTGGATAAAAATTCCTGATAAATTGTCTGGGTAAGAGCTTGCAGCCACTACACAGCCAGCCAGATGTACAGAAGAACAAAATGCCCAAGAGGGACTGCCTCTATGAACTGTCTCTTCAAACACAGATCAGACAATAGAAAAGTACCAAGAAAGAGAAAGAAAAAGAGAGAGACCTTCTTGATAAACCAAGCCTAAGCCCCACCCTCAATAAGTAAGCAGCTTTATCTGCCCCTACATGCTCAAGCACTCCAGCCAGCCATTCTGGTCTCTTTTCATAAGAATGCCTTCTCTTCAATCTCTAAATATTTCCTTCTCATCACTCCGGCCTCAGGCTATATGTAACCTCCTTAGAAGACACATTCCTTACCTATCCATTTAAATTGGTTACCCTGTGTTCATTACTCATCATCATCATTCTTTATCTTAGCAACCACTCAATTTTCTTAAGGGGACTTATCATAATACAAAGTATGCATATTTATGTATATTCATTGGTCTTCTATTTTTTGTCTATCTCTTTCACAAGGCTCTAAGCTTCAAATTGCAAAGAATTATGATGTCTTGTTCACCTTTGTAGCTCCAGCACCAGTGTTGCCTGGTGACACAGTAGGTCCTCAATACACGGTGAATAAATGAAAGAATCAATGCAAAGTTTTAATCCATGTGTACATCTAGAATCAAATAAAAATTAAGCTAATAACTTAAACTTATAAAAAGTAATCAAGATAAAAAATAATCAAGGTCAAAACATACCCTGCCTTCTTCAATGTTACTTGCTGTAGAGAAGTAATGAAAAGTCTGAGGTCCTTTTTAAAAAGGATAATAAGAAACATTTTACAACCTTTTCAATAAAAATATATTCCAGAGTACCCTCTGACATTATGTATTACACTTAGTTCAGTGCAATCCACTTAGAGGATTACTTTTAACATAGAATGAAGTCCCAAACAGGCAATATTCTCTTTTAATTAAAATATGGAAAGACTATTGGAGGAGGATTTACAAGTCCTGGGTTTTAGTCCTTTCTTCTTTACTAGCTGGTTGTGAGCCCTTACCCAAGTTATTTAACTGCTTTAATTCTCAGTTTCCTAATATTTAAAATGTGGATATCAATAGGATCTTCATTCACTTTTAAGTTTTGTTATTTTTTCCACAGATAGTATTTAATTTCAGGTGTATTATCTCACAACTTGTTCACCAAAGCCATCAGGGAAATATCATGCATTATTAAATATATTATATTAAAATAAATAAATTTAATTTAATTATTTAATATATGTACTTAATATATTAAATAAAATTATTAAATAAATAATAACAATAATTATTATTAAAATATGATAAAATTACCTATTTTATTAGGTACTGAATATGAAGAGTCAGTGCTTTGTGGATTTTTTCTGTATGTATCCGTGTCCTTCTCTGAATCTCCTCCCTGCACTGGCCTTTTTCTCCAGATTAGCAAAGCTCTAGGCATATAGTGAGGATCACGGCTACCCAAACCACCAACTTAGCAACTCTAGCAATGAGCCTGTCCCTCATGGGACATATTTTATATATATATATAAAA
>NW_012105198.1:986321-1006432 GCF_000951045.1 Mandrillus leucophaeus
AAAATTAGCATGGCCTCTGTTGTCTTAGAGAATTCTGGGAATCACAATATAATCTCACACCTATATCTACACTGGACTAAAAAATTATCCTTTATCACAAGGCACAGTGGTTCATGCCTGTAATCCCAGAACTTTGGGAGACCGAGGTGGGTGGATCACCTGAGGTCAAGAGTTTGAGACCTGCCTGGGCAACATGGTGAAACCCCCGTCTACTAAACATACAAAAATTATCTGGACCTGGTGGTGCGTGCCTATAATCCCAGCTACTCCAGAGGCTGAGAGAGGAGAATCAGTTGAAACTGGGAGGCGGAGGTTGCAGTGAGCCGAGATTACGTCACTGCACTCCAGCCTGGACGACAGAGCAAGATTCAGTTGTCTACCTATAGTTGTCCTTGGGTACTTGGTACCACAACAACAAACCATTGTTTTTACCAGTGATAAAAACAAATGAGTTAAGCTAGATCTGGGTAGGGATTTCAGACCTACATCAAAAACCACATATGAGTTAGTAGTTGGAAGGACAGGAAATTGCCATTTCTGTAAGCCAAAAATGGTTGGACACCGGAAGTTTCACATGGTTTGTTAAATCATTAATTTTATTCAATGGAATAAAGTTGGTATCAACCTGTGCTCTTCATTATACTTACAAAGTCCAAGGAAATGCCGGGCGCAGTGGCTCACACCTGTAATCCTAGCACTTTGGGAGACTGAGGCAAGTGGATCATTTGAAGTCAGGAGTTCAAGACCAGCCTGACCAACATAGTGAAACCCCACCTCTACTAAAAATATAAGAATTAGCTGGGCATGGTGGCACACGCCTATAATCCCTGCTACTTGGGAGGCTGAGGCAGGACAATAGCTTGAACCCGGGAGGTAGAGGTTGCAGTGAGCTGAGATCGCACCACTACACTCCAGCCTGAGTGACAAAGAGACAGTATGTCTCAAACAAACTAACAAAAAAAGACAAAACAACCAAACTCCAAGGAAATAATATCAGTCTCATACCTATGGGTTACTTAAAAAACTTTTGAAATATCTTTCATTACAGGATCCCATGTGAAAAAGCATTCATCTTTTAATATTGGATACTGGCTTTGTGCAAGAAGACAGGAAACATTTCAGAACGTGGTCCTCAACTACTTGAGAATTGGGTATGAACTGCCATGAGATATGAAACATGATCATAGAGCAAAATCCATTTTAGTAAGAAGAATAAATGTATGACTACATGTGTAACTGTCTTTACCATTCTAATTAAGAATAACAGAGCTTTTTAGATTTTTTTTTTTTTTTTTGAGGGGGAATCTTGCTCTTGTTGCCCAGGCTGGAGCGCAAGAGCACGATCTCGGCTCACCACAACCTCTGCCTCCCGGTTTCAAGCTATTCTCCTGCCTCAGCCTCCCAAGTAGCTACAATTACAGATGCATGCCACCACTCCCGGCTAATTTTGTATTTTTAGTAGAGACCGCGTTTCTCCATGTTGGTCAGGCTGGTCTCAAACTTCCAACCTCAGGTGATCTGCCCACCTCGTTCTCCCAAAGGCCTTTTAGATTCTTAGAAATACAACTGATGACCTGCAAAATAACCTCAAATTAGAAAAGAACAGGTTTATATTGATCCAGGTATATTTGCATGGGTCAAATCCTCATATAATAAAGTCAGTGTTATTAGCCTTAAGGTTTTTAAAAAATAAAATGTTTCTGTTTTAAAAATAATAGCTAATTTTTCAGTTGTCTGGCAGTTTTCTCATTCCCTTCTTCACGTCATAGTAAAAAACTATCTTGTGCCACGGGGAGCGTGTGATGTAGGCCTGACCCTCATCTAGTTGAACCATCTGAAACTGCCTGTATTTGACATTTGGAACCTACAGAAACAGGAATCACATATGGTTCAAACCAGTCATTTTTCAATCCAAGCAGCTGTGATTGATTCAAGACATGAGTATATAAATGAAAACAGGGCCAATCAAATGCCTTTCCTAGATGACTCTTTGTTAGCCCCACGAGGGACAGGCTCACTGCTAGAGTTGCTAAGTTGGTGGTTTGGGTGGCCATGATCCTCATTACATGCCTAGAGCTTTGCTGATCTGCAGAAAAAAGCCAGCGTAGGGAGAAGATGCAGAGAAGGACACAGGCACATACAGAAAACATTCACAAAGCACTCACTCTTCATATTCAGTACATAAGGCCTTAGATCTCCTTTTGATTCTGAGAACTAGCCTGTATCATTGGCTGCAACATTATGGATATATAAATTCTTTAAGCTAGTCTTACTGTGTTTTCTATTACTTGCAACTGAAAGAATCCAGTCTAAGAGAAAGGTAGAAATGTTTATGAAAAAGCTTGACAAGTGCAAAGAATGAGGACAAAACAAATTCTAATGTAAGATATTTCTCTACGTGGAAAGAAAATAAATTGGGACAATCAACTCAACGGGTGTCATTGGATGGAAGAGTTTCTTTTTTTTTCCTCCCTCAGGAGAAAATTGCAAAGGAGATCTGAAAGTACAAAGGTTAATCAACTCAACCCAAATTTGCGTTGAAGAGACAAATATGTGACATAATTAACTAACTAGTTGAAATAAGTTAAATAATTAATTAGATTTGTCCTAACATTAGGAAAAAATATCACTGCATGCTGACATTTTTGAAAAAAAAAAACTGTTTTACGGTTAATTATTGTACATGGCTGGGCATAATCTGATGTGAAGATGTAGAAATGAGAAGGAAAGATATTCCAGCCAAGTTATAACACATGAATAAACAGACAAGGGTGACATTTTGAAGAGACCTTAAAGGCACTAAGGTCTGCTAAACCAGTATAAATTGTCAAATACAGTAGAAAGAGTATAAAGGAGAGCCAAGATTATAAGAAGTCATCTCATAGCATCAACCTGGAAAAAATGCGGCTAACTAACCTTTGTGGTCCTTTTTCCTGTATTGTCATCCATGGCTCTATCTAAAAGGGCTGTATTTACAAGGGTCACATATTTATGTTTCCTATACCATTAAAGATTAGCAATAAAAAGATATGGAAATGTAACTTCATTTACATCTATATTTTGCTTTATTGGTATATGATTTTTAATATTTGTAAAAGTATGTAGCATCATGTAGAAAAAAGAGAGAGAAACAGAGAAGAGGAGAGAAAGAGAAACATTAGAAATTGCACTTTGCGCTCAAGGTTCCCTCCTTGGTGGTAAACCTTCTATTTTTGATTTAACATCTGAGGATACTTATTTTACTTATCAAATGATGTCAGACTGGCTTAGCAAGTGCTAGGAGATGTGATTCAGAAAGCAACACACAAGGTCCATGAAAGCCTGAATCTGAACTTGTTACAAGTTGAGGAGAAAATTGAAGTCATAAAGATAATGATCAATAGACGTGCCACCATTCTAATTAAGAACACCAGAGTCTGTCAGATGTTTGAAAATAGAATTGATGACCTGAAAAATAACCTTGGATTAGAAAATATCAGGCTTGTGTTGCACCAGGGGCTATTGAGACAGCAGTGTAGGCTGAAATATTCTTTCAACAGTGGATTATAAAAGTGTAGGAAATGGATAAGTTTGACCACTTTCAACAATATATCATGGCATTCAACATAAACTAGGACAGCCACACAAATGTTTGTACATGTATAGGCAGACAGACTTAGAAACAAGGTCTGTTGAAACGAACATTCTTCCATTTAAAATGTTTGTTATTCCAAGTGATGATTTCACTCTGATGAAATTGTTCACTTGTTATGAATAAGAGTGTGAGAATATTTTAGAGATAGCTACTTTCTTCCATCTGATGTAAAGCATTATGGAATTCAGATTTATGCTATGTTTTAACCTAACTTGAAGTAATTTTAGGTTGCTTTTTCCACTATATGGAGGCCTTTAATAAAAGGGTATGTCAATGGATATTGCCATTAGCATTCTTAGTAATTCACTGGAAGAGGTTACAGCATTTAAATTTATCTTTTAAGCAAAAAGATATTTGTTTCCCTATAATTCAAGTGCTGCATAAGCTGACAACCTCTTCTATGAAATTCAGAACAGAAATTTAGTAGCTTGTGGCTTTCTTAATGGAAAGTACCTTTTAAGCCTCAGTTTTTCAGATACTTAATATTTCCTTTTCTTGCTATTTTGGTTCCTTATCAATAGAATTTACTCTAAGTATATTCCAAATCCACCCATAGGGAAGGCTTAAAAGAAATATTTCAGATTGCTGAATTCCATAAATTGTGAGTTTGGATATTTTTAGGTTAATGTTCATGAATTTAAATTTCATAATGTATTGTTTATGTAAGAAGAGTTACAGAAATGTATTCTCAAAGTAATTGCAAAATGAAAGATGTTCGTGAGGCAAGTGCTCTTCTAATCTAAGGCTTTCACTTCGTATCCCAGATTACTTACTTCTCCACATCTGCTGTCATTCTCTTTGTTTTTCCCCCAGCAGAGGGTGCAAAATAGTAAACCTTGAAACTGCTGCAAAAAACATATTAAAACCATAGTGATTTGCAAATGCAAAAGAAAAAAAAAAATCTGTAACTGTTCATGGAGGGTGATTCGTTATTAGGAAGAAGGCTAATTAACATTACCTTTCTGAGGAGAGGGTCATCATTATTAGTAATCATTGAGGAGGCAATTACACTTGGGGAATTTGCAAAACCAGGATCATAATAAGGACAACCTAGACACGAAAGAATCTAATCTTAGATTTAGTAAGCATAGTGTAACTATATTCTGGTATCAATAAATGTATACAATTTTATTTTAAATGCAGTAAAAACACAACTCTACAAGCATTATTTCAAGAGATCTTCACATGCAATTTAAAGTAGAATCTTCCTTAGATATTTTGGACACAGACCACAATTAAATCCTAGAACAGCAATGACTAAATTAAACCATCCAACTCTAGGACGGTTATTTCTTTCACACATTCTCTTTACACCCTGATAAGGCATATTGAAATGTTGGTCACAATTCTTCACCCTTACCTGTATCTATGCCTTTTGTCCCAAGATATTTCAGTTCTTCTCATAGACTCAAAGTGTATTCTTACCCACCCCATTGACTTTAGGCTTAGTTATTTTGCTATTCCCCGCCCCGCTCTGCCCCCCACAACACCAACTAGACGCTAGTGTCATGATGCAAACAAAGGTTTGAAATAGGTTTATGTGGTAGAACTTACTGTTTTGCACCTCGGCCATCACCATAAGAAAAATTTCCATAGTTTACTACTGCAACTTCAGCTGGGTCCTCATAGTCAATGCAGATGGTACAGACGGAGCCAAATCTATGGTAAGGAGCCCAGCCCAGGCAGACCTGCAATGGGAAGCGCAGCTGTCCAGCCAAGGCAGCAGGACCAGTTGAACCACAGACATATGAGCATGAATACATGGTTATTTTTAAGCAACCAAGTCTTGGGGCAGTTTGTTACAAGTATTAACATGTGATAGTTAACCAATATGCCAGAATCCATTCTTCCTCCAGGGAACTTGTTTTACAGTCAACTCATTGTTCCCTCCATTTTTTACCATAAAAAGTAATTATGGAACAGGCACAGTGACTCACACCTATAATCCCAACATTTTGGGAGGCTGAGGCAGGAGGATCATTGAAGTGAGGTGTTTGAAATCAGTCTGAGCAATGACGCAAGACCCTGTTTCTACAAAAATAAATAAATAAATAAATTAGTTACAATAAAAAAGGAATTATGGACTGAAATTTATGATCTAGGCCCTGGAGATACTAAAAAAAAAAAAGTTCTTGCCTTTTGAAGGGCACAGAATAAGAAAATGTGGCTGGCACATAAACTGATAAATGCAATACAATAGAAGCATACACATGCTATAGTAAAAGAGCCGAAGATAATGTGGTTGATTCTACATGACTGAAAGTTAGAGAGTGTTGCTAAGGCCAATTTCTTAGAGGGTGAGCAGGCATAGAATAGACAACAAAAGCAATCCCACGACCCAAACAAAACAAATATCATGAAGGACAAATTATTTTATCAGACAGGTTTCCTGAAAGGTAGGGAAAAAAAACACCAGATCACTGCTGAATGATCAAAATGTTCCCTGCTGAATAAACAAAACACACTCACAATAAAATGATTCAAAAGTGTGAGGGAAAAGATGCTGTATTCACTTACTTGAGGGTAGCTCTATATTTTTGCATATGCCTTGAGTGAAGAGTTGACCCCAGGTCATTCTCATTTCTGATTTCAAGAACAAAATGATAATAATAATTATAATTATATTATTAAAGGTCATGTTGATTGGGGAATCACTATGTCCCATACACTATTCAAAATACTTATATCCATTAATTAACGTAATCCCCATGCCAGTAATGTATTTATCATTATTATCCCCATTATAAAGCTAAGGAAACAGAGGTTCAAAAAGGTTAATGATCGAGTCTGACTATAAAGCCTGGCTCTTATTTATGGTCATCTACTAGGATCTTTCACAATAAAGCTATAAATATCAGAGAGACTTTCTGGAGTAGAACTTATGGTATTGTATTGCTAGCAAACTCCCAAATGATGCTAATGCTACTGGTCTTCAGGCAAGAGTTTGAGGAGCAAGGGTCTAGAAGACACCAGAAAATGCCTATACTGCTTGTCCAGCTTTTCTGGGTGGCCACAACTTGTGGGAAACAGGCACAGGCTAGACTCTAAAAATTCTTCTATATCAAAAACTTGCCTTTGCATCCTATTTTCTGTTGGGGATCCACTGCTTAGCAGAACCATACTTTAGGAAATAGCCTTCAGATAAGTCAATGGGGTAGGCAACCAGGGGGCTATTCAGACTCTCCTGTTTGACCACTGCACTGCAGTGAAGGTCTGAGGTGTTTAATTCAAATGCGAACCCCAAGGGGTTGGAACAATTAGCTTACCATCTGCTCTTTGTGACACAACACACGACTGTGTTGAATATATGATTAAACATCTCAGAGAGACCACAGCCACTGAAATTCTGAGGCCAAATTTAAGCTTCTACCTTAACAGAGGCCCAGTCTCCCCAGTGACAACTGTCTTTAACAATGAGATTTGATTTCAAGACTACGTTTTAGACTCAGAACTGGTAGAAAGATTTCTTGAAAGCCTTACGTAGTTAACTGCAGTCTCTTAGGAGGATGACTATGCCTCCCTAAGACATGACTGAAACTCATAACTTCCAATTAGGCAAAGAATCTCCACTGCCATTCCCCTGGTTGCATAGTAAATAAAATCAGGGAGGACTTGATTACAGGGTTTTGGGGGGAAAATTGAGAAGACAAGACAGGAAATGTAGGCTGTGGCTTCTGATGGATGCCTACTTTTCATCTACAGGATCTTACTTTTCCCATGAGTATCACAGTTAATATTTTTCAGTTAGAGCTGATTGCATGACTAGTTCTAAGGGTTAGAATATGGTTCAAGTCTGTCAGTCATGACATTCATCTTCCTCCAATTTCAGAGGCTGGTTCAAGGATAGGTGGGTAAATCAAGGAAGACCCATGAGTGCATCAAGACATTCTTCTGGAACTTATATTGAAAATATTTACATTAAAAGCAGTCTCTTCCTGATGGACTTGAAGCTGAGAGCATGTAAGACTGGAGCAGTGAGAGGTCACCAAGTGGAGAGGATATGTTTAAAACTAAATTCAATAGAAGGTGTTGGGTAGGGTACGGAAGTGGTGACAAGCTGTGAAATGAATTTGCTGTTAAGTCAACTACAATTTACTTCAAAAAAAGAGAACGAGAGAGAGATGGATGTGTGGATAATAAGAGTGTTAAATGGATAAATCAGGAAATTCTTTCTAGACTTACTTTACGTATGCATTAAAATATGTAGCAGTCCTCTAAGTCACTTTTACAGTTTGATCATGCAGGTGGGTGGAGGTGTGGATAGAGAAAGTGTGTCAGACAACTAGAGGTGTCCTGTTTGTCGTACATATCTATACAATACTTTTTAATTGCATGGGTTTCAGAATAGAGAAATGATCACATTTAAGACTGATTCAGAAAGATAATAGCGCTTTCCAAATGTCTAATCTACAAAACATTGCAACAGATGCAGGAGGTTGGAGGCTTTGACAATTCTATTTAGCAAGCAGTAAAGAGAGAAATAAGGAAGGAGAGACACATTTTCCCCCGCTCTCCCAGATTTAATGTCCAGAATACTTCCTGACTCATTGTAGCCCATATGCCTCTACCCACTTTATGTTTTAAGACCAAATATTTTATTCTCAAACTGAAGGTAGTTGGACCAAGTGGTTTTCCAGTTTCCAGGATGAAATGTTCTACCACAAGCCAGAAACCATTTAAAAAATCACCTACTACTCTCCCATGAGTCCCATAAGCAAACAGATGTGCTACACAGAGAAAATGCATGTATTACATTGCTGTCTGTGGCATAGGAATACAGTTATTCTAGTAGAAGAAAAGAAATAATGGTATATTGGGAAAAATAGGTTTTAAAAGAGATATTTATATTTAAAATTGATATTTAATTGGGGGAGAAAATAAATGATACATGGAATACAATATAAACATCTCTACCTTAAAATAGTGTTCTTATAATACTAGTTTTTGCCTGTCTTTTACAGACACACTTCCTTTAATTTGCTTTTAGAAATGGGGTTCTGTTTTTGCATTGATGGGTCTCAGTCAATGATGAGATTCCCTATGACTATTCATTACTTGTTACAGCTAAATCTCCAGTGAGGTGTGAATATTTATGAAGGCTGTTCCTTTTTTTGATTGGCTCTGATCCTGGTAGCCTTATTAAGAATAAGGTTTACAATAGATTTGCACTCTTGGTAAGCAGGGCAGCATACCAAACACAGGGTAGAACTGGAGTGTTTTCAACAAAAGCAGCACCTGGGAGTAGTAAAACTTGGAAGAGTATGAGTAGCCCCCAGGCTGCTTTCTTGTAACGTATGCCAGTTTTGAGATTCTGCCATTCTTTGCTCAAAGTTAATGATCTAAATTTTAAATGCAAGAATCCTTTAAAAAGGAGTGGTGGGAAAAGTAGATCAACATTGGGGAAAAGGCAGGTTTACTCTCAAAGGATCTATCACTGAATAATACAGCCATGTGTCTAAGAACCTTATCATTTTTTTAAAACATATGATATAAAAGTTGTTCCTTAAGAGAAAGACACCAATGTAAATAATCACTCTGTGTGTGTGTGTGTGTGTGTGTGTGTGTGTGTGTGTGTGTGTGTGATGCAGTATTGCTCTGTAACCCAGGCTAGAGTATGATCTCGGCTCAGCGCAACCTCCGCCTCCTGGGTTCAAGCAATTCTCCCGTCTCAACCTCCCGAGTAGCTGGGACTACAGGCGCCTGCCACCACGCCTGGCTAAGTTTTGTACTTTTAGTAGAGTCGGGGGTTTCACCTTGTTGGTCAGGCTGGTCTCAAACTCCTGACCTCAGGTAATTCACCCACATTGGCCTCCCAAAGAGCTGGGATTACAGGCGTAAGCCACCATGCCTGGCCTACATTAAGTTTTTAAAAAATACATAAATGCATATAAATGTGTTCAACGAGGGAGGGTGCAACTGTGAAATTATATTGTTCTCTAGTAAATATGAATTGCCCACACCTTGTTTATAGATTTCATACATCCAGAATATAGAACATGAGTAGTTCCCAATAGCAAATTTACAGCATGAATCAAAGAAAAAACACTGGAAAAGGAAAAATAAGAATGAAGAGTATGCTTATCTATTTCACACAAGAAAGCAATTGATCTTCACTAAATCAAAATTAAGATACAATAGCTAAAAAATCAAAGCATTTTTTATGTCACTCAAGTAACCTATTAGTTTGAATGTTCTTCACCATTACCCCAAACCTTACATGCAAATCCAGAAAATCCTATGTTAGTGGAAAGGTGGAATTAAATTTGAAAATTGTAATTATATAACGGCTTTGCCCAGAGTGGCTTCAGGGTGATATGGCCTGCCCATTCTCATAGCACCACATGCTCAGAAGAGTCCTGTGCTTGCTTTAATGCTATGCTGTAGCTGTCTTGAAATTCTTAATTATTTTATCTTTGAACTTGTATTTTGTAAGTGAAACACAATGAAACAAATGCAGCGCATGCTTGAGTACAAATGTGCATGTCTGACGTACTTTGTTGTGCCATTCACAGATAGTGTTCTTCAAGGCCCATGAACACAGATTTCCAGTGCACTGGTGCTGTACATGTGGAGGTTCAGCAAGACCTCAATTGAGTAAAAGTAAGCTGGTTATTGGGGTAAGCAATTGAGTAAGCAATAGACAACTAAGCAAGCAATTGCAGATAGCCCTGAGAGGCCACACTTTCAACTGGAATCAGAATTTTGCCAGAATTTCAGAAAGGGCAATTATATTCTAAGAAACACTAATGATCAAGGAAGCTTATTATATCCTTTCTCATTTGTATTACTTCCCTGCATTAGTCAACCACTGATGTGAAAATTATGACATAGAAGGACAGTGAAAGATAACGCAATTCATGTTCCTTTTTCTTTTTCTTTCAGTCATTCCTCACTCGTTAGTAAGCCAAACGTAGAGGGCATTTTTAGAATGTGCGCATACCAAACTAAATAGTAACATCCAAGTCAGCTTTGTTCAGTGTGTTTCCATTGTTCTGGTAAGAAAAATACATAAACATGTAGAAACTACAAATTACAAATTGTATAATTTCAGTGATTCTGTATTTGAATTAAGTGCTCTCATATTTAAACTGGCATTTAAAACTGGCATGGCACAATATAAAGATGAATAGTGAAGTTCATGCTAATAATTAACATTTTAATTATTCTTTACTTAGAACGACATTAAACCACAAGTGAAAAACATCATGACAATTTAAGAAAGGCCATGAAAGAAAGGAAAAATGTTCATATACAACACCTGTTTTCTGATTTTTGAACAAGGGGTCCTGCATTTTCATTTTTCACTGAACACCATGTATTATGTAATCAGCTATGAGCTATGTATAAAATATGTTGGCTTTCATGGGCGAAGAGATCTTTCTTCTCCAATCATCTAAGTAACATAATCCTAATTTTCTGCCTTTCTGTGTGTTTCCCCCTCTAAGGATCCTAAGGATGTTAAAGCCTGAAATAACCCTAAGGAAGTTTTCCTAGTGGCAATAATAAGATTAGCCAATATACTAATAATGATTATTTCAAGGAACTAGCAATATTTGGTAAGAAAAGTTAGAAGCTCTCTCTCTCTCCACCAGTGGCATTTCTATTCGTGTGACGCGCTTTTCATTTTAAGATATCTCTCTTTTCTGTCTTAAACGGTCAACTAACAACTTACTTGATAACTCTCCTGATGCTTTTTATAGTTGCATAACTGCATTTATAGTCATAGTTTCTGCTAGCTTGGGTATCAGATAGGTAACAATTATATTTAGGAGTCACAGTTCATAGTTCATATTCTTCTAAACCTGCTCTGAAACCTGAATATACCTCAATAATTGACGTCAAACCTAAAGTTACTTATTTAGTCAAGTGGTTGACTGGGAAGAGGGTTGCTTTACCAGCATTTTGATTACTATGCTATTTGCACCTATGTCCAAACCGCAGCTATACTTTTCTTCCACTGATTGAGATAATTGTCATAATAGTTTAAAGATGCCAAAAATTACTTAAAGTTTCTTTGAATCTCCTCTTTAAAATTGCTTGTAGTTTAGGATTATTTCACAATTACCAAAGAAATAATGGAAGAAATTATTTCATGGCAAAATATATTTGCGAACCCATCATTTTGGATAAAAGACTCAAGAAAAAGAAAGCCTCCTGTTTTTCATTGATTTCAACCTTTAAAATGTTTTGATTATACTGATTATATCCTGCAACAATTGAACTTGGTTAAAAGAGAAACTATTGGAGTGATGTGACTTACACAGTATTTTATGGACCATGATAGAAAGTGCTCAGGCAAACAAATGCTTGGAATAACAAGTGGAACATTCTAATCCTTGAAACTATAATGACCCAAGGAAATGTTTCATCAAGGTAAGTGCTTTGAATTCTTCTGCCTTGTTTAATGACAGAGTGGTGGGGCATGAGAGAGGGATGGGAGGATGCAAAATATTTACTGTAGCAAAGTCAGTGAAAATGGCTATTAATTTAGAACCTGCCCACCATTGTGACTAGACGGCTAAATGTTAAAAAGGGGAGGAATTCCATCCTGCGAATGAGCCCTCTCCTTGGATTGACTAAGAAGTGCTATATCAGTTCCCCAGGGCTGTCAACCACAAACTGAATGGCTTAACACAACACAAATTTATTCTCTCACAGTTCAGGAGGCCAGATGTCCAAAATCAAGGTATCAGCAGGCTCGGTTCCTTCTTGGTAGCTCAGGTGGGGGGAGAATCTATTCCATACCTCTCTACTAACTTCTGGAGATTTCTGGAAATCCTCAGAGTTTCCTGGCTTGCAGCTATGCAATGCCAATCTCAGCCTCTGTGGGCACATGGCCATCTGTTCTCTGGGTCTATCTGTCTCTGTGTCTTCATACAGCATTCTCTCCTCTTTGTATGTCTGTGTCCAAATTTTCCTTGTCTGAAGATACAAGTCATCAGATTAGGACCCACCGTAATCCGGCAAGAGCTTATCTTAACTAACTACATCTGCAAATACCCTATTTCCAAATAAGGTAACATTCACAGGTACCTGAGGTTAGGACTTCATCATATCTTTTGGGGGTACACTATTCAACCCACAGTAAATGCTTCTCAAACTTGTGTGCACATTGGAATCCCACAGACAATTTAAATAAATCCTGATGCCTGGGTACTGCCCCGCAGAGATTCTAAACTAATCAGTATGAGGTGAAGCCAGGGCATCAATATTTTTAAAGTCCCCCAGGTGATTCTAACGTGCAGCAAAATCTCAGAATCACTAGACTAAAGGATTCTAGTGATCGGTTTCTCAAAAGGAATATTTTAGCATAATAAAGTATATGTTCCAATGAGAAAAATCTCTTCTGTCATCATTTTGACAAAAATGAAAAGAAAATTCAAAAGTCGGTGATCCAAATAAATGACATGAAAGAATTTTAGAATTTTAGAAACCTAACCACTTGAGGTGTGTTCATTCAAGGAACATGCTAACCCATGCTGTATGTGGGGCCATGAGAGAGCACCAAAGGTGGCCTTTAGAATTTTCAACATCAGCTGCTTTTCCTCCAATCTCTGGAGGAAACAAAGGACTCCCTGTGCTTTGTTCAGTTGTAACTTGGTATGGAAATTATTCATTCCCCAAGACATTGCTCAGTTGTTAGCAAATAGTGAAAAGGGATCTTATTTCTATAGATCAAATGACCATAGAGAGAAGTTTAACCATATGACCAAATTAATTACTTTGTGATGTTTTATACCAATTATAACGCATATTAAGGCTGCATTAAGTTATTAAAGTAAAACCATTTCAATGGAGGTAAACTTGTTGGAACAAAAACTACTCTTTTTATCTTCTTTTTTTAGAGTCCAAGCACCCCCTTCATACAGATGCCTATGAATGTTGTCAAAATATTATTTGTCATACAACCTTGTAGATTCCATTGGGATCTATGAATGAAAATCAATATAAACTTGTTCTTGCTTATTTCTTGGTCTCCTCCTCCTCCTTCTTCCTTTTCTTTCTTTTTTTTTTAAATTTTAGACAGGGTCTTGCTCTGTCACCCAGGTGGGGTGCAGTGTTGCAATCACAGCTCACTGCAGCTTCAACCTCCCAGGTTTAAGAGGTTCAACCTCCAGAGTAGCTGGAATTATGGGCACATACCACCATGCCCAGCTAATTTTTCCACTTTTGTAGAGATGAAGTTTCCCCATGTTGTCCAGGCTGGTCTCGAACTCCTGGGTTCAAGCGATCCAGCCGCCTCAACCTCCTAAGGTGTTGGGATTACATGCCTGAGCCACAGTGCCTGGCCTGTCTCTTGGTCTTCTATACAACGTTTCCTATCTCCCATAGAATTTTACCTCGACTTTATTTGTACCACTGTTGTGGACTAAATGTTTTTGTCCTCCCAAAATTCTTATGGTGAAATCTTAATCTCTAATGTGATGGCATTAGAAGGTAGGGTCTTTGGGAGGTAATTAGGTCATGAGGGTGGAGCCTCAGGAATGAGAATAGAATCCTTATAAACAGAGATTTATTGCTTCCTCTCTCTCTGAGGTCCACCTGTGAGGATACAAGAAGAAGATGGCAAGCCAGGAAGAGGGCCTTCACTAGAACGCCACCATGCTGGCATCCTGACCTAAGACTTCCAGCCTCCAGAGAAACTGTGAGAAATCAATATTTGTTGTTTAAGGCATCCCATCTATGGTAATTTGTTATAACATCTGGAATTGACTCAGGTAACCATTATCTTCATTCTTTATACTTCATCCAAGATACCTTTTTGCCTAATACAAGCCATCCTTCATATATAAGGAGCCATTTTTCCCCACTGTTAAACTACCCTGTGAAGAACTTTCTTTCACCCTAAGTTTTAAGAAAATCCTTTGTCTCAACATGCCAACTAAGGTTTATTTAGATATATAAAACATTTTAAAGATACACATAAAGCAGAAGTTTAATCTTAACATTTACTAACGTCAGAAAATTAACATAACAATATGAGCAGAACTAAAATACAAATAAGTAAGAAAATGTTTTGTACATTTTAACAAATGAAAAAAATCTTGATTTTTACTCCAAGAAAGGTTGACAGTCTTGGAATGAACATTTTAGGTAGATGATAAAATAGATACCTGTTGAAATCTATCTTAAAAAACTGATCAGCTAAATTAATGAAAGATATATAATTTAACACAAAAGCTTACTTTCAATGAAGTGATAAATGTATGTGCATAATAATCTCTTCTTTAAAACATGATATTTAAATGGGAAATATAGTATTATACCCATTAATATTTGGGGGGAAAGAAAACATAGAATTATTAATTCAGAAACGTATGTACCCGAGCAAGAGTACATCATAACCATTGGGGTGAAGGGTCTTTATATATAGTATTCTTTAGCATTTTATGTAACATATTTTCAATTCAATAGTTGTGAACTTCAACTGATCTTTTTTGTTCCTTAGGTTGCAACAACCTCATGCCTACCAAAATGCAGCTGATAACTACATCAGCGCACACCTTCTTTACCAACTCTCTTAACTTTGTTGGTGTGTTGCTATTTCAAATTTCCATGAAATCTATCTTTAAAAAACGAATTGAGCAGAGCCAGGGTGTTAGGGTCAGAAAGAGAAGACAGTCTTCAGGGCCTGCTGGTTTCTGAATGAACTGGGGAAAGTTGCATAATCCTTCTGTGCCTTAGTTTCTTCTTCTGCCTAGAAAATTAACATTTATTGAGATTTCACTCTGTACTAGCCACTGTTACCTTAGAATAAATAATTCTAAATGGAATTCTATGATGTTTATGACTATTTAAGTAATTCCAATATTGTTTTTACTTTCCATTAGTTTGATCCTCTAACATCTGGGATGTGCCAAGTGGCTTATATGTGAACGTGAAAGGTTTGGATTGTATCCTAAATCCTCAAAGATCAGTCTGTGGATCAGAAGCACCAGCAGCATCCAGGAGCTTGGATGAAATGCAGAGTCCCAGGCTCCACCCTAGACCTGCTGAATCTGTATCTGCATTTTAACAAGGTCCCCAGGTGATTCATAGGCACGTTAAAGTTTGAGAAGTGCTACACTAGATGGTTGATAAAACCCATTTAAACTCACAGGGGTGTACAGCACAGAGAGAGACTCTGGCATTAGATGTCTGGATTACACTTTGTATAACCTTGGAAGGCTGAGCTTCCAAATATATGAGTTTGCTTTTCTGTGTCTTAGTTCCTTCATCTGTAAAAAGGTGGTAAAACAGTAGTTTCTTCATGGAGTTGTTGTAAAGACTGCAAAGTACTGAGAATAAGCAAATAACACAGTGCCTGGCATATTGGAAGTTCCTCAGTCATGAAATATACATTTACTGCACACCCATTATGTACATGTCAGATTCGTGCTGGGAGCTCTGAATGCAACCGTACAGAAAACAAAGCCCCTACCTTCATGAAGCTTACATTGTAGTGAAGGAAATCAGCAATAATAATAAAAAAAGACATGTAAAAAATTGTCACATAACCATTTGCTCTATGAAGTAAAGAGAATGACAGCAGCTATTATAGACAGGAAATTCAGCAAACGTCTTCAGAGAAGAAAACAAATGAGTCGATACCTGAATTAGTTATTATGTGATTAGTATGGGGATCTAAGTTCCATCATAGTGCTAAGCATTTTATGTGAATGTATATAAAGAATTTTTGACACTATTATGCACTTATTGTAACAACATTATTTCTTTACTCCAATTTCAATGCTGAAAACTTACTATTACTCTTTATTCTGACTCAAAAAACCTCTCAGAACTATCCACCCCAGCGATGGAGATAATATGACAGCTTCATACACCCTACCATTTAATCTCAGCATCTAGATATAAACTAGAACTTTAGATCAGTACCATGGTGATAACAAAAGACTTGTATTTCCATGTTGGAAATTAAGACTCCCTAATCCCTTTTATAGAAAACTATGTGTTTAACTTAGTAGCTTGGCTATATTCCAATTGACACTTTTACCTAAGAATTTCAGTTTGTGGGTTTAGTAGATATTTTTCCTCATTTCCCTTTGCTACACAATAAACATGCAAACAAATAACTGTTACGTGGTGTCACTGGCATTAAATAGCTTCTATATTCCAACACAGATGAGGTATCTTAATAATGGGAAGATGATCTCACACTTTAAAGTGGTTGATATAAAAGATGCCACATAAAAAGGAAGTTATTATTCTTAGTTATAATACCCTAAAAAAAGGATTTGCCATCTAAATGGCTGCTGAAACTTAACTGCAGAATTGCTTATAATGCTACAATCAGTTGAGGCGAAATTCAATAAAAATTCCATCCGGCATTCACACTGAGAAGACCCACATGTGCCTTTAATTTTTTTTTTTAATTTCCTGGGCTTCCGGCCCAGAAATTGGATGGAAATTATATTGAAACCTGCTCTTGTGTATCAACTTTTGGTAAATATCAGGTTTTCAGTTGACTCACATTATGCTTTACATTTTGGGCAAAAGGAGGGTATAAAATGATTCACATCTCTCTATATACATATATTTATACACCTTTTACCTGTCTATGAGACTGTGGCTTGCTTTAAATGTTCATCATTACTTCTACAACTTTTAGGATCTAACCGCCCCCACCAATCGCCCCACCCCCGCCCCCGCCACTGCAACCATAAGACTCAAAATTCCATTAAATCCCTTTCCAGCACTAATCAGCTTTTACTAGCACAGGCAATGTAATCTGAGTTTAGAAATGACTAATTATTTGGAGAGGGCTGGAAGGGGTTAGGGTTTAGATTTCTTTCTAATTTAAAGGAGCTTCTTTCCTGTCTTTCTCCCTGTCATTTTGCTGCCCGGGGCTAGCTCCCCCTCCTTGATGAAAATGCTCTTTCCCTTCCCATTAGACAAGGTATACATGTATGTATTAGAAGAAAAATGTATTAGGAGACATCAAGTTGAAAATATTAAAAGAAGAGGCATGCCTGTGATGGATGTGGGCATGGCAGTAATTGCACCTGCTAGGTGCAAGGCATGAGCATAATTTGCATGTAAAGTTCTCTCTGCTCCTTCCCGAACACACCAGTTCTACCCAATAAAACATTTTGTCACACGCAGGGGGTTTGCCAACATGTTCCCAGATTGCAGGCAAAAAGATTATTTACAGTAACCAATAACAACTGAAACGACCATAAACAACCTTTCTGTACCTGTTCTATTTTTTTTTTCCTTTGACTAAGTAGAGGAACCTTAAGGAGTCCAAATTTATGGCAATTTAATTCTGATGGGAAAAAGCAGATTATTTTTATTTATAGCAGTGTACTCTATCTATTCCTGTCTCCCCCAACCTCTTTTTAAAACATAAATAACCCCGGATTTTTTTTTTAATCCACCCATTACTCTTTTAGGGATGAGCAGTTTCCTGATAAAGTGAGAGAGAGCAAATGTGGCCAGAAGTTCCCTAATGTATTCAAGAATCCTGTTGTATGCTCATAGAGTAACGGGGACTAGGCAAATACCACCTGATCAAGCCATTCATGCAGTTTCGTTTGTTGTTGTTGTTACTGTTCTGTTTTGAGAAAGGGTCTTGCTCTGTCACCCAGGCTGGAGTGCAGTGGTTCAATCATGGCCCACAGCAGCCTGGACCTCCCAGGCTCAAGCCATCTCCTCCATCTCCTCCACAGCCTCCCAAGCAGCTGGGACTGTAGGCACACACCACCATGCTCAGCTAATTTTTAATTTTTTTGTTGAGAGGAGGTCTCACTGTATTGCCCAGGCTGGTCTCAAACTCCAGGGCTCAAGTGATTCTCCCATCTCGGTCTCCCAAAGTACCAAGCAACTTCTTTGTGGCGATTGGAAATGCAGGGGGCCTACATGCTGACTTTGCTGTAGGGAGCGGCACCTTGCATCTGACTGACCTGGGTCTTACCTCTTGTCATCAAACCCCCTCTAGGAGAGTTTTTCCAGAAGTTCAAATTTCATTGTGAATTGCAGGGGACCACACGCGTATCTCTTGAGAAAATGATCAAGAGTGAGAAAGTGCAGTTAAATCAGGTCTGGTTTGCCCAGGTTGCTGCTCTTCATGAGGTGGTGCTTCATTCCATCTGCAGGAATCATGGGAAAAGGATCAAGGAGAGGAAACAGGGCCATAAACTCTCAAGTCTAATTAAATATGACTAGATTATTTAATATGAAGGGACAACATGATACATTTTTAAAACAATGTCAAAGAATTATAAAATGAAAAGTATAAAGTCTCCTCTGCCCCAATTTCAGTCTCACTCACCAGGACTAATAATTGTTAACAGTATCCTGAGACATCCTTTTAGAAATTGTGAATGCATAAATATGGATACATACACATAAAAGTGTGTGTGTCTGTGTGTGTGCGTATGTAAGCACAAAACCGGTATAGGTACCAACTTTCCTGTGCCAATCAACAGTACCTGTCCCACGTTCTCCTAACGATACCATTTATTTATTTATTTATGTATTTATTTAGAGACAGGGTCTCCCTTAGTCTGTTGGGCTGGAGTGCTGTGGCACAATCATGGCAGCTTCCACCTCCTGGGCTCAAGTGATCCCTCAAGTGATTCTCCCACCTCAGCCTCCCGAGTAGTTGGGACAACAGGTGCGTACCATGACGCCCATCTAATTTAAACTTTTGTTTGTTTGTTTGTTTTTTGTAGAGACAAAGTCTCCCTATGTTGCCCAGGCTGGTCTCAAACTCCTGGGCTCAAGTGATCCACCTGTCTTCACTTCTCAAAGTGCTGGCATTACTGGAGTGACCCACCTCCGCCCAGCCTCTAAGGATACCTCTTGGAGGTCATTTATGCCAATTCTAGTAGATGCACCTTTCTCTCTGCCGCTGTATGTCTCCACTGTATTTTATCAGCCACTCTCCTAATGAAGGACAGGTAGGTTGTTCCCAATTGTTTTTCGTACAAGTGAAGTTGCAATGTTTGCACGGGTTTGACTGGAAGTAAGTCAGCAGCGGTTCAGCGCAAAGGCTCAGGACTTCAACAGGCTTATTCAAGTCCGGGTTCTCCAACTCACCACTGTGTGTATACCTGGGCAAATTAAGGTGGTAAGATATACTTCATAGGGTCCTTGACAGAATATAATTGCGATTATTCTCACAACTGACTCATTGAAACCTTAGGCAAATCAATTCCCTCATCACTAAATCCGGGAATAATAATAGATCCAGGTTGCTCTGGGGACTGCATGAACTAATTCATTTAAATAGCGCAGTCCACTGCCTGCTACATAGTGAGCCCTTAATAATTATCCGCTTTAATATTAAAATTGGCAATCTTTGCGCACTTATGGGAGCGCAGCTGCAGGAGGCTTTCCTAGAAGTGGAATTCCTGCCTTAACCCCGTGCTCCCCGGGCCCCAACTGTGTGGCACTAGGCCACCCAGAGGTGACACGGTGACCGCTCCCATCCCGCGCCGCCGCCCAGGGCCCTGCGGAGGCCGGACACACGTGG
>NW_012105198.1:1007012-1060418 GCF_000951045.1 Mandrillus leucophaeus
ACGCACTCGCTTCATGGCTCCTCAGCCCCAAAGTTTGTTTGCAGGGAAATGCACCCGACGGGTCAAGGAAAAAAGATGCTTATCTCAGCTGACTTGATTTGGGAAGATTATTTTTCCCTTTCTGGGGCGAGGATTGGTTTCGGGTTGGGAAGACTGCATTCCCCAGCGGGAGCGCGGAAAATTGAGTGGTAGGTCCCTCGGGCTTGCTCTTTGCGCGGTGGATTTGACCAGTGAAAGTTGGGGGAAAAAAGTTGTGACTCGTAGGGATGCTGAGGAACAATTCCAGGTGCGTGATGCAGGATGTGGGAATGTGATACCTTTTTGCCGGAACCACCCCCCAGGCCCAGATTCCCAGGTCTGAGAAAGCTAGGGTGGAGGATTCTTTCATTAGCGATCAAGTTTTCTAAGCTGCATTTTCTTTCTACTCACAGATCAGCAGCTTGGGACGGAATTCCCCGTCGCGTTTATTTGCCAGGTTTACCCTGATGCGCTGTAGTCCAGATTTCCTGAGCTTAGACCCTGGTTTCAGCTGTTTCTGTGTTCTCTGAGGAGCCCTGCAAAGCTAACCAAGCAGGTAACAGAATACCAGAAAGAGAAAACCAGGAAGTGCCAACCGGGCACCCGAGTCATAGCACCATCAGGAATTTTTTTTTTTTTTTGGTCGCGTGAAATGAACGAACAGCTTCTGAGCTCTGCTTGTGCAAAGCTCCGTACAGCTCTCCAATCCGTATGTCCTTCCCTGTATTGCATTTGCTTATTGATTTACAGCAAGGAGATGTGCCCAGAGGAATTATTTAATAACAAATGGTGCCCGCTATGGTAAGGACAGCAAACCTCCTTTCAGAGGCAAAGAAAGGGGAACAGAGCTCTGAGAAAGGGGTAGCCAGTCTGTTCACCTCAACCCAAGATGCGGGGAAACAGAGCTAGAAAAAGCAACAGACAAGGAGGGAGTGATGTGCAGGAGGGAGGTCAGAAACCCCAGCTCATATGGTGAGTAGGTAAATCCAGAAATAATTTAAAAATGATTAAGCAAGAATAACTAAAAAAACAAAAGTAGGAAGACTGTACGTGCTGTGGTTTCTGTCTACCCCCACAGAGATGAATATCACACTAGCTGAAAAAGAATCCTGATCTGTAAATAGATTAAAAACAGGAATTAATCAGAACAATGAGTCAGAGCCCTTCAGAGATTGAAAGGAGGAGTAATTGCTTTTGAAAGAGCTTATATCTCAATATCAAGTCAAATGTGTTAATTTTGCTTTGCTAGATGTGTTTACTAACAGCAACCTGACTTTGGCTGCAGTAACCTGGCATCTTGGTTCATGGTTTTAACCATTTATGGGTCATGGGACTAGGGAGGAAGTTGCCTGCAGGTTAAGATTCATACCAATTTGTTCAACATTTGTAAGACGCCTAATACGTGCATGTCATTGGTCGCAGTGGGACAGGTTCTTGTGAATGTTCATTAAAGAAATCTGATCGGGTTCAGCCTCACTAAATGGAAGGATGCTTGCTTGCAAATAGTAAAGAGTGGGGTCAGGAATTATTGATCTTTGAATACTTGCTTGAAATTAGTTGAGAGTCAACATGTGATTTGAGGACCCCCAAAATGATCAGTACCCACCAGGGAAATATAGCAAATTGCTGTACATTTTTATAAGATGAATAGTAAGGCTGAATGCATGCAAGTGTCCCTCCTGTCTAAAAGTAGGATAGCCGAGACACCGAGTGGCTAATTGATATGCAGGGTAATCGATTCAGGCTGTGGCTGCCACAGACAATAACATTCAGCCTCATGTCCTCCTCACTGTCTAGATGTCATTAATGTCAGCCCGAAGACATGAAGGTGTTAAGTTCATTTCTCCAGGAGAATTCTAACTTTTAAATATCCTTCACAACACAACCAGATAGCCCAAGTGTACCTTAAAATGGCAACAAAGCATTTAATAGGAGCAAAGTGCTGAGCAGTTTCAAGTAGAGCAAAGATTAGCTGTGGACAACGAGCTGTAGCCTTTCCTTTGCTGATTTATGTTCAATTTTATCACTGTCACATTTCATATATGCCTAGTTATTACAAACTAATAGCCTCTTTGCTCTGCTTGCAAAATATGCATCTTTCTCTTTTACAAGTTCCTAACTCCTTCTCACATATTCAGTACACATCTTCCAGCTTTGTTTTTACTGCATAATTTAAGTGTCCAACTTGAAGTTCTCATTAACTCTTAATATGGTTCATGCTGAAATAGTATATAGATATAATTGCCCCTTGTAAACTGCCAGATATGTGTATCACTATATTGTGGCAATGCTACAAAACAGAGACGCTTTGACTGGTTTCCAATCACCATTTAGTAAGTTGTTAGCGGTAAAAATTATGTTAATTTTATGAAGTGGAATATATTCAGATGGCAGGAGGATTTATTGATGCTGTGCATGCTTGCCTACTGTCTCTGATTTAGTTGTCACCACCAGTCTGCCGTAAGCTTTCTTACCTTAGCAAAGTACTTTGTCTCTATGAAGGTGAGCATCTTTAAGGTGCTCACTTGTAGTTTTTAATATGCACACATGCATATGTGTATAATTTTAACATGCATATATAATTAATCACTTAATGCTGGTGGACTATTTCCTTTCTTATGCTTGATAAAAGTGCAATGGAGAATATCATTGTTGCAAAGATGGTTGGCAAGAGAATATGGGGCCATGGAACAGTTTAAGATAGAACATTTCTTTGAAATTGAGAGGTGACAGATCTCAGTCTCATATCCAATTTGTATAAACATTTCAGAAATGGTTCAAGTGTTGTAAATGGTTTTTATCTTATAGTCTCCCCTGCACTCATCTCTTAAACACAGTGGGACATTTCTTTGGAAAATTTGCTGCAGGAGAAATGCAGTCCCTGGTTGAAACTTTGTATGCCAAGTTTCAATCCATAGTACATTTTTATTTTCCCCCTTTTATGTACATGTTATAAACAAGAAATAAGGGTTTGTAATAGAAGTGCTGGCAGAACTTTATAGCATTTCAAACAGCTTTGCTACTTGGAATGTAAATATTTGTAGAATCTTTACTGCACAAGAACCTGCCTTGCAAAGAATGAGGAAAAATGACTATTTTATTAAGTAGGATAAAATAATTCAGTGAGTTTGCATATTTCTTGTTGCAGACATATTGGCATTTGAAGAAATAGATTATCTGTGTTATAGTGATTCCATAGCACTCTCTTAGGTGCCTTTATAACTCAGCTTGTAAATTTTCTATGTTCTAAAGCAAGAGAACAATTTTGTCCCATTTGTTTTTTAAGTCCCTTGACTTTGATTACCTTTCAGATGTTAAGATATGAGATCCGTATTTCAAAACCGCTTGATTATATTACTAACAAATGAGGCTGTCAGTATACTGTTTTAATCGGGTAAATAATTCTTGACACCATCACAATACTTCAAGTACTTTTATTTTGGGGAACTAGTACAACTCAGACCTTATGTGTCCTTTTAGTTCTAACCCTGAAATATTTCTCACATTCGCCCACTTTCCTCCATGTTCACCCACATCCTCCTTGTCCAAGTCCCCATCTTCTCTCCTGGGATAGCTACATTGGCTTCCTTGGCTCCTTTCGTACTTCTTCCCCCAAATCATCCTGCATAGCAGCCAAGACAGTTTTTTTTTTTTTTTTTTAATGTAAGTTAAATTAGTCCTCATCTACTCAGAATGCTTAAATGGCTTTCCATTGCACTCAGAATAAAATCCAAACTATTAAATATTACCTGCAAGGTTGCGTAGGATTTAAACACTTCTGTCTCTTCGACAATTCCTAGCAAGCTTTTTGGAACAAGGGTTTCTTAGGCCCTTTTTCATTTCTGAAGATTTGTTGAGCTCTTTCCTATCTTAGGGATCATTCTGTTCTTTTGCCGAGTAACCCTGTACAGCTCTAACCCCCTAAACACACATACACACACATGTGCACACACACACAGACTCACAGGGTTGACTTTTTTTTTTTTTTCTTTTCGACAGGGTCTCACTCTGTCACCCAGGCTGGAGTGCAGTGGTGTGATCATGGTTCACTGGAACCTTGACCTCCCAGGCTCAAGTGATTCTCCCACCTCAGCCTCCTAAGTAGCTGGGACTACAGGCACACACCACCATGCCCTGGCTAATTTTTGGATTTTTTGTAGAGATGGGATTTCCCCATGTTGCCAAAGCTAGTCTTGGACTCCTAGACTCAAATGATCTGCCCACCTCAACCTCCCAAAGTGCTGAGATTACAGGTGTGAGCCATTGAGTCTGGCCCACATAGAGTTTTTGACTGCTACTCATCCCTTAGGCCACAGTGTAAATATCATTTGCTTAGAGAGAGCTCTCTGATTTCCTTCCTCCCCTGAATGAGGGCACCTCTGATAGGCTCTTTATGTTCATTTCCTTGGTAGTACTTAGTATAACTTGGAACTGTACATTTCCTTACCTGATTGTATGTTTATATTCTGTAATTACCTTGTAAGCAGTTACCACATCTATTTTACGCACTATTACAAAGCAGCTTCTGTCAAAGTATCTGGTTCACTGTGGAGTTTGATAACCTATGAGAACTAAGCTTGTTGGTCTGCTGAGTTTGCCATATGTAACCAAAGATCCTGTCAAGAAGGTACATATTCAGCAGAAGTCTGCAGCTGACTTTGACAGTATTCTTCCTGTTAATTGCCCATGATCTCATACATCTCTTGGACAGCTGCTACTTCAAACCAAAGTTGTCCAAAATGGAAGTATTATTTTTCCTCGCAATCTATTTCCTAAGAGCTTAGGTGGTCTGTTCTTTCTTTAGCTATCATTGTGGTCATCAGGGCATCTGGAGTCAGTGGTCTTTGTCACCATCTTCTCCCTTTGCCGTTGTAACCAGTCCACTGATTACAAATACAAGAATGTTCATTCAAGCAGTGTGCCAGGCTGGGTTCTAAGTACTTCTTACCTAATGCAGGAGATTAAGAAATGACTTTCTCCTCACTGTCTTTCTTGTTCCAATCTATCTGACGTGCAGTGCTATATTAATCCATGAGGCTGACCCCTTAGGTCATTGGACACCCACTGCATAGAGAAAAATATGCTACTGATGCAGCCTGTCTATATGTGACTTCTCCCTAATTCTCCCCTGATACTTAACACTGCAACTATATTGTATGGGTCTTCTAAAACTTCCTTGAAGACTCAACATGGCCCTTTTGGCTTCAGTGTTCTTGCATGTGCTTGGAACACCCATGAATTCCACCCCACTCTCCTTATTCCCGTGTTGACTCATTTCCACCCTCAATTCATTGTTGTTTCTTTCAGGAAAGGTCTTTACTTCCAAGTCTACCATTTGTCAAGGTAATACCCAACCTAGTCATTCCTCCAGGTAGCCTTGACTGTCCTCCTAGACTAGGTTTGACCTCTATGCTGTCTACAGTCAACCATGTAAATTTTGTTTCTTCTTTAGGGGTGTAAATGCATTCGAATTTAATTAATATTGTAAAATTGTTTAATATCTGCTTTTCCTGGTAGTCTGTCGATGGAGTAGCATGTAAATGTTAAGACTTTAGTGAATATTTCTGGAATGATAGAAAGTCTAACCTTTTTAATTGGCATGAAGTTCTGCTACGGTTATAGTGGGGCTTCTTTTTCTAGGGCTAAAATTTATTTTAGTGTATAATTTAAAGATTTTATTTCATTTTGCACAGTTTCTAAGTGACAAGTCATTAGTTGACAACAGGTGAACATCTTGATGTGATCTGAATTTAGAAAATTTTGTGATAAACGTATGCTCTACAGGAAGCATAAGTCAAAGGTTGTAAGCACCGAGGACTGGTCCTTGAAGTAATGACCTTATTTTAGTGCAAGGAAGTGATGGGAAGTTCTCAAAATTCATTGTTTTATTAGAGCAAAACATTAGCATATGAAAGAAATAGCTATATGACTGCATCACAACAAATCAAAAGCACATCTTCCTAAACCATAAATAATTACTTATAAATGGGGAAAATTTTGTAGGCATTAAACAGTCTCACCAGTCGTCCTTCAAAGAGGAAGCCCCTGTAATAGAGCTGAGAATACTCTATTTCACTTGCACTGTTTCTCAACTTCTGCTGTTTCTGCAGAAACGTTAACTGGGGTTCTACTGAAATAATGGCGATACCTTAGCCCTTACAAGATTTTCTGAATCATCTCTGGGGTACAGCTTGCTAATCTGCATTTTTTAACTTTTTATTTTAAAGTAATTTGAAACTTACAGAGAGTTGTAAAAAATAGTACAAAGAGTTCTGTATAGTCTTCAGCCAGCTTCCCTGTATGGTAACATTGTATATCTCTGTGCTGCAATATCAGAACCAGGAAATTGACATTGGTACATTACTGTTAACTAGACTGCAGACCTTATTCAGTTGTCATCATTTTTTTAAACCTGATTTCATGAATATGTGTATAGCTCTACATGGTTTTATCCCATGTAAATGTTCATGTTTCTAGGATTTTAACTTAAAGAACAAATGTCCTGAGGGGTGACATTTCCATGTCAGCATACACTAATGTGATAATTTTGCAACTGTATTCTAGCATTGAAAAATTCCACTTCCATGAATCTTTTTCCATGCAAATATTTGTCTTGTTCTTAAATATCATGAAGTCCTTCACCTTGCAGATGCCTGTATCGAAATGGAAGTCTTGGGATTTTATAAGCCAGGACATGACATTTGGGTGATTCTCTGTGTCTTTGGTTTGGGAATCTGTGTTGACTTCCCCATGCTACATTTGAAAAGTTCTGCAGATAGCAAATATGTTTGTTTATCATTGTGATCAGACTTGGATAGGATTTTGATGCCACCAGGGCAGGGCCCCAACTGAATGCTTCATGCAGGTTCTAACTCAATCGCAGTTCATTTTATTTCTTGCATAGAAATAGTCACCCTTTAAAATAACTTAATGCATTGCAGAAGATGGTAATGACACTTTTCAGGCAATTAAAATCAACCCGAACAATATAGCTAGTGATCTAATCTGATGCCTGCTACTCACTTGGTCTGGCCGCCTCCCTGAATATAAAGTAGCTGAAAGTTGCTGATTACCAATTACTAATTCCGGTGAATATTCTGAAAGCTCTGGAATACAGATAAGGCATATTTGTACCAAAGTCAGCTGTATGTGACTGCAACTCCCTCACCCCTGTGCATTCCCGTCGCCTAAGAAGCTTTCACATTTATATATACTAGGCAGGTTAATTTTTCTCTTCTTACTAGGGCTTCTATTTATTTTAAATAAAACCAATCAAAAGCATTGTGCATGGGTTGTATGGTTTTGAAATGTGAGCCATGCAGGCCCAAGTTTCTCCTTTTATTCATTGGAGTAAATAAAATTTTTTCTTCATATGTAATGTGGAGATATACGTGTTTCTATTTAGTGCTAATTTATTGGGCTGTTGTTTCATTAGTGTTAAGCAGCAGTTGCCCTATGAAATTAAGTCTGTAAACTTTAGTGGCAACATTAGTTTTTAAAAAGAACAAAAGGGTCTTAATATATGGGTTTTGTTATATTGTGAAACAAACCATGCATTCTGTGAAGATGCGTACAAGTGGAGGGTGTATTTCCATATAATGGGACATTCTGGAATACAGTCAATATCCTTTTTAATCTGATAGTGCCATAATTGTCTGTTGCTTTAAATATTTCTGTGTTATGACTTGCTTGGAAAATATCTTTTGTCATTTTTCTAGAGTTAGTGCATTTTTCTGAGTCTTGACTTTTTATTATTCTATTTTTATAATACGATTATTTCTGTCATTCTTCTTCCTACCATAGTTTGACCTTCTAATAACCCACCCCTCCCATTCACACATACATGTTTTCACATGTGTGCACATAAACACACACACACACCCACACAGACATACACACAAAATGCACAAGACATAGATTAGGATAGGGGATAGAGTTAATCCCAAATCATAAAATTGTAAGGGATGAATTACAGTCATCTTGTAAGCATTCAAGCAGAAGAGATTAAAATCAAATGATGGGGAGGCATTTTAGATTGTATATACGATTAATATGCCCCTGTTTTTAAAGTTACTCAATCTCTTCCTCCTCTGCTTCTTCTTCCTCCATCTTTTTATCTGCCTCTCTGTATCTGTCTCCTTCCTCTTTTTCTTTTTTTAGTGTTCTTGTTTGGTTTTGGTTGCATTTATGAATGGACTCTTCTGTACTGACCCGTAGTGGCTAAATGCTTTCAATGGTCTCTAGTGGAAAGCTTACATATGTTTATTCACACATTTTTTGTTGAGGGGAGAGGGCAGGATGGGAATAGGGGATATAAAATGTCTTAAGTTTGCTATTTAGAGAAAACTAACTTCAGAAAAAGATAAAGACACACATCAGGCCTATAACAGACTGGCCGCGAGATGGTGGCCGCAATACCTTCCTTGGCAGTTTGCATAGTGGCTCACTCTGACCTTCAAGCAATGGAGTCCATTTCCCTTTCCCTTAAATCTGAGTTAGCCTATTGAATTTGAAGAATAAAGTGTGGCTCAAGTGATGTTATTGTGAATTCTGCTCCTTAGCCTGGGAGCTTCTATTGTTGTACACTGAGTCTGCCCTGTGGAGAAGTCCAGGCAAGCCTCCTTGAGAAAAACAGGTCACATAGAGATAGCTAGTAGCCAATAGCTGGCCAGTAGCCAAAATTGGTAGTCAGTCATGTGAGTGAGGCCATCAGTCCCAATTAAGCTATCACATGGCTCATGTTACACGAGTGACTCCAGGAAAAACTACCAAACTAAATGCTCAACTGAGCTTAGGCAAAATTCAAAATCATCAGAGAATAAATAATTTGTTTAAGCTATTTATTTTTGGGGGTGGTTTATGCAGCAATAATACACACAAACTTTAAAAAAATTAATATAATTTTAATTGAGAAATATATATTTATTGTATACAACGTGATGTCTTAAAATATGTATACATTGTAGAATGAATAAATTGACCTAATTAACATACATTATATCGCATATTTATCATTTTTTGTATGGTGAAAATGCTTAAAATCTATTCTCTTAGTGATTTTCAAGTATACAATACATTATTATTAATTATAATCACCATGTTGTATAATAGATCCCTTGAACTTATTCTTCGTATCTAACAGAAGTTCTGTATCCTTTGACCAACATCTCCCTAAACCTCCCTCCCCACCCCCTGGTAACCACCATTCTATTCTCTGCTTCTATGAGTTCAGCTTTTTTAGATTCCATATAAGTGAGGTCAAGTGGTATTTATGTTTATTTGTCTGGCTTATTTTACTTTACAGAATGTCCTTCCAATTCATCCATACTGTCACAATTGAAATAATTTCATTCCTTTTTGATGGCTGCATAATATTCCATTATGTGTATATACCACATTTTATTCATCAATTGTTGGACACTTAGATTCGTTGAATATCTTGGCTATTGTAAATAACGCTGCGATCAACATGGGAGTGCAGATATCTCTGACATACTGAGTTCGTTTCCTTTGAATATATGCCCAGTATTCCTATTGCTAGTTCCCATGGTAGTTATGTTTTTAATTATTTGAGGACCCTCCATACTGATTTCTGTAGTGGTTACAGCAATTTACATTCCCTCTGTCAGTGTGCAAGGGTTCTCCACATCGTCATCAACATTTACCTTTTGTCTTTGTGATACTACCTGTTCTAATGAGTGTAAGGTGATAGCTCATTATGATTTTAATTTCTTGGATGATTGGTGAGGTTGAACACCTTTTCATATACCTGTTTGCTAAATCTGTGTATTCTTTTGATAAATGTTTTTTCTGATCTTTGCCTATTTTAAAATTAGGTTATTTGTTTTCTTGCTATTGAGTTGTTTGAGTTCCTTATACATTCTGAATATTAACCTCTTACAGATGTATGGTTTGCAGATATTTTCTCTAGTTCATGGACCATCTCTTCTTCCTGTTGATTCTTTCTTTGGCTGTGCAGAAGCTTTTTAGATTGAATTGAGCTCATTTAATTGTTTTCACTTTTGTTGCCTGTGCTTTTGGGGTTATATCCAAAAAATCATTGCCTAGACCACTGTCATGGAACGTTTCCCCTGTGTTTCCTTCTAGTAGTTTTATAGTTTCAGGTCTTATGTTTAAGCCTTTAATTCATTTTTAGTTAATTTTTGTAAATGGTGTGAGATAAAGGTTTAATTTCATTCTTCTGTATAAATCTAGTTGTCCCAACACCATGTATTGAAGAGACTGTCCCTTCTTCATTATGTGTTCTTGGCAATTTTGTCAAAATCAGTTGACTGTAACTGCATGGATTTATTTCTTGACTCTCTGTTCTGTTCTGATGGGATATGCGGTCTGTTTTGATGCCAGCACCATGCTGTTTTGATTGCTGTGCTTTGCAGCATATTTTGAAGTTAGGTAGTGTGATGCCTCCAGCTTGTTCTTTTTGCTCAAGATTGCTTTGGTTATTGAGGGTCTTTTGTGAGTCCATATAAATTTTAGGATTTTTTTTCTATTTCTGTGAGAAATGTCTTTGGAATTTTGATAGGACTTGCACTGACTCTGTAGATTGCTTTGGGTGATATGGACATTTTAATAATATTAATTCTTCCAGTCCGTAAACATAGAATATCTTTCCATTTATTTGTATCTTCTTCCATTTCAAACTCATTATTCTAAAAACAGTACTTAAAAAAAGTAAGTAACTGCTTAAAGATGTGAGATATCTTTTTTGTTGTTGTATAAATGTAACAGCTTTTGCTTTGATAACAATTCAAAACTCTCAGTGGCTTCTAGCAAGCATTACTTATCTGCTTGCATGAGAGCCATGGGTCAGCTTTGGATTGGCATGGCTTTTCCATATTGTGCATAGGTTATGTGGCTTATTCTTCTGGGATCCAGGTGGAAGGGACAGTTTTGTAGTGGATACTGTGGTGCCCAATCGAGGCCCACTATTTAAGGCCCACATATCTATCCACCATCTGACTGGAATATCAGCTGCCATGTAGCTGACATCTTCACTCCCCACTGGGAATTTCCTTTGCCTTAGGAGAACTGTGTCAGCCAAGGTTGTGCTTCCTCTGGGTAGTGGTCCATAATCAGTGACTGACTGTTGCAAAGGCACAAAGACTGGAGTTGCCTTAATTTGGACAACTCTGTACGTGTAATTTATATACATGTGACTAAGAATATATTTTGTGTGTTTGAGATCAAGAGAGGTAGCCAAGAGGGGCCATCCCAGCCCTGGAACACCATATAAGGATCAGCTGAGACCTCAGCTGCAAATACTTTAAGTTTTAGGGTCCTCCTCTGACTTTACAGTAGTTTCTTTCAAGAGCACTCCTCAATAAATACCTTCTTCACCTCAGATTTTGTCTTTAAGGAGCCCAAGTTAAGAATGATCCTTATCTGGGATATTTTATTCACATTAGTGAGGGCAGAAACACAAGAGACTTAGCTAGACCATGCAATTGCATTCAAAACTTTGGTAGCACTGGTCATATGTCAAGTTTTCTCACATTTCATTGGCCGGAAGTCACAGGGCTAATTAAGGAAGGGGAGGTAAGCAAGTGCTTACAAACAGTAGTATAGTTTATATATGTATTTTACCTCTCTTGACCTCATACACACAAAATATACTCTTAGTCACATGTACATAAATTACATCCACACCCTTAATAAGAACTATGCCCCCAAAAGTTCTTATCTAATCATGTAATCTGGCTGGAAGTCTGAGATTTTATTATAGTCTCTACAGCTTATGGCAGAAGTGCAAAAAACTAAACCAAACCACTAAAGCTGAGAGTGAATAATGAATATTTGTGAACAAAAATACCGTTTACCCACATGAATTAGCTGTTACCACAATAATTCTATGTAGACACAATCCCCCCCTCCCAAATTTCAGTAGTCTAAAATAACATGTTTATATATCTCTCACTCTGTCACATTGACTAGGGTGGCTCTGCCAAACTAAGTTTTGTTTTGTTTTGTTTTTTTTTTTGAGCCCAGGTTTTGCTCTGTGGCCTAGGCTGGGGTACAGTGGTGCAATCATGGCTTACTGCAGCCTTGAACTCTTAGGCTCAAGGCTCAAGTGATCCTCGCACCTTAGCCTCCCAAGTAGCTGGGACTACAGCCATGCACCACCATGCCTGGCTAATTTTTAATTTTTTGTAGAAACAGAGTCTCACTGTGGGAAGTGAGACTATGGGAAACATAGTGAGACTCTACTTCCAGGCTGGTCTCAAACTCCAGGCCCTGAAATGATCCTCTTGTCTCAAGCCTCCCAAAGTACTGGGATTATAGGCATGTGCCACCGTGCCTGGCCTGTTCATATTTTTATGGGTCAGCTGGGAGTTGGCTTATCTAGGCTGGGCTGGTATGGGTTACTTTGCTTAATCTTCAGGACTGTTTGACTCTGTTTCCATATGTCTCATGGTGGAACTGATTCTGAAGGAGAAGCTCCCTGATGGAAATTATTCTCATGCCAATTGCAGGGATGCAAAGAGATAAGAGGCAAACACACAAGGTCTTTTAAGATCTTGTATTGCTACTGGACTATTACCACTTCTGCCTCATACTGTTGGCCATAACAAAAAAAAAAAACATGGCCAAACCCAAGTCAAGGGTGGGAAATTATCCTCTGCCTCTTTAGTGGGAGGAACTGCAGAGTCACATGACCAAAGGCATAAATAAAAAAATGGGTGAAGAATTTGGGCCAATAATGCAATCTGTCATACCACCAAACCTCATATCCATTAAGCATTGTAAATGTCCTCTAGTTTTTAGTTGCCTTTCAAATTAGAAACAGGAAATGTAAACTGCCACTTTATTGCCTATGAATGAATTATAGCTCTAATTACTGCCTAAGTGAAGGAGCCCTTTGTGAGACCCAATAACACGTGGAGTTGGGAAATATAATGAAATTCTCCAAGAGTGTACTGTTCAATTAAAAGATCTCAGATATGTATTTGGAAATGTAGTGAAGAGTATCAGTTAGTTTTGTCCAGTAGTAATCTGTATGCTTCTTATTCCATGTAATCTCTGTCTGCCACTTGATAGTTTCTTACCTTGGGCAAATTAACTACCTTCTCTAGGTCTCAGTTTCTTCACCTGTAAAGTTGGAATAATGGTTTCTACTGTATAAATCTATTGTAAGGAATCCATAAGATAAGGCGAGGCCCTTAGCAAAGCTCAGTAGATGCTACCTATTGAGCTTTGCAGTTAGGTTACTGTTGTTGTCTTTATTATTCACTACTTGTGACTTACATATATATAAATATATGACATACATATATTGTATATATAAATATATGACATACATATATTTTATATATAAATATATGACATACATATATTGTATATATAAATATATATGATATACATATATTTATATATGCAACACTAACCTAGTAAGAGATATGCTGTATGCTAAAAGAACAGAGAGTTGGGAAGAGTTAAAGGAAACTGAGGTAGAACGATCAAGGAAGGCTTCATATGAATGTAGGATTGATGACTCCTCCAGATTTGAAGAGTTGGAAGTCGAAGTACAGAATTTCTGGTTGAAAAAATCTGGCCTGGCACGCTCTTAAACCCACAGATCACTTCCATGGTTGGAGTTGAGAGTGTGTTTTAGCAGCTACTTGGTGAATTTTAGTTGCTATAGTGAAAGGCCGTGATTTGGGTAGTGTTGACTACTCGAATGTTATTAGAGTGTGAAGGTAAATCTGAGGTCATGGCCTGTTTTGAATCTAAAGTAATAGACTGCACAATGAGGGGATGGATCTGGGTGAATTATCTCTGTAGACAGCTTTTAACTTTCATTCAAAAAATCTTATAAAGCACGTCTTAAAATGCATTTTACCAGTGAGACTAAAAAGATTCGTAGGGTGCCTCAGGTCAAATAACAGGTTAATGACCTAACCAGAAATGAAACCCATATTTCCCATGTCCAGAAGTAGTGCATTTTTCATTCTAGAACAGCTTCCACTTAGAGGAGAAATTTATGTAACTGTAAATGGGAACTATTGCTTTCTCCTCCATAGTGATTGTGAGTGAATTTTTCTACTGATCTCAGACCCCAAGTTGGTCCCACTTTTCTCTACATTTATAGGATTTCATCTATAGGGCTGAAATTGAGTTTACTTTTCAGGACCTCTTTCAACTCCCCTATTCACCTTAAACCTTTTTCTTCCTTTCTTTCCAAGGCTGTCCCTCTTTCTCTGCTCTTTAGGTCAGAGAGCCCTTGATTGTCCCACTCTTCTTATCCCACATATGATTAATTCATTTTCCCCCCTCTTTTTTCTCCCTCACTTGTAAAGAGAGAAACATGGAGATAAATAAAAAACTGTCATCAACCAACTGTACTTTCTTTTCATTGCTCTACATTTATGCCTGGAATCCTCTTAATGGTTTTCTTTACTTCTGTCAAGATCATACCCATCCTTTTTAAGGTTCAACATAATGTTCTCTCTTCATGTCTCTTTAGTCCCATCAGCATTACGTAAAGATCTAGACCCGTCTATCCAATTGTTGGCCTTATTGCTATTGAGAAATCATTGGGAATCATTACTTCCCTCTGGGAGGGTACATTTTCTCTGCCCCATTGATGTTGGAAGGCTTGGTCAGGTGACTTGCCTTGACTGATGCAATATGAACATTTCACATTCAGTTAATCATTTCCCACAGAGGCTTTGGTGGACTGTACATGGTTTCTTGTATCCTATTACTGCCTGAGTATTACCTATCACTGCCTGAGCTCTGCCTCCTGTCAGGTCAGTGACAGCATTAGATCCTCATAGGAGTGCAAACCCTTTTGTGAATTGTGTATGTGAGGGATCTACATGTGGCATGGTCCTTATGAGAATCTAATGCCTGATGATCTGAGTTGGAGCAGTTTCATCCCCAAACTATCCCTGGCCCCCACCTGGTTCATGGAAAAATAGTCTTTCACAAAACTGGTCCCTGGTGCCAGAAAGGTTGGGGAGTGTTGACATGGGTCATTCTTACTCATCTACCAAGTTTCAGATTAAATGACACTTTCTTGAACAGATGACACTGTTTTGCTCTGCTTTTCTTTATCACTCATTACTCTTATTTCATGTCTGTTTTCCAAATTGAGCAATATGAAAGCAGGAAACTTGTATTTCTTGGCTACCCCTGTATCCCAGTGCCTGGCACAGAGTAGGTTCCCTGAATTACTGAACAATTTAGATAAAATCCATAAATAACCTAGAAACCACTCATGATCTTTCCCTGCTTGAATTCTTGTAACCATTTATATAGTTCAGATTTTTAGCATCACTCAATGTGGATTAAATTATGTGTTAAATGTTATGCTAACCACATCATTCAATCCTTACAACAAATTAGCAGTGTAGCTACCTTTCTTATGAAGCTTTTCATATTGTTTCAATATAGTTATTTCTAGATTTTAAAAATATCTCTACATCTAAATGTTAACTCTTTGTTATGATAGTAATTATTATACTGTATTATATTTGCCTTTTACGTGCCTGTATACCTGTCTAAACTGCGAAATTTCTCTGAGTGCTGGTCACCTGTGCTAAGCATACTACCTGGATCTTACTAGACAATTCATACATATTTGATGACTAAATAATCATATTTAAGCTCACATTAAATGGTTGATATTACTAGAATTAATTTTATCTTAGTGCCTTATATGTAGTAGATGTTTCAGGAAGTATTTTTCATTGATTTTTTTTATAGAATTAGTATGAATTGTTTACTATATTAAAGGACGCAGTAACTTTCAGTATAACTTAAAATCACATTATATTGGATTTTACTGTAAATTTATTGGTTATCTATGGCTTGGGCCAGGGAAGTCAAGACTGCAGTGAGCTGCGATCATGCCACTGCTCTCAGCCTGGACCACAGACTGAAACCCTGTCGCTAAAAAATAAAAATAATTTAAAAAAAATTTACTTTATTACCTACAATTCTCTGTGGGTTTGGAGTTTGAACAATGTTCTTCAAAGACATCTCATCTTTGATCCATGTGGTGTTGGTTGCTATAGCTTAACTGGGGCTGGAGAATCCAAGATGTCTTCACTTACAAGATTGGTGCCTCAGGTGGGGCAACCGAAATGGCTGGGATCTCGATGGCTTGCTGTCTCTCACTTATCATCATCTAGCTTTCCAGGTTTGCTTTCTTTTCTCTTATATTCCAAGAGGGGGAAAATAGAAGCTGGAAAATCTCTTTAAGGTCTAAGTCTGGAACTGGCAGAGCATCACCTCTCCTACTTTCTGTTGGTTAAAGCATGTCATAAGGCAAGTCTGCAATCAAGAGTAGGAGAAACAGACTGTACTCTTGCTGGGGAGGAGCAACATGATGTACATCATTAAAAGGAATTGTAGACTCTCATCTTTATAATCTTCCACTCTAAGGAACTACTTGAGCCCACATATTTTCTGTGTTTTACTCTAGAAGCTTCCAAGATACACTTAATTGATGTGGGTAGTAGAAAGTTTTACATCTGAAGTCTGTTGATTTATTGAAAGTGAACATGACTTGTAAAATTTGAAGAAATTTTTTAAGTTCCTAACTGACTTTTCCTATTTCCTTCATCGTTATCACATTTATTTTTAGTATTGCTAGAGTTATCTAATTTTTATGATTAAGAACAATAAACAGAGATTTATCTTGATGAGTGAATTAGAAGTGTTACCTGCAAAGATGGCTTTTAACATTGTAAGCTTGTTTTAAATATGTTGTGATGATGTTTGATCAGCTTTAAAATTTCCACATGCAAAGTATAAATCCCTGAAGAAGAAACTCCCCATTCCACAGTAATGCAAGTTAGCAAGAAGTTTTCTTTCTATATGAGTGGTGCTCTAACTTCATCTGTTTTTAAAAATAAATGTACTGATCAATATCATGAATAATTAAGTGAAAGGAGTTGTGGGATTTGGGGCTGTTTTCTTTTTAGTAATTGTAAATTCCATTTCACAAAGCCACAGCTCAGTAGCTAGAAGGAACTATGTCTGGGTTACTCTTTATTCATTAAAAAAATCTGCCTGATAACATGTAGTTCTAGAAAGATTTTTGCTTAGTGAAGATCTTTGAGTGTAGAGAGTTTTTACATGTATTAAATCATGTGAAGAGGTTTATATAGCTAATGAAAACATTATTCTAAGGATAGTGATAAACTCTTTCTGAAATAGTTATAAAATATGATTTTCTGTTTTAGAACTAAAGCGAGTATGAGTCTGATTTAGAGAAGCTTGTGTACAAACAATATGCATTGACAAATTTTTAAATGTCAGACCTGTGAACTGATGGGTAGAGATTGGAGTTTCCCTCCTACCTCTTATTTGGTTGTAACCTTAGAATTTTATGTAAATGGAATGGATGGAGTGTTTAAATTGCCTACTTCTGCCAGTGTCATTAGGAAGATGGGAGGGATCCAATTGAATTTCAGGGCAACATTGGTCATACTTCACTGGAAGGTAAAGGGATTGCTCCCAGGTCATTTGCTGTCCTTATGGCACATAATGATGGCATGTTGAAGATGTTGGATCTCTGCCTCTTAAATAGTAATATCTTCTAATGATGGAATTATACCATTTCCAGATTGAAGAACCCATGGTGGTCAAGTCCACTGCACATTTTTGTTTTATATTCATTGATTTGTTCAAGGAAGAGGCCCACTGATTTCAATTTTGATACTGTATTTTGAGGTGTTTTTTGGTATGCACTTTTTAATCCTTTTTTGAAATAAGAAATACAGTTTTGGATATCTAACCCCAGTACTATGTGTTTAATAGTGCTAGATTCTGGTGCAATTATCCACTAGCAAGCAACTCTAGAACCTAACAAGGCGACACAGACTGCGGTAGGAAATGCACAACAGACTCAATGCTTACAATCTATTCAGAGTTGCCTGCCCTTCTCAGCACATCCCCATCTGTTACTGGGTATGTAGCTAGGAGAATAAAATGTTTTGTTTGGAGTTTTGTCTCTTCTCTTCCATGCTCCTTACATATTTGATCCCCTCTGTGGCCTCCATTCAAAGTCTTATATTTTTTCTCCACCTCCATAGAATGAATTATCTGTCACTCTGTTCCAAGTTATTCCATTCTAGTGTGGCCCAGAGGTGGCAGAGTATTGGGAGAAGAGATATATATTTGATATTTCTTTTCTATTAGCATTTCCAAGTCAGTGAGACATTTCTCACAAAGTGGGCTTCCTCTTAGCAGATGCTAAAATAATAAAAGCAGTAGCTAGTATTTATCCCATTGGTCCCAATCAAGAAACAGACCTGCGCACAATTTCACCCTCCTAACTGTGTAGCCTTTGGAAAGTTAAACTTAACTAAGCTTCAGTTTCCTCATCTGTAAAATCAACCTGTCATAACTCTTGTGAAATTAAAAATAACAGTTTCTGGTACAGAGGTACTCGATCATTGATAATTGTAATTGTTCTGCTCAAATAGGAATAGTGTATTCTTCATATTAATAAAAATCATTTCCCTCCATATGAGCACATAGATATTATAGCACCATTAGGAATTCTGGACTAGTTATGTTACATTTTTATATTTTTGGAAATATGAAGTCACACAGAGTTGTCTTCTATCAACCCTCTATGACTGTCCATTGTTCTTTGATGTTTATAAGCAAATCACCTTTGTACCTGAAGCTGTTATGAAACAATAGAGAAAATAGAGTTTATATTCTTTCAACCGCTTACATGCCTTGAAATTTTAGAGAGAGATGATTCAGGAGGCTCTGAGATGAAACTGTCACAAAGCTAATGTATTATGTATGTCAAACCACAAAAAAGTCATTAATTAGCCACAATGCATTATAGACTCCTTGTCATAAATTGTTCTAAAGTGAAAACAAATTTGCCAAGCTATAAAACTCTCAGTTAATTTGCTAGTCAGCGTTGGTGTGACATTTTCTAAAAACAAAACAAAACAAAAACTCAGCATCCCATAATATATAAATTAGAATATTGAGTCAATTTGCGTATTCATTTATATTTTACAAAGCTAAGTTTATTTTAAAACTATAGTTGTGCCTGGAACATACTAGGTACTCAATGACTGGTAGTTTTATGAAGTGATTAAAGGCAGCAATTGCTGAATTAGTAAATTTCACTTTTTTGTGTGTGTAAAATAAGAGAATCTCTTTTTGGTATGTTTACACAATAAAAATAAGTGCAATTTATGATCAATGTGACACATAAAATGTAAAGTTTTGTTTAAGGTTTTTAAAAAATCAGTTTATTAAGAACAAGAGAGGTTATTCTAAAGATTAACCTCTTTGTTAGATGTGGATTAGATGTGACCCACATTTACTGTGAAGGAAATTTCTATCAAGATTTTTCACTTTATTCTCATTTTCCTTCAGGAAAACAGTGACTCAGCATATCACTGTCATAGCCAAGCCATAGAAAACAGCTACTTTATGAAGTCCGAGGAACTAGAAAAAGTGCTAGTGTTCCTCTTTTTGACTTCTTAAGTAAGAATCATTGGATACTCTGTGTGTGTGTGTGTGTGTCTGTGTCTGTGTCTCTGTGTGTGTTTCATTCTGTTTTTCTTTTGACAAGTGATTTTTAGAGTAAGTGTATTTTTTTTTACAATTCTTGAGTCTGATTTGAAGCTGCTGTCTACATAAATCAAAATTTCTCATCATACTCTATATTGCAATCAGTAACTGTGACCTGAAGATTCTTCCTGTTAAACTCCTTTACACAACTGAGCTTCTAGAACAGGTGCCTTGCTCCTGCCCCCTGCATTTCTTCTCCTCTCTCATTGATCGTCTTCCAGTCTGCCTTCTGATCTGGCCACCACAGAAGTGGCAATCCTGAGGATCATAAGCAGTTTCTTAATGTCAAGTTCTGTGGTTGAGTCCTGCTCCTCATTTCTTCTAAGCTCTCAGTGGTATTTGCTGATGGATTTCACCACCACTTTAGCTGCTTTGACTTTTATACCACTGAACTTTTGGAGTTCTTTTATGTGTCTCCAGCTGCTGCTCTGGCTGGTTGAGATTTTAGCCTTCTTCCCATGCTTGCTGGTAGATTTTTTCCTCAGCCTCAGCCTGGACTGAATTTTCTTTACTCTCTTTTTGCCTGTTAGGGAGCCCATCCTCTACATCTCTGGTGCCTCTGTGTCCTTACGATCGGTACTCAGTCTTCCTTGGGCTGAGTTCCACATTGCCAACCACAGTCCACCATTTCCATCTGAATGTCTTGCTCTTGATTTAAACTCAAGGATGTCTGAACCTGAACTCATCCTTTTTCCCAGACATAGCTTCTTGCCTTACACTTTCCTATTTCTGTCTCAAGACCATACATCTTCCCTGTCAGGAAAGCCAGGGACGTTGGCGTTACCATTGATTTCTTTCCTCACCTCTCCAGCTTACTCACTTATCTCGATGGAGTCTTCTTTGCATTTTTGCTCAGCTCCATCTTGCCAGCTATTTCCCTGCTTCCAGGCCTTTATTATAACAGTACAGTGACTACAGCTGCTGCCTCCCTGGTTTCTCCTCTCCCCAGATCACCCTACACAGTACTGTATGAATTATCTTAGAACACAGCTGTCTTCACACCACTTTCCCACTGCAAAACTGTAATAGCTTCCTGCTGCTGCAGGGAAATGTAAAAACAAAAAACAAAACAACAACAACAAAAAAACACAACAAAAAAACTACCGCCAACCTGGCATTCAAGGCTTCCCACATTTTGACAACATTATTATTCTTTTAATTGCTCTTGTTGGAATCAGTGGTTCTCAAACCTCATTGATATTACTAATAATTTCTAACATCCCTTTATGTACTGACATGAAATAAGTAGCATATGTAACAAACTTATTCACATGACCTCAAAAACCCAACATAAGGCCCTAAGTATGATGAAAGTAGAAATACAGGGAAATTAATTTGTAATATAATCTGTTGTTTTACTCTGTAAATGATTAGCCATGACTACACCGGAATCTAAGATGAGATTGCCAATGCTTGCATCTGCTTGTAATAATTAAGCTTGGATTTCAGAGAAAGAAGACAGTAGTCAACTAAATATTTGAGTCATTTTTCTTCATATCTGACATTTAAAATGATAACTAGTTATGTATATTTGTATATATTTATAGCATTACAGTGAATGTGATGGCTGCAGCAGCAGACCAATATCACTGAGTCAAGTTGTTGGCTGGGTTCCCATTGAAGGTGTAGTTGCGACTGTTGATGTGTTTTTTGATATGTTGGACAGCTCTTAGTGACATCTGAACATTATGAATTCATTTTTCCTTTGATTGTCATAAAAGTTGCATCTTTATGTATTAAGACAATTTAAATAATTATTTGTAAGCTCAGAAAACAATGGATAGGTTTTTCTCTCATATGACCATCTCATTTGAAAGCCATATGGCAATTGCATTGCAGGACATCTAGCCCCATGGCCTGTTCTCTATGAAGACCCTGCTATTCCCCAATCAATTAGTCAACTAAAATGCCCCTATAGGTTTTCCAAAGGTGGTAGGAGCTCCAAGAGCCACTGCTCTGAGCACTGCCCAGACATCCCTGTCTCTGTGCTGTACGTTCATTCACCACCCATTCTTCTTCTTCTCAAATGCTAATCTGTTCCTAAAGCTTACCATTTGGTCCATTGTCTGCTTAAAAGTGTCTTGTGATAACTGGGCATCTATGTTACAGTTGTATATGTTTACTTTACTTTTCCCACATGAATATAGTTCCATCCTGAATTGGAAAGTATTTTCTGGTTGCAAATATCGGATACCCAAGTCAAACTGACTCAAGCCTCTATCCTCCACTCCCTCCCAAATGTATTGACTTTCTTTATTGAAAAGTTCAGGATAGATGTAACTGAGCAGAGTGAGGTCCTGGAGTTTTACAGTGGTTTTGGGATAGCTGTGCATATATATATATCTTTTTATCTCTTTGCTCATGTATCAGTCAAGCAGGCTAAGTCCTCAAAATCACCTATAGCTTAATGCATATAGAGCTTATTTCTTCTCATACTGCATATCCACCATAAGTGGCAGATGGAATCTGCCCATTGTAGTTACACAGAGACCCAAGTTGATGGAATCACCATTTTGATGTGTGCTTCCAATCTTGTAATGATGTAAAAACAGAGCATGGTAAGTTGTGCAATTGTTTTCAAGTTTCTGCCAAGAGGAGGCACAAATTACTCCTACTCACATCTCATTGACCAAAAACAATCTTGTGGACATGACTATATTCAAAGGGATGTATAGTCCTATCTAGTGCCTGAATGAGAAGGAAAACAATGACTTTTGCAAACAAATAAGCCCTGTTGTTGAACTCAATTGGGCTTCCTTTGTATCTGTCCTTAACTGCCTGCCTACTTCTGCCCCCACCTCCCACCCACATTACATTACTCTTATGCTTTTAATGCTTTTTTTCCCCTCTATGGAAATAGAGATCATTTTCCTATACATACTAAGTAATGAAATTAATTCTTTTTGACTAGATTTGGACTGTATTTCTCTCCTTGCATCTTTGAGAGGCAAGGAGAAATGGGCAAGCCCTACCTGAGTTATATAGAGTGATAGTAGATGGGAGAGGCAATTCACCATAGTCAAGTCAAGGCAGGTTAGATGCTAGGCAGGCGAACACTACAGATACCTCAGTCCTCCCTAATTAGATTAAAAATTACTTGGGAAAAGAGATTTAATATCTTTTTTTGTCTGTTTTTTGGTATGTTCTGGGTAGTGTTCAACATAGGGTCCTGCTTGAGTTGTGGCTTTAGTCATTCATTCATTTATTATATTATTAGTAAATAACTATACTAATAGTAGTTGTTACAGTATGTATTAGATGCGTTCTAAGTGCCTTATGAATATGAATTCGCTGAATGCCGTAACCAACTCATGAGGTAGATATTACTATTAACCCCTTTGATTAGGTGGGAAAATTGAGGCTCACAGAGGGAAGTAACTAAAAACCAGTGTCTCAAAGCTAGAGAGTTCTGTAGCAGGGATTTGAACCAATCCAGTCCAAATTTGTGCTCTATAAATTATTTATAAAGCAGTCACTTGATAGAGTTTCTTAATACATTTTGCCTCAAATTGCATAGTATATTCTTCATCAGTAATGCAGATTAAAAGACAGAGAGGGTGTATTCTACAAATGAAGGGAAGTGTTTCTGTTAGTCCAGGTACAGAAGTTTATGGGGTAAAATATACATTTTAGCATTTTTATCTGCAGTCTCTCATTTTATTAATGATTTTTTAAATTAAATATTCATTACATGTTTAGTTAGAAACCTCTCCTATCACTATAGAGGAACAAATATTTTGATAAGAGGTTTTCTTAGATTTGGAATCTCTATAGAAAAATCATTGCCTTGGGCTATATGCCCTACTTTGTTTGCTGTCTTGTCCTGTGCCAGCCAAGATAAGGATATTTTGCTTTTCTTTGTAGTTTGAAGACATCTAGCAGTTTGTCACAACTTCCAAAATCTTTGAGGAAATGAAGTCTGAATGCCAAGACAGTAATTTTACCATTATCCCAGTGGGTTGGTATTCTACTTGATACATGGTAATTTTAACAAGGAAGTTACAAGAAAAGAATTTCGTGCTGTGCCTCTGTGGAAAGGTGAAATAAAATAGAATGCCATTCTCATTTGTTCTTTTGTAGCTCATTTTGACAGCAAGAAAACTGTCTTAAATGGTCATGAATAGATCCCTTTTTGTCTATATTTATCTAACATTAAATACATTTTTCGCTTTATTATTTGAAATAGAAAAATCATGAGACTTTTTTAAGACAGCCTTTTGGTATTTTTAATCATGAATATAAACGTTTGTCAGTTAAATATCTTGAATTTTAATTTTACAGTGTGCCTAAAAGTATATATATACTTACTATTTAATGATCAAATTATCATGTAACTTTTTGGTATTTGGTCCTACAAAAGATTGATATTACTTTGTAAGATATTTTGGGCCAAACAAATATTAAATATGATTCAGTTCATTATACTGTATAGGATGGTCACTTACTTGTAATACTTCTCTAAAACTTGATTTCAAAATAAGAAATCTAATGCAATTTAAGTCCACAAATTTCAATAAATGGTTAATTCTGTAGTTTGCCAAGATTCCTTCAGCTGTTTTACAGAAAATCCATGGAGTTTGGGCTTATATATAGTTATTCTTTAATATTTAAAATAATATGAATTACATACTTCAATTTTGTTTCGATCATATGTAAAAGCATACAGAATTTACAACTTGATTTGTGATTCTCCCAGTAACTCTAGCTTGGTTTCATTTGCACATGTCCACACTTTCTGATTTATGGATACTGACCCATCAGAATCCTTAAATCTAATCACTCTCCATGCATGTAAAAATCTCAGCTACAGTATTTTATTAAATGTAGATGTGCCACTTTCTACTTACCTTCTTTCAAAAAGAATTAAAAAACGGGGAAACAATCTGTATTTGTTATCTGAGTGGTTAGATTATAAAGGAACAAAAAGGGAAAAACTTCTTTCTTCTTTCTGGACTTTGGATCCTGTGTAAATATGTGATGCCTGATCTATAACCGTCTTGTAATCGTAAGGGGATTGGCCAATTTAGTGAGGATATTATGATGGAAGATGGAAAGAGCCAGGGTTGTTAATGATAAGATTGAGATCCTCGCTCTACTGCTTCTCCACCTTGCATCTTGGAGGATGACATTTCCATAAGCCCCAGTTTTCTCAACTCTCAAATGGAAGTAATAATAGTATCTATTTAACAGGCACGCTGTAAGGGTCATATGCAATGATACATATATAACACATCAAAGTACAGTGCAGACCCTATGTGAAACAAGATGTCTTAGTCTGTTTTTGCATTGCTATGAAGGAAATATAATACCTGAGGCTGGGTAATACATGAAGAAAAGAGGTTTGTTTGGCTCATGGATCTTCAGACTGTACAAGAAGCATGGTGCTGGCATCTGCTTGTGGTGAGGACCTCAGGAAGCTTCTATTCATAACAGAAGGGAAAGGGAAGCAGAAATCACATGGTGAGAGTAGAAGGAAGCAAGAACTCACTCAGTACCCTCAGAATGGCACCAAACCATTGGGAAAGCACCTATCCCCATAATCTAAACACTCCACACTAGGTCCCACCTACTACATTGGGGATAAAATCTTAATATGAGATTTAGAAGGGACAAACTTCCAAACTATATCACAAGATTATAATGGACATGCTGTTTTCCTATATTTATCTCATCTGGGTTATAACAACTATGTAAGGTATCAAAGATGAAGCTATGTAAGGTGTCATATTTTATCGTAAAAAATGAAATACAAAATTCACTGTGTTGTAGAAAATACAAATAAATCCCATGTAATTGTCTAGCCCAGAGATATGTTTGATGTAGTTTTTAACAATATTTTCAGTAATACTAGCTTTGCTGTCATTAGTTATCAATATATGGTGCTCCTATATTGTGATAATGCTAGAGTGTTTATGTGGGAAAGAAATAGGTACTGTTCTCTCCTTTTGTCGAAATGAAAAAGCTGAGGCTCAGAAAGGATTAGTTCCTTGATTTGAAAGCCATGCAGCTTTCAAGATAAGAACCAGGGACAAGAGCCAGGGCCAGAGGTTAGGTCTGTCTATATGTAAAGCCTATGTATGGAAAAACTGCAATTAATTGTTGTCTCTTAGTGTACCCTAAATGAGGGGAAAAATGGAAAACAAGCAGCAAAAATAGCCAGAGCAATTCTGTCCCTAAAATGTATAATCTTCTCTAATAGATGATTTTCATTTTTGAAAATTGAAGTATAATTAATACACAACCTAATGCACAAATCTTATGTGTTCGCTTTGATGCATTTTGTCAGTTGATTATACCCAGCTAGTCACAGAAAGGTACCCACATAAAGATATACAAGACTTGCATTCATCCAGAAATTTCCCTCATGGTCATTTCCAGTGAATTCTGTCTCCCCAGTTCCCCACATCCTCCACGTCAGCCACTTCTAAATCCTGCTACAATAGAGTTTTGCCTGTTCTCAGATTTCACGTAAATGGAAACATAATGTATGTATTCTTTAGCGCCTCACTGTTTTGCTGAGTATCATATTTTTCAGGTTTATCTAGGTGTTGTTGCATATATCAGTGGGTTTTTTTCATAATTACTAAGAACTTTTCCATTTTAGGGATAGATCATAAACCATTTATTCCTTCATCTGCTCATGGACATTTGTTTCATTTCAGACTTGAGTTATTATTGTTTGACCTATGTTTTCTTAGCTTGTGTGTTTCTCTATTTGGCATCTCACCTGTGATCCACAGGTCACACTATGAAGCACATCCTTCACCTAACTCTCACACACCAAACCACGATTTCCACTGCCCTAAATCACTCTAGACCAGGTACCAAACAACTACTAACAGCCGCTATGCCCCAGAGCCTGTTAGAATTACTCTAGCGCATTCTAAACTATTTTTCTCGCCCTGCCTTCTGCCTCTGAAGACTGACCAACTCTGGTGTGTCCCCATGTAACCCTGTGTGGCATGGTATCAGCCTCTCCGTATTGTCACTGAGTCACTTCTGTAAAGTAAATCCCACCAGTTCGAATGAGACAACTGTAAATATGAATCATATAAACATTTGTGTTCGGGTCATTTGGTGGATATGTTTTCATTTCTCTTGGATAAATGCTTAAGAGTAGAAATTCTGTGTCATAGGGACACACACACACAAATGCACACACATGCACTTGATAGGCCTCCACAGTGCCTATCAAGGTTGGGGATTCCTGTTACTACTTTCTTTGCTAACATTTGCCAGTCTCTTTTATTTTAGCCATCCTATTAAAGGAGAAGGTATGACCAACTGTGGTTTTCATTTGCATGGCTGATGCTATAAGCCTCTTTTCATATGCTAATTTATCATGTATAGCTCTTCTTTTGGGAAGTGTTTGTTGAAGTATTGCCTATTTTTATGGGGCTTTTAATCTTTTCATTATTTACTTACCTATATTCTTCATAAAAGTGTACTGCTAATAATTTTCCTAGAGTGTGGCCTGTCTATTAATTTTTAAATGATTTTTTTTTAGATGGAGTCTCGCTCTGTCACCCAGGCTGGAGTGCAGTGGCGTGATCTCAGCTCACTGCAGCCTCCACCTCCTGTGTTCACGCCATTCTCCTGCCTCAACCTCCCAAGTAGCTGGGACTACAGGCACCCACCACCACACCCGGGGTTTCACTGTGTTAGCCAGGATGGTCCCTATCTCCTGACTGCATGATCCACCGACCTCCCAAAGTACTAGGATTACAGGCATGAGCCACTGTGTCCGGCCTAAATGATATTTTTGTGAGGAGAAATATTTAATTTGGGAGAAATCTAGTTTGTCATTTTTTAAGTGTTGAGATTAACATTTGTTTGTCCCTCCGTGATCATGAAAATATTCTCCTTATATTCTTCTGGAGAATAGTTTATGATTTGTTGTTTTATGTTTAGACCTATGATCTATGTCAAATAAATGTTTATGTGTAGAGTAACATAAAGATTGAGGATAAGTTTTAAAATGTAAGCATTCTTTTTTTTTTCTAGCAATATTTATTAACAAGACTTCCCCTGTGCACTGACTTGGTGTCTTGGTTAAAAAGAAAAGACCTAATAGTGGGGTCTGTTTCTGAACTCTATTCTTTTGTGTTGATCTGTTTGTCTATCTTTATGCAAATTCTACACTGTCTAAATTGTTGTAGGTAGAAATCAGTTAGTTAAGTCTTTCAAATTTGTTCTTCTTTCTAATTTCTTTTGGCTCTTCTAGATCCTTGGCAGTTCCACGTAAATTTTAGAGTCATCTTATCTCTTTCTTCAAAGGACCTATTGGGATTTTGAAATGAAATGAATTGAAACTACAAGGCAATTTAGGGAGAATGGACATCTTAACAATGATGAACCTTTCACTCAATGAACGTAGCATCTCTCTTCATTTATTTAGGTTATCTTTAATTTATCTTAGCAATATTTGTCGTTTTTAGTGTAGGAGTATTGCACCTATCTGTTAATTCCTGGTTATGTGATGCTTTTATGTGCTAATGTAATTATGGTTTTTAAGCATTTATTTTCTATTTTTTCATTATTGTATTTAGAATTACAAATGATTTTAATGTATTGACATTGTATTGTATTCTGCAGCATCGTTCATTCACAGTATCATTCAAGTAGTTTTTTTCTCTTTTAGATTTTGTTTTTTTAAATACACAGTCCCATTATGTGTGAATAATGACAGTTTTACATTTCTTTTCCATCTGAATGCCTTTTATTTTCTTAGTTTGACTTACTACCCCTTCTAGGACCTTTAGTATAATGTGGGTAGAAATATTGAGAAAGGCTATCCTTGCCTTCTTCCTGATGGTAGAGCACAAGTGCTTGATTTTCCCCAATAAGAATGAAGTCATGCTGAGCATGGTGGCTCACACCTGTAACCCCAGCAGCACTTTGGGAGGTTGAGGTGGGCCGATCCCTTGAGCCTGGTTCTTAAGACTAATGTGAGCAACATGGCAAGACCTCATCTGCAAAAAATTTAAAAATTAGCCGATTGTGATGGTGTACACTGGTAATCCCAGCTACGTAGGTGGTTGAGGTGGGAGGGTCACTTGAGCCCAGGAGGTTGGCATCCAGGCTGCAGTAAGCCATGTTTGCACCACTAGTATGATGTTAGTTGTAGGTTTTTTGTTAATACTCTTTATCATATTGAAGCAGTTCATTTCTATTTCTACCTGTCTGGTAATATTTATCATAAATGTAATTACTTTGGTCTTCATCACTTTCTTAATCTATTGAGATAGTTATGTTTTGTTAATGTGGCATTTTACACTGATTGGCATTTTGAGTATTAAACCAATTTTGTATTCTGGGACAACTCCATTTTTTAAATATACTAATGTGTTTGATTTGGTAATATTTTAAAGGAATTTTGTATTTTTTAGGACTTTAAGGGATTTGAAAATTTTTTCTTGAAAAAATATTGTTCTGTAATTTTCTCTTCTTGTAATATTTGTTAGCTTTTTGGTATTATGATAATACCAGTCTCATAGAATGCGTTAGGAAGTGTTCCTTCTTCCTCTGTATTTTGAAAGAGATTTTGTAAGAGTGATACTATTTTCTTAATGTTGGAATTCACGAATAAGGTCTCTGGCCTGAAGCTTTCTTTATGGTAAGGACTTGGATTCCAGCTTAATTTCTTTAATAGATAAAATTTATTTTGATTTTCTACTTTACCTCGCATCAACTGTGATAATTGTGTCTTTGACATAATTTGTTCTTTATACCAAATGTCCTGAATTTATTGGTTTATACCAATAATGTAAAATTATTTTCTTCCCTTATTTTCATTTAATGTTTGTAGCATCTGTTGTGATGTTGCCCTTTTCATCCTGTGGTTGGATTTTGCATTCTCCCTCTCTGTTCTTTTCCCTTTCAGCAGTATTGATAGTGACTTATCAATTCTACTTATATATTCAAAGAAACAGTATTTTACAGTATTTTACTTTGTTCATTTTCTCTATTGTTTGTTTTTTTAAAATGTTTTGTTTGTTACATATATTTTAAGTTTCATTTGTTCCTCTACTTTTGTTCCTAAAGTGAGAGCTCTGATTCTTGATTTAAAAACCTCTCTTATTTTCTTTAAGAGTTTAGACTATAAACTTCTTTTTAACAACTGCTTCCACTACAAACAAAATTTTTATATGTTGTGTTTTCATATTAATTTAAAAATATTTTCTATTTTATCTTTAATTTCCAATTTAACCCTTGGGTTATTTAGATGTATGTTGTTTAGTTCTCTAATATTTGTGGATCAGTTTACGCTTTGTTATTTCTAATTTAATGCATTTGTTGTCACATAACATACTATTTATTATTTCAATTGTGTAATGTTTTTGAAACTTGTTTTATATAGCAAAACATGATCTGTCTTGGTGGATGTTCTCCATGCACTTGAAAATAACGTATGCTCTAATAATGTTGGGTTGGTGTTCCATAAATGCCAGTTAGGAACATTGGTTGATTCTGTTTTTCAAGTCTTTTCTGTCTCTACTGTCTTTTTTTTTTAAATTCATAACTGAAAGAGTCCTTTTAAGGTCTTCAATTATTATTATGGATTTTCAGTTTCTCTGTTTAGATCTCTCAATTTGCGCATCTTGTATTTTGAAGCCTTGTTAGGTGCCTACACATTCGAGATTGTTATCTCCTCCATAATGACATGATTTTTTATCATTATGGAAAGGACTTTTACTTTTTGTATTCTTTGCCTTGAAGTCTACTTTGTCTGATATTGGCATGGAATACTAGTTTTCTTATGCCAATTGTTTACATGGAAATTTTTTCAACCTCTTTGCTTTGAAGACATCTGTCACCCATATTTAAAGTGTATTTCTTTAAAGAGCATATAGTTGCTTATTTGTCTTCATTTTGATAGTCTTTGCCTTTTGATTGCAGCAGATATTCTCTTCACATTTAATGTATTTATTGATATGTTTGAGTGTACATATCATGTATTGGTATTGTACATAGACCAGTGAATGTGTCATTTAACTTTATCCTGCCTTGCAGTATTTCGGGGAACCTGATTTCATATTAATTCACTAATGAAAGTGATGTGTTACATCACTAGAGTCCTTTTGAGGAAAGGACAAATTCACAGTGTTTGAAAATCAAGGCTAGTAAAGCTTTTAAGACTTTTGCAACTAGTGATTAAAATTCTGTGAATTTGTACCCTTTCCCAAATCCTTTCTGGGAGACATGGAAAACGCAGGAAGTCATGAGACCCTTTATATCAACTAGCCTTTCTATACCCGCCTCTTTAGCCCACTGTAAGTTCTTAGTGATTCCTAACTTTATGATGGGATAGTCTGAGGGTGAATAATGTGCTTGTAAATGAACTTGCAAAATGGACTTGTAGAGAACAGATGTCTATATTTCATTGTATGTAAGAAAACTCCTCTCATTTAACTCTAGCTGACCTGGAAGTAGTTCACAGAATCTTATTTCACCTTAACTTATTATGAAAAGTGATGCATTGCACAAGAATCTCCTTAAATTGTTCGTTACTTTTAATTTTTTACATCAGTTTCGAACAATGGAGAAACACTAGACTGTGGCATTTAGCAATAAGTTGCCAAATTTTATTTTATTACTGTATTTTTTTCCTGTAGTATTTGTATAATTTCAGCTGAAAAAAACATTTTATAACCAGAGTCTGGTTGAGGCGTTATTTAATGGTCTACCTCTGTTAAAACTTAGCAAAAATGTGGTTTTCAAATATATAGTCATTCATGCTTTCTTTAATAAGGAGTTAATAAATATTAAATAGCATCAACTTGACTTTGTAAGGAGGTTGATATTTTCAGGGTTTAATTTGCAAATTGGCAGGGGTTTATTAGAAATTTATTTCAATAAAACTACAGAACATTTAAAATAAATATATCTCTCTTTTACATTTAAAATGAAACTTTCATCAGTTAGGCATTCATTTGTTCATTTAACAAATACGTATGGAATGCTTGCCTTGTGCCAGGCACGTTTCAAGATTCTGCAAACTGCATATGTTTCGGTAATGTAATTAATATTAAAATACTAATCATGGATTTCTGTCAGTAACATCTATCATTAGTTCAAGATGAAACTTTTGGCTAAAATTAATGTTGGTATGTGACCCAAGACCTTAACTTTTACCCATATTATCGTGATTACTTTTTCAAATATTCAACCTTCTTTGACTTAGAAAAAAAAAGGCAATAGGTTGCAAATGCTACTAATCAAGAGTGGATATGGCTTTCTCTTTTGGGTGAGTGAGAACATATGGATGTTACTGAGAAGGAGTGATCATGAATAATTTAGAATAACTTGAGATCTTGTGAGGTAGTAAAAATGAAATATGCATTGATTAAATGAGAGAGAACTATGCTACTTGGGTTTGAGGTCATTTCAGTAACATACACGTACTCTAATTCTTTTTTCCGTCTACTCTTGAGAAAGTGTAATAGAATAAGTAATGCTGTGTAGCCAATTGAAGAATGAAGCAAGATACATTTTAATGCAATCACTTGGGAAGTTTTAGCAGTTAGAAATCATACTTCCAAGAAAGAAACTGCTGATATCACTTGGATTAACGACCTGTTTTAGTGAAATATCTCTTCATTTTTATAGTGCATGGAAGCATTTGATACTCATTTGATATTAGTTTGTCCATTCATCTAAAACATCTTTGGCATGGCTCCCTGAATGGCATTTTTCCTCAAGTTTGGTCATGATGACTTGACTTTGTGTTTTGAGTGTAGTAACTGGATCTTCTCTAGGGAGAGGTATGTGTTTTGTTTTCCTTTTTGAATGAAGCCTGGGAAGGGTAAACTCTGGGAGCTGTTTATTTACATCACTCTCAAGTATAGTAAGAGGACTGCTTACCAAGTCACTGCTGCCTCTCCTTAGAAGGCTAAGGTTGCTCACTAAGATTCTACAGACACTGTTGATTTACCTGAGAAGTAGTAAAATAAGCTTTTAAGTGGGAGTTTAAGCCCAGAATATAAATATTGTATGTTTCCAGTAGGGAAGTAGGATTTAAGGCTTTATTTGAATTTATTTTTAAAAAAACATGCACTAGTGAAAAAACAGTATGTAGGAAGGAATACTTTCTACATTTCTAAATAGAAAAAAAAATCATTACAGGTCAGGAGATTTTTTTCTTTTCTTTTACATACCATAAATTTAAAATTATAATATGAGCAATACAGAAAACTTTCCAAATAATAAAAACAATTTAAGGGCACTTTTAATACAATAAGTGGGATCACTGTGATTTTTACCTCAGCTACATAAAAAGAACTTCTTTTCTAGTTTACATATACATGATTAATGTAATTTCAAGTCTTATTGATTCATGAAGTTTTTTCTTCCTTCCTTGTGGCTAGGTTAAGAATTATTTTTTTTTCTCTGCTGAAGAAATTGTGTGTACCCTAGTCTAGTTTTGGGAATGAATTTCTGTTGTTCCATTTTTACTTGACATATTATCTGTAACATTGAATATTTTTATTTCTTAAGTGAGAAGGAAGAGGCTGTGGAGATTAGCTGTCCACCTTCTTTTTGTTTTATGGATGGGAACACTGGAAGTTTATTTGATACACTCAAGTTCAGGGGACTGTGTTGTTTTCACATACATGTATGGCAAAATAATTTTTGAAGAAATGAATCTGTGTGATGTTCCTATTGTATTCCTTTGTAATACCTCCCAGGAAAAGTTTGCAAGTATAGATATGAAGGAAGGAAAATGGAAGAGAGGAAAGAGACAAGGAAGGAGGGGAATGAGGCCAAAAGAGGCAGGAGAAGGGGTCTTCACATTAGAAGGAGGCAGAGGGCTGGAATGTTGGAAGGAGCAGACGTCTGGGGCCCAACACTCCACAGGAGGCAGACTCTTCTGAAGAGACTGAGATGGGAGGGCTTGGTTATGTAGGAAGTACTTGTGGCGGAGCTAGGGAAGCTGGACACTGTACCAGGACGGCCATCCTTTACCCACTTGGGCATATCTCTGAAAACTTTACTCACCTGGGCTTGTCTTTGAAAAAGTAGAGGTACTAGATTCCAAGGAACCATGTGGGCTTGGACAGTTAGTATCTTCATAGTAAATCACTGGGCTGAGAAGCCTCTTAGAACAATTTCATGTGGTTTAAGACAGCCACTATGAAAAATGAAAGAGATGAGGGAAAAGGGGAGCAAGAGTTGACGTCTTCCTCCAGATATTCTCCCCCTAAATCAAGGGACTATAAAAGCCCGGGTATGTAGTTTGAACTGTGTGTGTGTGTGTGTGTGTGTATTGGGAGAGACAGAAGAGGAAATGAATCACAGTTGAATATCTCAAAAATTATGTGATCGGCTGGGCGCAGTGGCTCACACCTGTAATCACAGCACTTTGGTAGGCCAAGGCAGGCTGATCACGAAATCAGGAGTTCAAGACCAGTCTGACCAACATGGTGAAACTCCATCTCCACTAAAAATGTAAAAATTAGCCGGATGTGATGGCACGTGCCTGTAATCCCAGCTACTCGGGAGGCTGAGGCAGGAGAATCGCTTGAACCTGGGAGGCAGAGGTTGCAGTGAGCCGAGATCATGCCACTGCACTCCAGCCTGGGTGACAGAGCGAGATTCCATCTCGAAAAGCAAATTAATCACTCATCTTTAATAGATAGAAAACACTTCTGGGTGGTGCCTCATGCCTGTAATCCTAGCACTTTGGGTGACTGAGGTAAGAGGATTGCTTGAGCCCAGGAGTTCAAGACCAGATTGGGCAACATAGTGAAACCCTGTCTCTACAAAGATAAAAAGAAATGAATGAGGCAGGGTGGCACATGCCTGTTGTCCCAGCTACTTTGGAGGGAGGCTGAAGTGGGAGGATTGCTTGAGCCCGGGAGGTCCAGGGTACAGTGAGCCATAATTATACTACTGATTTTACCACTGTACTGCAGCCTTGGTGACAGAGCAGACCCTGTCTCAAAAAAAAGAAAAGAAAACGCTTCTGGGAAAAAGTATTTGCTTTCCTTTCTCTCACAGTGAGTAGTTCGCTCTCTAACATCCCATGTTCACTTTCTCACCAGCCATTTTAATGTTTTCAGTGATAAGAGTAAGTATATAGAGGTAATGTTGATTCTTCAGGAAATGTGTGGCCGAAGCTGTAACATTTGATTTTTCCAAGAATTTTCCAAAATGCAACTTGAGGTTAACCCAGTTTGGCAGCATGGTTCCAAAGGTGATTGTTGTAAGTGGAATTATTGAAGTTGTATGTGTGGCACTGGGAAAAATAAACAGTTTATGAGAGAAAACCAGCATGACTTCTAAGGGTGGTGCTTCCACGGTTCATGGTTTACCGTTGAGAGCAAACCTAGATGGGTTTGTGTTTTACTAAACTAAACCTAAATGTGGTTTAATGATAATGAATCATAAAACAGGAATTTTAGAAGTTAGATTTCAGTTTTGATAAAATGTTCTAAGCCAGTATACCATACAAGTAACAATTTTAAAGTGCACAATTCAGTGGGTTTTAGTATATTCACAAGATTGTGACAACAATCACCACTATCTAATTCCAGAACATGTTCATCTCTCTAAAAGAAAACCATACCGATTAGCTATCACTTCCCGGTCTCTTCTTCCCCTACCCTCTTCTGAGTACTAATCTATCTTCTGTTTTTATGGATTGTCCTATTTTGGAAATTTCACATAAATAGAATCATAAAATATGTGGCCTTTTGTGGTTCCTCACTGAGCATAATGTTTTCAAGGTTCATCCATGTCATAGCGTGTATCAGTATTTTATTCCTTTTTATGGCTGAGTAATATTCAATTTATGCATATAATATATCTTGTTTATCCATTCATCAGTTGATTGACATTTGGATCATTTCCACTTTTTGGCTTTTATGAATAATGCTGCTCTCAATATTTGTGTACTTTTTTGTAAATATGTATTTTCAGTTTTCTTGAGTATATGAATATGAGTAGGATTGCTTGGTCACATAGTGAGTCTAGGTTTAACTTTTTGGAAAATGGCCAGCTTGTTTTCCAGAGAGTTTGCACCATTTTATATTTTACATTTCTATCAGCAATATTGGAGTGTTCTAGTTTCTCCACCTTCTTACCAGCTTGTCATTTTCCTTTTTTTTTTTTTTTTTAAATTACAGCTATCATTATGAGTGTGGAGTAGTTTCTCATTTTGGTTTTGATTTGCATTTCCCTAGTGACCAATGATGTTAAACATCTTTTCATGGCCATTTGTGTATCTTCCTTGGAGAAATGTCTATTCCAATCCTTTTTTCCATTTTAACATTGGGTTATTTATCTTTTTATTGTGCATTATAGGAATTCTTCATGTGTTCTGAGTACCAAACCCTTAACAGATACATGGTTTACAAATATTTTATCCCATTCTCTGAGTTGTCTTTTCAGCTTTCTTAATGGTGTCATTTGAAACACAAAAGTTTTTAATTTTGATGAAGTTCACGCATGCTCATATGGGTATCATATCTGAGAAACCATTTCCTAATTCAAAGTCACAAAGATTTATACCTATGTTTTCTTCTAAGACTTTTATAATTTTGTTTGAGATTGGCATGGGATGGGAGTGGGGAATGGGACAGGCTAAAAAAAAAAAGCACTCTTCCGTTGTACACCCTCAGACACTATCTGCTTTGCCAATCCTTTCCATCCCTTTCTCTGAGGCCTGGAGTGTCCTAGATCATTTAGGCTTAGAGCATATTAATACATTCATGTTGACTAGGTCTTTCCCAATTCACTGGGTTCCTGTGGGTCGCCTTCGTTGGTCTGGGCATGCAGCTCTGGGCTGCAGGCATTTAGGCAGGGAGTCATGTGCCCTGTGGGAATTTACTCTCTCAGGCTTGCCTCAAATGCCCTGGTAATGGAGCTGAGGACATAAACATCCACGCTCCCCACCCTTGTCTAAGTACCACTGCATTTCAATATGGTGTTTTAAAGATGGCACTGCCCAAGCAGCCATGTAGACCTCCATGAACAGCAGATGAAGTCTTAGACCCTCTTTGTTTTCTAGATAACTTGCATCCTTCAATACAGGCAGTTACCTCCTGTCCTGGGTTTCCCTTGGCTTCTCGTAAGTTCTCACCCATCATTAGATCATCTGCCATAAGGGGAAGAGCAAAATAGAGGTCTTTTGTTCTGCTTTTAGAAAGTGGAATCTTATAAGCAAGTATTTAATTATGCAAGTAATTAATATATTATTTAATAAAGTACAAAAGTTACAGGTAGGCTTTCCTCACTGTTACAGAGACAAACAAATTTAAGAGTTTAATTAGTGTATTTGGCGCCCTTTTTACACACATATGCACAGAAAATGTTAAGTATTGTATGCGTATATTACATAAACAGTATTGTGTACCATTTTGCATTTTCTTTTTCTTTTAACATTATATTTTGTTATAAATAGATCGAACTCTTCCCTTTTAATTTCTGCATAGTATTTCTTGGTGGAGTCTATCATAGTTTCATTAGCTATTCTTTGGATAAACATTTATGTTGATCCCAGAGTTTTCATATTATAGACAGGACTGCAGGGAGTATCATGGGCTATGCCTCCTTCTTCAAATGTGGAAAGTTTGTTTGACATTAGATATTTGGAAGTGCAGTTGTTGGTTAATCAGTAAGTGTGTTGCACAAGAATAAGTGCATTTTAAGTTTTGATCATTTCAAATTGCCTTCCAAACTTGTAGTACTAATTTCACTTCCTCTAGTAGTACAGAAGAGAACTTACTGCTTACTTCCTACCAGTGTTTGATGTTATCAAATTTTTAAATGTTTGCTAATTTGATGGGTGAAAAATGATAAAGTATTTTCTTTTAACTTACTTGACCTGGAAAAACAGTTGATGAGAAGAGTTGCAAAGGCTTGAAGCCAGTGGCAGGTGGAGGGCAGGTTGGGGGTAGTCAAGACAGAGGTCGTTATGTGACCCAAAGCCACCAATGAGATATGTCATATGATACCCTGATTGGAAGGTGAAAATAGCTACAAAAGACTGCAAGGCCAGAAAGAGCAAAGACAAACTTGGTCAACCAGTAGTTGAACAAGAAAAGTGATAAAACATTGTTAATAAAGTATTCATAACTGATATTAGTGAGCGATCCTGAGTTCTATAAGTTTTGTTTCCCAGTTTCTAAGTATAAGATGATGATTTCTAATATATGTTATGTAAATAAATGGCAGGATCCTTTTGACAAAAACACCAGCAAATATGTGAGTTCAAGTTTCCTGTTGTAGTGGTTTTTATTATGTCTCAATAATAACTACCACTTTGTGAACATATACCACAGGAACTTTACTAAATGTTTTCCATATATTGTGCAATTTAGCCCTAATCACCCCATAAAAACAGGCAATGGAAAAATTCTCATGTTACAGATGAGGGAGCCGAAGTCATGAGAGGTAACTTATCCAGGGTTCCACAACCAATGAGGGGCAGAGATGGGATCCAATTCTTAGGTCAGTACCACTAAGCTAATCTCCTTCATGTAAGCCCAATGCCCAGGCTGCATCCCAGGCCAATCCCATGAGAATCCTGCAGGTTAGAAGGCAGCATCCCTGGTGATTTAATGCTCCCCAGCTGAGTCAATGTCTAACTCAAGTGGAGAGATGCTGCTGCGGATGCCACTGCTGCTAGAACACTATCTGCAATATGGTGATGCTTATGATGTGCGGAAATGATATTCAACACTTTATATGTATTAAATGACTCTCAAAATACTTATACTGCAACCTGGGGAAGAAATGCATTCCATATCATAAACAAGTAGAAATATACAGATATATGTAATGGAGAAATTATTCGTTTCATGGAAAAGCACTTATCTTTGCCAACGCGCTGTGGTGTTTCTATTCTATTGTATTATATTTTTATTATCTTAGAGATGCTTCTACTTCAAATGTGAATTAACTTTTCGTTATCATATTCCCAAGGAAAACGTGAAGCCTACAGATTAAATCCCCTTAGAAGTTAAATACCAAACACATTTCAAGTTCAGATGAATTAAATTCTACAGTCAAATTCCTCATCTTTCAGTTACAAGTTGGAAATTATTATGTAAAAATAGAAGCCCACATCCATCTCTCCAATTTACTCTAAGTGGCGCGTCAGAGAATCGGTGATTCTTCAGCAGCTGCAGGCTGAGGGAGGAAGACCTCAGATACTGAGACCAAGACTCTCAGATCCTTAGTTTTTAAAGAGCCAAAGAATTAATACGACACATAAAAATTTTACATAGCATTGGCCACACTATAACATAATCAGTTTTTTTTCAAAAAATTGCCAGTCTGTATTCTGTAGAGCACTGCCAGTCATCCCAGGTTGTAGGATCATTTTAGCTGAACCCCACATTTAATGTTGCGAGAGAGCCAGTTCCCTAAGGGCAAGGAGGGTTGATAGAGAGTATCTTGATTTCAGCTTTCTTTGCAGAATTCTCTACGTGAACAGAATACTGTCTCTGTAGGAAGAGGTCAGTACTATATATTTGCCATACCTGGTAGAAAATCCACTTTTGTGTGCTGTTTTCTAACTCAGAAAATGGCATTTCAGGCACTGCTGCTACTTTGCAAGTATGGTAGACTGGATTCTAAGGTGGCTCCCAGGATTCCCCTCCTCCCCCTCCATGTACACATCTTGTAGCATCTACTTGGGTATGGGTAGAACTCCACGATACTCCATGATATCACATCCTATCATGTTATTACTTTATATGGCAAAAGAGAGATGCCCAGGCAAGCCCACCCTTGTTGGACGAACACTCTAAAGCAGAGCTTTTTCTCAGGCTGCTTGCAGAAGCCGGCTCAGGCGGGGAGGTTATACATAAGAGCTTCCTTTGGCCTAGAAAAAAGCAAACATCCCTGTTGTGAACTGCCTAAGGAGACACTCCCAAGTGCATCCTGTGGTAGTAAGATTGGCCTTTGTCCAACCCAACCACCAGCAAGATAATGAGGACTCTGGTCCTACAACTTTAAGGAATTAAATTCTGCCAACAACCTGAGTCAGCTTGGTCAAGGGCCTCAAGCCTCAGGGGAGATCTCAGCCCCAGATGACACCTTGATGTCAGTCTCCTGAGAGCCTGAGCAGAGGACACAGCTAAAATGTGCTTAGACCCTTGACCCATGCAAACCATGTGATAATACCGTGGTGTTTAAACCACTGAGTTCATGGTTATTTGTTATGCAGCAATAGAAAATCAGTACACAAAGCTAAAGAAAAATCTGCAATGATGGTGGTCCTAATCAAGATCTTATTTAAGATACTTTTCTTTATTATTCAGTGTATCTCTCTTCATTTTCACTCACTGCTGTGCTGAGTTGAGAGTGAGCTTTCTCTCCCAGGAGAAATGTTCCCTGGGAGACACGGGCTTGGGCAGTTTTATAACACGAGACTGTAAGAACAGCTGCTGAGGCACAGAGCTGAAAATGCTGAATAACAAGAGAGAGACAGCATCAGGGATCTCTGGAGTACAGATTACCCCCCATAGTTTGTGATGTTTTGTGGTAAGGGAGCTAGCTTTCATCCTCCCATGCTAATCAACCATTGACTTTGGATCACTCCAAGAGGTGTAATTCCCAGGTATTTTCAGTTTAATGCTTGTGAAGGTGACGCAGTTCCGGTAATATGAGGGCAGGCCTGTACAAGAAGTCACAGGTAACAGATATGGGTCTTTAGAGGCAGAGCAGACAGACACTGGGAGCTAGGCACACAGATGATCTAAAATGGATCTTGATGGAATATCAGGAGTATCAGCTTAATCTGCCAAGTTCAAGGTACCATACGGCTCCAGACTTAAATCTTCCCTCCCAGAGTGGTGCTCTTAAATTCTTCTGACCTCATGGGCTGTAAGCTTTATCCACCCATCAAGGTTCATTTCCTTTGCCCACACATTAAAGTCGAAGACCCAAAGCCACAGGTCTTGGTGTCAGAAAAGCACATTTGTTTCACCAACTTAGACATTTTGTGTGTTTCATAGTACTCCAAGACAATTCACCAATGGCTGAGGCCTTTGAGAGAGCCCCCAATAAACAAAAGTCCTTTGCCCACTCACATTCTAAAATACAATGAGAAATAAAACAAAGAAGAGGCTGTGGAAGCCTTTATCTCCTATGTATTACTGGTAGAAGCCAGGTTGGAGAACAGAACTTGAGTTCTCTTGGCTAAGTGGGCTTGTTGTAAGGCTGACCTCCAGAATTTAGCAGCCATATCTACCACTTGTAGGCAAAGATGGGTTGAGGTAGGCCTTGTTTAGCTGTATGTCTCCTCTGTGCTACTCTGAGCATCTTGAAAACTGGTACCCAGAAGCATCATCAGGTTGTCACCATAGGACCTGCTTCAGAACAGCTGCAGAGCAAGCTTGGAGCCAGGGAGAGAGAAGCATGGAGTAGGCTGAGTTTGTTCAGTTCACTGTTTTCAGATGTACCAGCAATTATGTCTCTCTATATCCCATGGAACAGGGCAATAAGGAGGTGCCATATTAAGTTAAAGAATTTTGTCCACATGGACAGACTAGCGAGAGAAAATGTTTTCCCCGAACACATATACATGTGCTGACGTTCATGTGCATACATATGGCTGCAAATATCATAGGCATATTTAGAGGCAGCATTAAGCTTCCTTTAAAACAGGTGAGAATATTCCTGTTTGTCTTCATTCAATCATTAAGTAATTCCTATTTAAATGTCATTTTAATTTTTTAAAAGTTATCATAGGAATGAGAGTTGGACCCACTGTGAACCTGTTTCTCAAAAATAGAAAGTTGCTGTTGATGACTTCTAAAATGCTTAGACATTTCTTTCTATTTTGGTTTAGAAAAAGTGGGGGCTGCCTTTGGGAATGTTCTTGGGAACAGTCACCCAGAGGGCCTCAATTAGTAACTCCCACTTTACAGAGAATGACTGGGAATTGTTAAAATCTTGCTAACGCACATTTTTCCTCATTTAGTTTTCATAGATTACCAAGTTTTCAAGGAGAAGGAATCTAGTAAATTATAACCAACAGTGTATTGAATCTAGCTAATTGCTTCCTCATTTGTATTCTCCTAGCACTTTCACATACTCTTAAAACTCCCCTGAAATTGTTTTTGTTTAACTGTGTATCTCCTCCATGCTACTCTGAGCATCTTGAAAACGGGTACCCAGAAGCATCATTGGGTGTCAGCAGAGGAAATGATCCACTCTTTGTCTTCTCAAGATTCAAAAAGGTCCCTTCTTGGAGGATATGCAAGTGCCCCTGATCCCTAGTAGCAAATCTATAGGTATCAGATTTTAGATTTTGTAGTTACTCTAGTGCTTAAAGTTGTATGTATCAGACAGCAGGAACTCAAACATGTTGAAATAATTTCAGCTATTTGATAGTCATGTATCAGAGATTCAGAAGTCATACTAGGCCAGGCATGATAGCTCATGCTAATAATCCCAACACTTTGGGAGGTCAGGGTGGGAGGATTACTTGAGCCCAGGAGTTCAAAATAAGCCTGGACAACATAGTAATACTCCCTCTTTACCAAAAAAAAATAAATAAATAAAAGTAAAAATTTGTTGGGTATAGTGGCATGCACCTGTAGTCCCAGCCACTCAGAAGGCACAGTTGGGAGGATCGCTTGAGCCTGGGAAGTCAAGGCTGCAGTGAGCTGTGATTGTGACTGTACTCTAGCCTGGACAACAGAGTAAAACCTCATCTCAAATACATTTAAAAAAAGAAGCCATGTTGTGCTTATGAGGCTCCGGTGGTAGAGGCATTATGTGGCCCCTTGTTCAGACTGTGCTTATGCTTTCATATCTACTCTGCTACCCTCTCCAGCCTGCTCTGTGCCCCAAGAGGCTGACTGCTATGGACTGCTGTAATGGAATTTCTGGCCATATCACCTCAAATTCTAATTGGGTTCAGCCAGTGGAAATGAGGACATCAGAAGGTGGGAGGAGAGTGCAGTGAGAGTATTTATTCCATCACCTGCTTTCATGTAGGATTGCTATAACTTGTCTGCATTCCTGTATTGGATGCCACAGCTTTTCTTGAGCTGGAATTCTTATCTCCAGGACCTTCTCTTGCTGTGTGTTGAATTGTATATCTCAAAAAGATGTAAGTCATAATGCCCTGTACCTGTGAATGTTACCTTATTTGGAAATAGACTCCTTGCAGATGTAACCAAGTAAAGGTGAGTTTACTGGATTAGGGTATGCTGTACACCCAATGTCTGGTTCTCTATAAAAAGAGAGACATGCGAAGACCAGAGGAGACACAGGGAAGAGGACCATGTGAAGACAGAGGCGGGGATTAAAGTTAAGATGCCCTAAGCCAAAGGAGGCACAAAATTCTGAGCAAGCACTAGAAGCTAGAAGAAGCAAGGAAGGATTCTGCCTTATTGCCTTTGGAGGGAGCGTGGCCCTGCTGACCCTCTCATTTTGGGCATCTTCCTCTATAACATTGAGAGAATACATTTGTGTTATTTTAAGCCCCCTGGTTTGTGGTAATTTGTTACAGCAGCCCTAAGGACTGAGTACACCTTCCCTTTGCTCCCTTCAAAGGGAAGGTGGCCTCAGGGTGGTAACAGCTCTCAACTGTTGCTAAATTTAGGCTGCATCACCATTCTTAGGTTGGTTTCCTTTAACCTTGTTCATATGTTGTGAATAGTCCGTTTATTAAACTCTCCTCAATTGTACCTGTTCCTGCCAGGACAACTGTATTAGTCTGTTCTCATGCTGCTTATAAAGCCATACCTGAGACTGGGTAGTTTATAAAGGAAAGAGGTTTAATTGACTCACAGTTCCACATGGCTGGGGAGGCCTCACAATCATAGTGGAAGAGCAAGGCGTGTCTTAAATGCAGCAGGCAAGAAGGAGCATGTGCAGGGGAGCTCCCCTTTATAAAACCATCATATCTCATGAGACTTATTCACCATCATGAGAACAGCATGGAAAAGACTTGCCCCCGTGATTCGGATACCTCCTACCAGTGCCTCCCATGGAATGTGGGAATTGTGGAAGCTACAGTTCAAAATGAGATTTGGTTGGAGATGCAGCCAAACCATGTCAATAAACCAGTATATACCCAGTTTTCATTCTTCTTCTTTTCCTTTCAGTTTCAGAAACCTTCCCCCTTTATGTTTATCATCACATTTTCACAGGGCACAGGCTAACCAAGGTTGAAATTTCCAAGCCCCCTTGCAGCTGGGTGTCGGGTTGTAGGATGTGAGTTAAAATGATAGGTTTCATTTCTGAGTTCCATTCTGGGGTAGGTTGAATAATGGTCCCCCAAATGTGTCCACATCTTCGTCACTGGAACCTATGAATATGTTACCTTCCATGGCAAAAGGAACTTTATATGTGTGATTAATGTAGGGATCTTAAGATGGGGAGAGTGTCATGGATTACCCATGTGGGCCCAATATGATCACAAGGGACCTTCTGAGAGGGAGGCAGGAGGATCAGAGTGGTAGAGGAGATGTGACGATGGAGTCAGAGCTTGGAATGATGTGCTTTGAGAATGGAGAAAGGGGCCCCAAGCCAAGGACTGTGATCAGCCTCTACAAGCTGGAAAAGGCAAGGAAACAGATTTTCCCTTAGAGCCTACAGGAGAAGAGTGGCTCTACTGATACCTTGAATTTGCCTATAAGACAGATTTCAGACTTCTGACCTCCCACACTCTAAGACATTGCATTTGTGGTGTTTTAAGCCAGTAAGTGTGATAACTTGTTATAATAGCAATAGGAAACAAATACAAAAAAGAAACTACTGGTTCTCTACCCACGTCTTTTCCTCTTCTTTTGGGTTGAAATGTAGAAGTGATAGAAGGTAGATTTGTCCTTGCAGAGGAGGATGGTGGAGCAAGTTAGAAGGAACCTAGATCCATGGCTCACTTGGTAGCATAGCTCTGGGTTGTTAAGTAAGAGAGAAATAATATTCTGTCTTATTGGGTCTACTGTGTGATGTATTTCCTAGTACCAGCCTGTTCTCTAACATCAAATATCATTGTTCCACGATGTCCGTATCTTTGGAGTTCTTAATTGCAAGCAGTTGAAACAGACTCTGGTGGTTTAAGCACAGAGAGAATCTGTTAAAAGGATGTTGAATGAATCAAGGAGAAAATATCTGAGGCTAAGCCAAGAGATTACACAGCCAAGAACATTAAGAACACCATGAACCTCACAGTTTGTATCATGAATATCAGGACCAACCTAAGATCCAGGTACTAGAACTGCAAACTTCTGCTGTATTTTTATATTCTTTTTGCTCACGATTCTATTTCTAGTACCCGTACAGGACCTTGTGCCTACTAGACCCTTCATAAGTGCTGGTAGAATGAATGGCTTATTGAAATAGCTCTGTAACTGGTCTCCTGCCTTTGACCTTCTCCAGTACCTTCTCCCCAGAGCAGGAAACACACATATCTAATTGTGAGGCCACTTTCTTGCTGAAAACATTCCAACAGCTTCTCTTGTTCTTGGAATTTACCAATTGAAAAGGCTTATATTCTGGCCCTGGTCTCCTCTCTCATCACTCATCATTCTGTACCATATCCTGTAGATGCCAGCAGCCACTCCCATCCTTGGTCCAAACCTCCTCCACCTCTCCTGCTTCCTGGCCTTACCATTAACTGTTGCCTCGGCCTGGGATCCCCACTCTTCTGTCTCCTTTTGTTTGACCTGCTCATTGTTTCTTATTTCAGCTTGGATATCACCTTGCTGGGATGGGACTCCATCCTTGATCTCCTCCATAACGTAAGCATTGTACACACCAGAGTATCTCCCCTGTCACTTGGCTAACAATATTTCATTGCATTTTTAATTGCCTGACTCCTTTATAATATGTACATCATCAGCGAGCAGGGATCTCTCCTATCCATTGGGCTTACTGCAGCTCCAGGCTTGGTGCAGACCCAGTAAATCTTTGTTGAATGAATGAATAAACAAATAGTCCAAGAACAATGTGAATATTGGCTAATATTCCTAGGCTCTAAAAATTGGATGGGAGATAGATTTAATTCGGGGTTTATTCAGCAAACATGCAATGAGAACGGGTTCTGTGTTAAGCCCTGGAATTACAGACTGTCATGAAAACAAAGTGTCTCAGGAAATGGTGTGGTGAATAGATAGTACCACCACGACTGTGCCACTCTGCACTAAAATGAATTCTTTCAGTCTGTGTGTCTTTGTGCCTTAAGCTTCCCATTCAAAGTCTGGGGTAGGTGCATTTCCTTTTCAAAGCCTACATCATATGCAAGGGAGCCTAGGAAAACAGGTTTCTGGCAATGGAAGTTTCGTTCCAGGGTATTCTGCCTCAGAACTTGGGGACAGTTCTTATTTGTAAGAACTTACTGGCTTTCCGGATAGAATTGCTAAAGCCCACTCCACCTGTAAAAGGAAGGTTAGGATAACATTATTAAATATTATTAATATGTAATATTACATATTATTGAAAATTACATATTAATAATAATGGAATGAAAAAACTGTTAACATGTTTGCATTTGTGGATTACACCACATGTGCCATTATTAATTTGTAATAAACATCCTGGAATTTGGCACTTGTAAGCTTTTTTGTCTGTGTTTTAGCTTCCACAATGCGAAGAGCTAATGTAGCATTTTCCCCCACTTTGGGCTTATTGGGTTTCAAGTGAAAAAGGTATTCTGAAGAGGAGAAATGAGAAAGCAGAAACATCTGCGACTTGGCAACCAAAAGAAGCACTAGGAATATGTGGGTTGAGTGGCGGAATGTATAGAAACCAATAGATGGAACCCAGCAGCTGTGGTGGGTATGCTGTTTAAAGCCATTCCCCCAGAAAAGGAACAGTGGGACGATCCGTTATTGAGTTGCATGATGCATTGGAATGTTGAGCTAATCAGGCAATCTAATTGACTGAACATCTGCAGCCGCTTTATCATTATTCTCAAATGGGCATTATCTCTTCGCATGCCAGGGCTGCCTAAGTGTCTCTTAGCCTTTCTAATACTAGCTCACTGTGGGGTTTACATTTTGACTGCTTTTAATTGCGCTGAAATTCAAGTGATCTGCTTTAAGGTCAAAGACAGTATTTTTTTTTTGCTTCTGTCTGAACTAGTTGAAGGAAAGGTTTGGAAAAGTTGGCATGTCCAGGCAGAGCAGGGAAGAAGTGAGAGGTGCTGCTAATGACTTGGGCGAAAGCACTCTGATAGTGTGTTAACATAAAGCATCCAGATGAGTTCAGTGCAGAAGCCATGGTAGCAGAGGAGGAGAAACTGTGCAGCCAGTGTTTCCACGAGTATAAAAACCTTCACAGGTCTACCGTGAACTCACTTTGGAGCAGAAGTACTTGCCTTCATCATTAGTCTCTCGTTTTCCGTTTTGAGTTTATTACCTGGATATAATTCGTGTCCATGCTTAAACCTTAATTATTTTCAATAATCATTTTCTGGATGCAGTTGCCATAGCATCTAATTCTTTGGCAAACACAGAAGGAATAATGACGTGTGTGCTTTTTAAGTTTATGAAGCAAACATTGAAAGAAATATTTAAAAAGGGAAGAAAACACACATGAAAATTTAAAAAGAGAGGAAAACACATTTTGGGAAATTATGAAAATAGCACCAGTGCAACGCAAGCAGGTCCTAATTCTGACTATGTAAAACTTTGAATATGTTTATTTTCACAATTAGTCATATGTGCTAAAATGCATACCTGCAAACATGTTAACAGTGTTTTTCATTTCATTTTGTCAATCCTTTCTGCTGGGAAAAGAATAGAGAATGATGTGGCTGGTGGAAATATGGGGGAAATGCCAGGAGCCTCATAGAATCTCAGTCCCAAGGGTTTAAGTGAATTACTATCTCACATGACTTAGGCTTGGGAGAATAGCTTACTTCATATGTCCTGTAAATTTTTTCTAAAGATCTTGTGAACCTACATTTCGAATGCTAAATCCAATGCAACCTTTCTTATTTGTGAAATATGTGTCAGTAAGAATAAAAATAAATTTTAATTAAAAGACATGATTATGTGTTGTTTGGGCATGAAGAGGTGTTCCTTCTTTAAAAGATGGTTTAAAGAATCCATTCATTGCAAAGCACCTGTTAAGTTCTAATGATGCATGAAGTATCATGGAAGGTGGTGAGGATATGATAGTGGTACACAGGCCTAGTAGCTTTCATTCTAGTTGAAATGATATAAAAACTAAACCCCTGAATAAATGAACATCATAAATCCAATGAATAATTGATCTGAGGAAAACACAGCAGTGATATGTAATGTGGGATGTGAGGGGAAGGAGGATGCTTCTGTGTAGGAGGCCTCTGCTGAGCAGAGACAAGAAACATGAGAAGAAAAGCAAGTCATGGGAAAGTGCAGCGCGAGGGAGCTTTGCAGATAGGCTTCAACAAGCGCAAGTGCCCTGAGAAGGGGATAAACTTGAAGTATATGGAGAACAAAAAGGCTGCCGTTGGGATTTGGGTGTGGTGAAGAAGTCGGAGGGTCAAAGGGAAAGACGCAAACCAGAACATGTGGCTCTTGCAGGCAGGATTTTATTTCATGGACGATGGGAAACCATTGAAGAGATTGAAGCAGGGAAATAAGTTCTGATTTAGAACATTGGCTGCTGGGAGGAGAATAGAAAGGAGAATGGTAGGAATGGAAGCAGACTAGTTAAATGTCAGTTTTAATACTCCTGTTAAGAGATGAGAGTGGTTTGAACTAGAATGCTGGCCTGGAGATAGAGGAGCATGGATAGATGGAGTATTTCTAAATTTCTGTAAATATGTGCATGTATTCGTATGTTTGTATATATGTATCCTTGTCAATTTTATGATATATTTTATTAATTTTAAATACAAAATTAAAAATCTTAAGGCATTTATAAGCAAGTAAGACATCTGAGGCGTGTATAATAATTAAACCAGCTGCCATCTGTGGATATGAGATTACCATCAATAACAACAACATCCATAATAAATGATAACCCTTATCAGGCAGTCACTTTGTGCCATGCCCTGCATTGAATACTCTGTAGGTATTAACTTATCTGATCCTCAAGATGTGGGTGCCATTGTTATTCCTGTTCCAGAGATGAAGAAGGAACTTCTACATTAAAGAGTGTGATGATGTGCTTCATAGTATCTAGCTGCTGAGTGTGCTGCTGAAATTTGCACCCTGGGCTATCTTGTTTCATAGCCTGAGCAGGAGTGATACCATATATTGACATCATTTATGGTCATGCAGTACATTTGGGTGACTGCAGAAATAGCATGCCTGTTGAGTTGCCACTCTTTAAATGGAGGATATATGATGCTAGTTTCCTTGGAGGTGCATATTCTGAACTAGGTGAAATATTTTGGATTTAGGGATAATAGTGTGCCCCAGCGTCTCAGATGTTAATGATTTCATCACACATTAGAGAGTTCACTCCATGATTCTGGTTATCGGTCACTGAAATATACTTCGGGAAACTACAAAATTTGTATGTTATTATATTAAGCAATTGCATGGTATAATCAGGAAGTCATTTACAGAGAAGAAAACAAATTTAAATAAAATAGGATGGCTGCATCTTCATTTTTTCTAAAATGTCAGAGTTTTTATCTTTTCCTTTTTCCTCTTTTGAGCAATGCAGAAGCACTAAAACTGTGCTCAGTATAGCTTTTTTTTTTTTCTTTTTTGGTCCAAGTTGGTTGTATGTGTCTCATTTTATTTTAATCTTTTATGTTTACCCTTCATTTCTGTCAGAACTGACTGCCAGCCACAGGCTCCCTGCTGGTAGAGGTAGGCTATGTAAGCACAAGGTACACAGCAACTGCCACACGCCAAAGCTCCCTGATAACAAGGAATCCTCTGAGCTGCTGGGGAGCGGGCACTAATGAGGCCCCAAAGGAGCAGGGGTGGCCATTGCTTCTCCTTCACTGTAGAAGAATCATCAACATCTCAGGGGTTGTTAGTACCGAAAAACCCACTGATGCAAATCACTTGAGTCCTTGCATCTAAAGAATCACAACCTTTTGGAGCAGAAAGATAGCTTAGCGACTTTTCATCAGCCTTCCTCCTTTTGCTGTTGAGAAAAGTGAGGTCCAAGGTAGACAAGGAAACTTTGTAAAGTCTAACCAGTGTCACAACTGGAGTTTAAACCCTTTCAGGTATGTTTCTTTCTAGTAGTAATATTAATTATGATACTAATAATAGCTAATCTTTATTGAGCTGTGTGCTTAGTACTTTTCTATGCCTTAGGTTATTTAGCTATTAAAATGAACTTTGACTGCAGTTACTATGATTATTATTATTATTATTTTGAGATGGGGTCTCACTCTGTCACCCAGACTGGAGTGCAGTGGCACAATCTCGGCTCACTGAAACCTCCACCTCCCGATTTCAAATGATTCTCGTGTCTCAGCCTCCAGAATAGCTGGGATTACATGTGTGTGCCATTACACCTGTCTTTTTTTTTTTTTTGTATTTTTAGTAGAGATGGGGTTTCACCATGTTGGAAAGGTTAGTCTCAAACTCCTGGCCTCAAGTGATCTGCCTGCCTCGGCCTCCCAAAGTGCTGGGATTACAGACTTGACCACTGTGCCTGACCTGCAGCTACTATTATTAATTCCATGTTACAGATGAACAAATTAGGATATAAAATGCCAGGTAATTTACTGAAGGGCAAAGAGACAGTCAATAGTGGATCAAGGACTCAAATTCAGGTTTAATACAGCAAAGACTATTCAGACCATCTCTATGCTGTTCTGTTTCCCATTTGATTCTTAAAATGATATATATCTGTCTTTAAAAGTATTCAGCAAGAAGGCTCTGCATATATCAGTTTATCATTTTAAATATATAGCTTAGGGATATGTAGATAAGACTCTAAGAGTTGTGAGGAGTGTTGCAAAAATTTACTCCTAATAAGTTTGTTAGATTGTATTCTTTGAGAAATGGACTCTGAGACAGAGATCTGCATATACAAAGTTTGTTTAGGAGTGTCCTCAGCATCAGCTTCTGGTGAGAATAAAGGAAGTAGGATTAAGAAGAGGGAGGAAGGTGAACTATGATGCAGTAGTATCAAAGACTTAGTCCATCCTATGGGGGGTTCTGGGCTGCAATGACCCTTCAGAGTTGTCTCATCTTAAGGCAGGGGACTGGGCCTTCATATATCATGCAAAAACCAGTGATTGCATGAAGATTATCCCTAAAGAGGGAGATACAATTTGGGGCAACTCTGGCCAAGGGCAGGTCCTAGAAGGACTAAGCTGAGAGCCATCAGCCACCTATATTTCTAGCGGCTGGGGTAATGAATACCCCATTCTGAAGGGAAACTATTACAGTCCACCCCTTGTGTTCCATGCATCCATTTGTTTTGTTTAATAGAGTTTGGAAGCAGCTTCTTCAGGGTTCTTGGTTTCTCTACCTGGAAAAATTTACCGGGGCAGCTAATAGGACAAAATACTCTATCTCTGCAGCTGGTCTCAGGTGGAAATGGACAGTTATTATTTCTGCCTTTTAATACTCATTCTAAACTCTCTCTGACTGGCATTTCCTTCCTTTTTTTTTTTTTTTTTTTCATCTGTTGCTATTCTGGCATGAGAAGCCTGAAGTGACAGGGTGGAAATTATGCCATAAAACTTAATCGTCTCTGGCTGTGTTCCTGGTGGAAATGTTCCCTTTCTAGGAACAAGAATTCTTAAGCCCTTAGAATTTGAGCAAATAAAAAAAAGAAATTTCCCATGTGAATTGCTGAGGCTACTTTTGCTTCTACCCCTTGGTTCCTAAACCTGTATGTCCTACCTGTTGAAGACACAGCACTATATACTAGTCATTGACTCAGGGTGTATACGATGTCCTGGAGGATGATGCCTCATCCATGCAAGAAGGCCTCTACAAGCAGATGTTTCAATCATATCTTCAAAACGCCATTACAGTGATGGGAATACTGGATATCCATCTGCCAAAGAGGCTGGACCACTACCTCACACTACTTACCAAATTATTTCAAAATGGATTATAGGTAGAACTCTTAACAGCTAAAATTAGAAAGCTCTTAGAAGAAAATGTAAATATAAATTTTCATGACCTTGGTTTAGGTGTGGGTTTCTTAGATATGACATTAAAACCCCAAGTGACAAAAGAAAAAAGAGAAAAATTGAATTTTTCATCAAAATTAGGAACGTTTGTGCTGCAGAGGACACCAGTTAGGAAGTGAAAAGACAATCCACATAATGGGATGAAATATTTATAAATTATATAAAAGTAAGGGACTTTTATTAGAATACAAAAATCCTCTCACAATGCAACAATAAAAAGACAACCCTGTTGAAAACTGGACAATGGATGTGAATTGATGTTTCTCCAAAGAAGATATACAAATGGCCAATAAGCACATGAAAACATGGTTGACCTCATTAGCCATTAGGGAAATGCAAATTGAAGTCATAGTGAAACATATTTCACACCCACTAAGACACCTAAACTTTTAAAAAGACAAATGTAACAAATATTGACAAGGATGAGGAGAAATTGGAACTTTCCTATACTGTGGATGGGATAGTAAGATGGTGGAGTTACATTGGAAAACAGTCTGGCAGTTCCTGAAAATGTTAAATGTAAAGATGCCAAATGATGTAGCATTTGTACTCCTAGGTATCTACCCAAGAGAAATGAAAACATACCTCCATGCAAAAACTTGTACACAAATGTTCATTGCAGCATTATTCACAGTAGCCAAACAGGAAAAAATTCTAAAGTCCATCAACTTATGAATGGATAAGCAAAGTATGGTGTATCCATACAATGGAATATTATTCAACTACAAAACAAAATTTACTAACACTTCATGAATGTACCTTGAAAATATTTTGCTAAGTGAGAGAAGGCATTACAAAAGATCACATGTTTTATGATTCCATTTATATGAAATGCTCAGAATAAACAAATCCATAGAAATAAAAAATAAATTAATGGTTTCTGGTGACTCTGGGAGGAGAAGAAAAGAGGGGAGCCTGCTACAGAGTACAAGGTTTCCTTGTGGAGTGATGAAAATTAGATAGTGTTCTTAGATAGTGATGATGATAACACAATGCTGAACATACTATAAACCATTAAAGTATACACTTAAAAGGGTGGATTTTATGGTATGTGAAGTATACCTTGATAAAGTGCTTATTTAAAAAGTGGGCATTATCAACATAATGAGAAGAGAAACTACAAGCTATGAAAATATTTGCATTTCTGATAAAGGGCTGTTAACCAAAATAGACAAAGGACTCATAAAACTCAGCAATAAGAAAATGAGCAACCCTGCTACAAAATGGGCAAAAGACCCAAATAGACACTGTATCAGTCCATTTTCACACTGCTATAAAGAACTTCCCTGAGACTTGGTAATTTATAAAGGAAAGAGGTTTACCTTCATAAAATGAATGAATCCAGGAGCTGGTTTTTTGAAAATGTCAACAAAACAGACCACTAGCAAGACTAATAAAGAAGAAAAGAGAGAAGAATCAAATAGATGCAATAAAAAATGATAAAGGGGATATCACCACCGATCCCACGGAAATACAAACTACCATCAGAGAATACTATAAACACCTCTACTCAAATGAACTAGGAAATCTAGAAGACGTGGATAAATTCCTGGACACATATATCTTCCCAAGACTAAACCAGGAAGAAGTTGAATCTGTGAGTAGACCAATAACAGGTTCTGAAATGTAAGCAATAATTAATAGCCTATCAACCAAAAAAATCCAGGACCAGACAGATTCACAGCTGAATTCCACCAGAGGTACAAAGAGGAGCTGATACCATTCCTTCTGAAACTATTCCAAATGGTAGAAAAAGAAGGATTCCTCCCTAACTCATTTTATGAGACCAGCAT
>NW_012105198.1:1064353-1065371 GCF_000951045.1 Mandrillus leucophaeus
GAGGGTTACATGGAGGGAAGGAAGAATAGGTAAGGTGCTGATAATTTTTAGGGCAGTGAAACGATTCCTGTGTATTACTATAATGGTGGATACATTGGTCCAAACCCATAGAATATAGGACACCAAGAGTGAACCCTAATGTAAACTGTAAACTCTGGTTGATAATGAAATGTCAATGTAGGCTCATCATTTGTAACAAATGTACTACCCTAGTTGGGGATATTGATACTCGAGGAGGATGTCTGCGTGTGTGTCAGGGGACAGGAGAACTTTGTATTTTCTCCTCAGTTTTGCTGGAAACCTAACACTCCACTAAAAACAAAACCTACTAATAAAAAGTGACCCTCTACCTGTCTCAGTGTGACATCTTCTGAGTGTCCTGGAGTGTATTAAGATAAGTGTTCTTTGTGCCTGCAGCTCTCCTGCACCTCTTTTGCTGTAAAGTTGGTTGGAGGTTCAAACACTCTGTAAGCCCTTGGATAGTGATGTTAGCTATGGCTTGAACAGGAAAGACAAACCAATTTTTGGAATATGGATCAATTTCTGTCAGAATGTATTACTGCACCTTCTAAGGTACAAGGAGTCTCATGTAATCAACTTATTGCCAAGTGGCATGTTGGTTTCCTGAAGGCTAGTCCATATTGGGGACTTGACATTGGACTTTTGATGGCAGGCTGGCATAGCTTTGCTAAGTGAAGAGACCATGCTTTAGGGCCCATCTGTAGCTTCCATCTGTGCTGCTACTCTATTCCTGCATTTATTTTGCCAGCCCTGTGGAGGCTGATGATAAAAGCTGGCTGCTGGCCGGTACAGTGGCTCGTGCCTGTAATCTTAGCACTCTGGGAGGCCAGGATGGAAGGATTGCTTGAGCCTAGGAGTTAAAGACCAGAGTGGGTAACATGGCAAGACCCCATCTCTACAAAAAATTTTTGAAAACTTATCTGGGTATGGTGGCATATGCCTGTAGTCCCGGCTACTTGGGAGACTGAGACAGAAGGATGGCTTGAGTTGAGGAGCT
>NW_012105198.1:1066176-1068735 GCF_000951045.1 Mandrillus leucophaeus
GATGCTTTCTGGTGTTCCTTAAGTTTTGAAACTAAGATCTTCAAATTTTGTGCCCACTCTCATCTTTCTGATCACATGCCTATTCCTTATCTACCAATCTCTTCTTCTAGGCTTCTGACCAAATAGCCAAACTGTTTGCCACTGCCTGTCAGTTCATATGTATTCTTCCCCGGGCTACTTCTCTTTTAACAGAAAATGGATGCCCTGGTCATGGTGAAAATTTCCATTCACTGCTCTCTTTCAGCATCACTCTTATTGAAGATGAGGTGCAGGAATTTATTTTTGACTTGAACCCACACATGCAGCTGGATGGTCTGACCCAGCTCATGCGTCATTCCAAATCTACCACTTCCATTTTGTGCTGGATTTCTCTTGTGCCTACCTAGACTTACGACTTGGTGTATCTGACTGAACCCAGGTTATAATGGGCAGTTCTGTCAGAATCGTCATGTAGTGTACCATTAGCAGGCATCTTTCTCTACTCAGCACTCTAGGAGCTGTTTTTCAAATGATATATAGTTCTCCACTGCAGATGGCATGTCCCTGTTCCAGGACCTTGAGGGCATATGCTATGATTCTCTCATTGGAGCTTGCAAGAAACTCTGCAATGCATTTATGTCTCACTCATAGTTCTAATACCATAGCATCTGTCAGGTTGTATGACCCCATGAGAAAGGTCACTTGCACACCACCTTCATCTGCTGCAAGGTCTTTTCCTGCTCTTAGACCACTTAACACTGGCAACCTTTGTGTCCCCCGGTACACAGGTTAGAGTATTCAGAAGAGGCCTAACTGGTGGTGGGAGGTTTGACATGCAGTAATTTTTCCTTTACTTTGATGGAAATGTCCCAACGTGCCCCAGATCACTGAACCCATTAAAAAAAAAAATTCCAGCTAGGAGGCAGACCTTTGAATCTTGTTAGGATTTTCCACCCATCTTTTGGAACACATGTCAAGGCCTCTAATATACTTGCCCTATGTTGCTCATTTGGTCTGTGTATCAGTCCATTCTCCCACTGCTACAAAGACACACCTGAGACTAGGTAATTTATAAAGAAAAGAGGTTTAATCGGCTCACAGTTCCGTGGGCTGTACAGGCTTCTGCTTCTGGGGAGGCCTCAGGAAACTTACAATCACGACGGAAGGGCGAAGGGGAAGCTGGCACATTTTCACATGGCTGGCAGGACAGAGACAGCAAAGGGGGGTGCTGCACACTTTTCAAACTACCAGATCTTATGAGAACTGTATTACAAGACAACACTAGGGGTTTGGTGCTAAACCATTGGAAGCCACCCCGATGATCCAATCACCGCCTACCAGACCCCACCTCCAACACTAAGGGTCACAATTCAACATGAGATTTGGGTGAGGACACACAGCCAAACTGTGTGATTAACAGTCTGATTAACATGATGTTGTTGGTATAATGGACCAATGTGATATTCTGTAGAATGTCCACATTACCTAGGTTGTTTGAGAGTATATCATGTCAGTGGGTGAAAGAGTTACCATATCCCTAGGGTAAGACCATGAATGTATATTGTTGTCTATCCCAAATGAATGCCCTAGAAAAATGTAGGAAGCTCAGCAATTCATATTATGAAGCTGACATAATTTTAATGTAAAAGTCAATATTGTTTGTAAGTCCTCAAAGCCAGGAGGTTCTTAGAAACTTTGAATTTTTTCTTAGTGAAACAGCATAAAGCAGGTCCTTGAGTAATGTTATTCCCTTCAATATTATTTCAATTATAACGTTGATGAGAAAAAAATAATGATTTCGTTATGTATTGTTCAGCTTAAAGTCAGTTTCCAAGAACCTATTGATGACATTAAGTGAGGACTTACTGTATTTAAAAATTCTAACCAAAATGTTAAAAATTAGAATTCAGCAATGTATTAAAAGAATAATAACAGTGACCAAGGAATGTTTATTCCAGAATTACTAAAGTATTTTACTATATTCTCAGAGTCAACAAATTCTTTGGAAAAAGCATATGCCTATATTAAATGGATACTGAAAAAGCATTTGATAATGTTCAGTTGCCTTTCCTTATATAATATGTAGATAAAATAGAAATATAAAATATTTAGATATGACAAAGACTATTTACCAAAAACTATCAAAACCCATATATGTTCATCTAAATGGCCAACTACTGAGATTAAAATCAAGAAATTGACAAAGATGTTTTTCTTTGCCATTATTTAGAGAGACATCATGTAACCAAATCCATCTAATTTGTAATAAAAATAGACAATTATATTGGTGTAACCAAATCCATTTGATTTGTCATAAAAATAGACAATTAGATTGGTGGACTAAAATATAGAATCCAGAAATAGATCTTGGGGTGGTCGACTGTATTCCAAAGATAGTATTTCAATTTGATGGTGAGTGGATGGTTTGTTTAGTAAGTAGCGCTGATGCAAGTGGTTATCCATCTGGAGTGAAATAAAGGTGGGGCCCTTACCTTCTAATACATATGAAAATGCATTATATGGATTAATGAACTAAATATGAACAAAATAAAAATCTTTGAAGGATGTTTAGGAGGCTAC
>NW_012105198.1:1068785-1072333 GCF_000951045.1 Mandrillus leucophaeus
CCAGCTAGGAGGCAGACCTTTGAATCTTGTTAGGATTTTCCACCCATCTTTTGGAACACATGTCAAGGCCTCTAATATACTTGCCCTATGTTGCTCATTTGGTCTGTGTATCAGTCCATTCTCCCACTGCTACAAAGACACACCTGAGACTAGGTAATTTATAAAGAAAAGAGGTTTAATCGGCTCACAGTTCCATGGGCTGTACAGGCTTCTGCTTCTGGGGAGGCCTCAGGAAACTTACAATCACGACGGAAGGGCGAAGGGGAAGCTGGCACATTTTCACATGGCTGGCAGGACAGAGACAGCAAAGGGGGGTGCTGCACACTTTTCAAACTACCAGATCTTATGAGAACTGTATTACAAGACAACACTAGGGGTTTGGTGCTAAACCATTGGAAGCCACCCCGATGATCCAATCACCGCCTACCAGACCCCACCTCCAACACTAAGGGTCACAATTCAACATGAGATTTGGGTGAGGACACACAGCCAAACTGTGTGATTAACAGTCTGATTAACATGATGTTGTTGGTATAATGGACCAATGTGATATTCTGTAGAATGTCCACATTACCTAGGTTGTTTGAGAGTATATCATGTCAGTGGGTGAAAGAGTTACCATATCCCTAGGGTAAGACCATGAATGTATATTGTTGTCTATCCCAAATGAATGCCCTAGAAAAATGTAGGAAGCTCAGCAATTCATATTATGAAGCTGACATAATTTTAATGTAAAAGTCAATATTGTTTGTAAGTCCTCAAAGCCAGGAGGTTCTTAGAAACTTTGAATTTTTTCTTAGTGAAACAGCATAAAGCAGGTCCTTGAGTAATGTTATTCCCTTCAATATTATTTCAATTATAACGTTGATGAGAAAAAAATAATGATTTCGTTATGTATTGTTCAGCTTAAAGTCAGTTTCCAAGAACCTATTGATGACATTAAGTGAGGACTTACTGTATTTAAAAATTCTAACCAAAATGTTAAAAATTAGAATTCAGCAATGTATTAAAAGAATAATAACAGTGACCAAGGAATGTTTATTCCAGAATTACTAAAGTATTTTACTATATTCTCAGAGTCAACAAATTCTTTGGAAAAAGCATATGCCTATATTAAATGGATACTGAAAAAGCATTTGATAATGTTCAGTTGCCTTTCCTTATATAATATGTAGATAAAATAGAAATATAAAATATTTAGATATGACAAAGACTATTTACCAAAAACTATCAAAACCCATATATGTTCATCTAAATGGCCAGCTACTGAGATTAAAATCAAGAAATTGACAAAGATGTTTTTCTTTGCCATTATTTAGAGAGACATCATGTAACCAAATCCATCTAATTTGTAATAAAAATAGACAATTATATTGGTGTAACCAAATCCATTTGATTTGTCATAAAAATAGACAATTAGATTGGTGGACTAAAATATAGAATCCAGAAATAGATCTTGGGGTGGTCGACTGTATTCCAAAGATAGTATTTCAATTTGATGGTGAGTGGATGGTTTGTTTAGTAAGTAGCGCTGATGCAAGTGGTTATCCATCTGGAGTGAAATAAAGGTGGGGCCCTTACCTTCTAATACATATGAAAATGCATTATATGGATTAATGAACTAAATATGAACAAAATAAAAATCTTTGAAGGATGTTTAGGAGGCTACATGTTTAATTTTATGGAGGGAGAAACATTCTTAATCAAGATAGCCATTCAGAAAATCTAGGCATATTTTCTAAGTAAAACTTAAAAGTTGTCATATGGAGAATTTTAGCATAAAGAGAATCAGTGGAAATTATGTTAAGGAAAATTTGTGAAGTAGATAACAGCCAGAGAATTAATATCTGTAGTGTACAAATATGTCTTACAAATTGAGGTTTGTAAATTATATTTCTATATAAATAGCTCAATAGATGAATGAACAAAGAAACGTACCAGCAATTCATAGAACAGTAAAACCAGGGAGCTATTAAATGTGTGAAAAGATGCTCAAATTCAGGATGGTCATAGCAAAAGTAAAAAAGTGATAACATTTGTTTGCCAGGTAGAAATATGAATAGTTTCATACTTTCAGTAAAATAATTTTTTCTATTATAATTTAAAAAATTATAGTTACATGTATTTTTATTTCTTGGAATCTACCCTGCATAAACAAAGGTGTCAGTGTGTGTGTATGTGTGCTACCTGATGGCTATCAAAACGCTGGAAAAGGTTGAATGCATTTTGATGCATCTACTCATGATAGTTAATCATTAAAAATGAAGTGTTAGAGCTATCCCAGTTGATTTTGAGAAATTTTCATCAGGTGTTACTAAGAATAGCAAGTTGCTGTAGAAACAGTATCTAAATTTTATAAATCACTGACAAACCCTCAGTGTATGTATATGTTTGTGCATGAATGTGTATGTGTATATGTAAATGAATATATGTGTGTGTAAATAAATTAATACAAGTAGGGAAAATTATGGAAGAATGCTTGTTCTATTAGCTTATTAACCTGGATAAGTGGATGGGAATGACAGGATGATGTGTATAGACAGAAGCATGAGTGAAGTGGAGAAAATAAGTCATAAAATAAAAAATTAATTCCGCAAAATCAACAAAATGAGAATTTTCAATAAATGAAATAAAGTAAATGGAAAACCTGAAATTATTTGAATGCTTGTGAACATGAGTATTTGACTGTGTATTAGTCAGGGTTCTCTAGAAGGGCACAACTAATAGAATAGATGAATATATAAAGGGGAGTTTATTAAGCAGTATTGACTCACAAAATCACAAGGTGAATCCCACAATAGGCTGTCAGCAAGCTCAGGAGCAAGGAAGCCAGTCCCAGTCCCAAAACCTCAAAAGTAGGGAAGCCGACAGTGCAGGCTTCAGTCTGTGGTTGAAGGTGGAGGAGCTCCTGGCAAAACCACTGGTGTGAGTCCAAGGATCCAAAGGCTGGTGAATTTGGAGTCTGATGTTTGAGAGCAGGAAGGATCCAGCACAGGAAAAATATGTAGGCCTGAAGACTCAGCCAGTCTAGTCTTTCCACATTCTTCTGCCCACTTTTATTCTAGCTGCGCTGCCAGCTGATTAGATTGTGCCCACCCAGATTGAGGGTGAGTCTGCCTCTCCCAGTCCACTGACTCAGATGTTAATCTCCTTTGGCAGCACCCTCACAGACACACCCAGGAACAATACTTTGCATCATTCAATCCAATCAAGTTGATACTCAATATTAACCATCACAGACTGGTTGCTTAAAAGTTCAAGAAATGGGCCAGGCGCGGTGGCTCATGCCTGTAATCCCAGCACTTTGGGAGACCAAGGCGGGCAGATCACGAGGTCAAGAGATTGAGAGCATCCTGGTTAACATGGTGAAACCCCTTCTCTACTAAAAATGCAAAACATTAGCTGGGTGTGGTGGGCACCTGTAGTCCCAGCTACTCGGGAGACTGAGGCAGGAGAATGGCATAAACCTGGGAGGCGGAGCTTGCAGTGAGCCTAGATCACGCCACTGCACTCCGGCCTGGGTGACAGAGGGAGACTCCGTCTCAAAA
>NW_012105198.1:1072383-1072781 GCF_000951045.1 Mandrillus leucophaeus
GGAGGCATCACACTACCTGACTTCAAACTTTACTACTAAGCTACAGTAACCAAAACAACATTGTACCGGTACCAAAACAGATATATAGACCAATGAAACAGAACGGAGGCCTCAGAAATAACACCACACATCAACCACTAGCTGATATTTGACAAACCTGACAAAAGCAAGCAATGGGGAAAATATTCCCTAGTTAATAAATGGCATTGGGAAAACTGGCTACTCATATGCAGAAAACTGAAACTGGACCCCTTCCTGACACCTTATACAAAAATCAACTCAAGATAGATGAAAGACTTAAATGGATGAAAGACTTAAACGTAAGACCTAGGACCATAAAAATCCTAAAAGAAAATCTGTGCAATACCATTCAGGACATAGGCACTGGCAAAGACTTC
>NW_012105198.1:1072831-1073897 GCF_000951045.1 Mandrillus leucophaeus
GACATCCATATTGACATTGTGATAGAAATCGTTCTTAAAAAAAAAGTATCAGTTAAGTTTTGGGGGAAGGGGTTGGTAATAAATCACACAGCAAAAACAAAATTTTAAAAATGTACATTATTTGCTTTATATCACTGAATATCTGGGTACCCCTAAGAAAATGAATTTCATATTTAAAGATTATCCTGTATCAGAAAAAAGCAAGATCAAGAACTTGTTCCTGAAGTACTATTTAAACCAATGACTTTTCCCTTGACCTTAGTGAACTTATAGCCTAAATTAGTACAACTACTTGAACTGGGAATCTATAAATAAAATAATTATAGTGATGTCTGTGAATAGACAGATGGGGTTTTACAACACTTCAGACATGGTGGTGGAATTTAAATCTCATAAAACTGACACCAAGTGGATTTAAAGTTATTGAAATATCAAGGAGTGTGAAGGGATTCCAAAAAGATAGTTTTCACAGAGTCTTAACGATTGAGCAGGATGTAGGTGGTCACACAGCATAAATATCTTCAGAAAATTATTTTGACAGTTTTGAAGAGCCTAAATTGGCATCCCACCAGAGATTGGAGACATTTTTAAGTAGCTTTCTATTTAGAAATTTTAAACACAAATAATAGACATCCTACTTTTAGTTTGAAGTAATAGGTACTTAATTGCATTTTATTACTTTTTATTATTTCTGTTATATTGTTACAGTTGCTTTTACTAATACCAGAGGGTATTTGAAACATTAACCTGCATAACCCCAACCTAATACTAGAGGGTATTTGAAACATTAACTCTGCATCGACTCCAACAAACATCCCTAGAACTTCTGTCATATTGTATATGGTGTTTTGGAATGGTGTAATGTTTTTTGGGATTGCTTATTCTTTACCTGAAAATTATTATCAAGATTTTTCCATTACTTCCCCATCTTACTGTGCAAGAGATTCATTGGCCGGGCATGGTGGCTTATGCCTGTCATCCCAGCACTTTGGGAGGTGGAGGTGGGAGGATCATGAAGTCAGGAGATTGTGACCATCCTGGCTAACATGGTGAAACCCCGTCTCCA
>NW_012105198.1:1074412-1075798 GCF_000951045.1 Mandrillus leucophaeus
TGTCCTTTGCAGGGACTTGGATGAAGCTGAAAACCAACATTCTCAGCAAACTATCACAAGATCAGAAAACCAAACACTACATGTTCTCACTCGTAAGTGGGAGTTGAACAATGAGAACACATGGACACATGGAGGGGAACATCACACACCGGGGCCTGTGGGACTTGGGGGGCTAGGCGAAGGATAACATTAGGAGAAATACCTAATGAAGGAGACAGGTTGATGGGTACAGCAAACCACCATGGAACGTGTATACCTATGTAACAAAACTACACATTCTGTACATGTAACCCAGAACTTAAAGTATAATTAAAAAAAAAAATGAAAGAGGTTTAACTGACTCACAGTTCTGCATGGCCTGGAGAGACTCAGGAAACTTCCAGTCATGGCAGAAGTGGAAGCAGGCACCTTCTTCACAAAATAGCAGGAAGGAGAGAGATCTTGTGAAGGAGGAACTGTCAAACACTTATAAAACCATCAGATCTCGTGAGAACTCACTCACTATCTTGAGAACAGCATGGGAGAAACCAGCCCCATAGTCCAGTCATCTCCCGTTTTGGACATGTGGAGATTACATGTCCCTTCCTTGACACATGGGGATTACAATTTGAGATGAGATTTGGGTAGGGACACAGAGGCAAATCATATGAGACAACATACCAAAAAATGATACTACAGATAGAAAATAAGTGTATGAAAAGATGCTCAGCATCATATGCCATGAGGAAATTTGAAATTAAAACAACAGCAAGATATCACCACAAACATATTACCATGGCCACAATCCAAAACGCAGGTCACACAGATGCTGGTGAGGACATGGAGCAACAGAACTCTCACTCATTGCTGGTGGTAATTTAAAACGGTACAGCCATTTTGGAAGAGAATTTAACAGTCTCCTAAAAAATGAGGCATACTCTTACCGAAAGATCCAGCAGTTGCACTTCTTGGAATTTACTCAAATGAATTGAGAACTTACGTCCACACGAAAATATCCACATGGATGTTTATGGCAGCTTTATTCATAATCATCAAAATGTGAAAGCAATTAAGATATCCTTCAGTGGGTGAATGAATAAATAAATTGTGGTACAACCATAAAATCGAATATTATTCACTACTAAAAAGAGATGAGCCAGTGGCCATGAAAAGACATGGAGAAACCTTAAATGTGTATAATCAAGTGAAAGCAGCAGATCTGGCCGGGCACAGTGGCTCATGCCTGTAATCCCAGCACTTTAGGAGGCCGAGGCGAGTGGATCACCTGAGGTGAGGAGCTCAAGACCAGCCTGGCCAACATGGCAAAATCCTGTCTCTACTAAAAATACAAAAATTACCCAGGTGTGGTGACACGCGCCTGTAATCCCAGCTACCCAGGAGGCTGAG
>NW_012105198.1:1082640-1164692 GCF_000951045.1 Mandrillus leucophaeus
AAAAAAAAAAAAAAGAGATTCCTCTAGGACACGTGTATTAAATGAAGATTCCTTGATCTCACACTCATGTTTTCATTGAGTTACTCCAAGTGAGGAGGAGGGTTCTGTCATTGAATTTTTAAATAAGTGCCCCAAGGGACTCTGGACAAAATGAAGATATCTATACATCATTAAATCTTGTATTCATAAAGCTGTGCTATAAATATTACATTAAAAGCAAAACATTCTGACGTGTTCAGTGAAGAGTTCAACAATATGATCTGAAAACAACTTCAAAGTTTCTCAGAGTCAGGCATGTTATATTCTTGAGCTATTCAGTTATATTGTTATATCATAAGGTTTTAAGTTCATAGCATAATATATTGAGAAGAAATTCTAATGATGCCTTTTCCCTTTCAGTGCCAACCTGACCTCCCTTGTCAGTTCCCTCTATGTATTTTCTGCCTTGTGGTCTGTGATCAATACAGAGAAATCAGTTTGTGTTCTTTCTGACTCTTGCATTCCTGGAGTTTCTGATTAATTTAGCCTCAATGACTCTACAAACTCCTCCATTGCAAATTGGAAGTTTAACTTGAACTTGTCATTCAAATGTAATTAAAAACTATTTTTGAGAAGTAGGTTTTTAAAATACGTTCTTTTAGCAGTCTTTGAACTTGGCCTTCTTTTAAACTGGAAAAACTCTTAATATGAAGACTTAGTTGGGTGGTCACAAAATCGTTGCCCTTCCCAGTTTCATTTTTTCGACTGTCTCAGGTTTTCTCCCCGACTTGAGTGTTCCTGTGATTTTCTGAGAATGGAAAAATGGGGCTGTGAAGTCAATTATGGCCCACTTACTTGTTTGACTATATATTGCGCATATTTTTGTGGCTGCCTTGATGACAGTGACCCTTAGAGTTTTTTTAGGAGGAGGGGTACAAATTAATATCTATACATAAAATGTGAAATCTGCAAGTAAAATTGGAAAATAATATTGAAGATCTAATATGTGGTATTTTCAGTGATCTAAAGTGGCTTATTTGTATTCATTAATGTTTCCTATTAATCTGTGTTTTCATCTTTCTCCATTTTAGATCTGAGAGTACATTCTCACACCATTCTAACACCCTCTTTTAGAAAACAGTGATAAGTGTCCAAACTAGCACTTTGCCTGGAGCATTAAATCCCGAAACCCTATCTTGACTAGGTCATTCCTGAGATGTTCTCAGAAGATCTGTTACCGTCAGAAATTAACATTCCCAAGCAATAAATGATATGCTAGTTTTAAATCTTATTTCTCTGGTATTTATCATCTTTTTAAATACTGCTATACTCAATTTTATCTTGATTGTTTATATCCTACTTTTTCATGCATTTCATGTACTTTCTGCCTGTTGAATACTTTGAAACTTAATACACTATTTTTTTTTTCTTATTTGAGACAAGGTCTCGCTCAATTGCCCAGGGTAGAGTGCAGTGGTGTATACTGATAGCACACTGCAGCCTTGAACTCATGGGTTCAAGGGATTCTCCTACCTCAGCCTCTCAAGTAGCTGAGACTACACTACAGGCACACGCCACCATGCCCAGCTAATTTTTATTTTAATTTTTGTAGAGATGGGAATCTTGGTATGTTGACCATGCTGGTCTGGAACTCCTGGCCTCAAGCAATCCTCCTGCCCCAGCCTCCCGAAATGCTGGGATGACAGGCCAAAAAATTCGTTCTTTGAATCAGTATTTTTTACATTATAAAGAAAATATAAAGACATGAGGGAACTTTTTCAATTTTAAAAGTGGAAAGGCATAAGTAGAAACAAAATTCTCGAATCTTTTGAACACTATTTAAGCAATATATATGATTGACAGATTTACACTGTTAACTACAGTCAAGACTATGATTATGGCCCAGTCATGTCAAACTGAAAAGTTAATTGTTTCTCATTCATCATATTATCTAGTACTGCTTAATGCATCTTAACTGAATAGTTAACGTTAGTGTATTTAATGTTTCTCACATCGCTGTGTGGATCAGTGTGTGTTAAGAACTTTTTCAAAAATGTACATTCTCAGGCCTCAGATTTTGCTTGGGTAGGGGAAATACACATGGATTTTGAAAAATCTCCCTAGTACTAAATCCACTATTTTAATGGTCTGATTTATCTTCTTATAATTATGCAGATTGCTGCCAGGTTAATTTTCTTAAATCACTTCTTTAAACGAATCTTTTCTCTTGGTGTCTCTTCATCTCTATAGGATGAAATTTATAACTTTCGGTGTTTCATTAAGCCCCTTTTCACCTCTGAAGGGGCTGGAGTATGCTACATTTTAAAAAATTATTTATTTTTCATCACTCAGGCTAAAGTGCAGTGGTGCAATGAGCTCACTGCAACGTTTTACTCCTGGGCTCAAGTAATCCTCCTGCTTCAGCCTCCCAAATAGCTAAGACTATAGGTGGGCACCACCATACCTGGTTAATTTTTAATTTTTTTTTCAGAGACAGAGTCTTGCTATGTTGTCCAGGCTAGTCTCAAACTCCTGGCCACAAGCAATCCTTCAGCCTTGGCTTCCCAAGTGCTGGTATTATAGATATGAGTCACTGCGCCCAGCCCATACTACATTTTTAAACATAGTTTTTTCTGAAAGCTACAAACAAGCAGTGAGAGTTGAAAACAAATTTGTGAGATACAAACAATTTTCCATTGTATTCTACCTGAACTCTTTGTTCTAATCTACAGCTTCATAGAGTTTAGAAAAAAATACTATTTTCTTTTATAGTGAAACATTTTTTTCATACAAAAGAATATACGTTGCATGTATGTAACTTATAATGAACAATAAAATAAGCTCTCATGACCCCAGCACATAGCTTAATGGGACATTGTCAGTGACTTGGAAGCCTCTTTTATGTTCCTCCCTAATTGAGGCTCTTTCTTTGCCCTTGGGGTCACTACTGTTTGGATTTTACTTTTATTATTTTCTTGCTTTTCCTTTAGTTTTACTATGTATTCATGTAACTCTACAATTAAGTTTTATATTTTTGTATTTTATATAAATAGTGTTATAGTCTATTCTTCTGCAATGTACTTTTTCAGTTTGATACATTTTTGAGTTTTGATTAGGTAGATATGTAAACCTGTACTTCATTGATTCTTTCTGCTATGTGGTAATCCATCAACTGAATCTACCACAGTTCATTTATCTGCCACTTATTGAAGGACATCGGTTTATTTCATGTTTTTGCTATTAGCTATGATGCTGCTATGATCATTTGTGTGCATGTTGAGTAGTATACAAGGGCAAGAGTTTCTCTAGTATGGGTATCAAGAAGAGTAACTGCTATGCCTTCAGCTTGAAATGGAATTGCTATGCCATTTCAGCATGAAAATGGTGATGGCACAATGTTTTCCAACATGGTTAGTATGGACCTACACTCCCACAGTCCAGATATGAGAGTTGCTTTTGTTTCACTGACTCATCAACACTTGATACCCTGTAACTTTTTACTTACTGCTATTAGTTTTACCCAGAGTGTGAGATTTTCAGTAATATTTGATGTTATTCTTTTTGGTTTTCTGTATTTTATGCAGTGGTTTTGTATCACTAAAAGCAATACATGCAAAGTATTTTGATGGAAGAATAGGCTACGTAACACTCGTATGATTGCAAACATAGAAATTAAATATGCTGCCTGTGTATATATGCACATATAAACTAGAATTAATGATTACCTATTAGTATTGATTAAATAGAACCACTTGGCTTTCTAATTTATTTTTTGCATACTTGTTGAATTAGGGATGACGTATGTAGTTTGGAAAAACAGAAGCAGAAGGAAGTTTTTGGCAGGTAGGAGGCAGTGTAGGGTAGTAGAGAGGTAGAGCTTTGGGAACCTTCTACCAATGTGTCACTTAATTAGCCATGTGCAAATTGCTTAATTACTCAGATTCAAATTCCTCATCTGACAACTGGTATACCAGTAGTGCTTACCCTGTTAGTGTGAAGATTAATACATATAAAGCACTTTGTGTAGATGCTGATGTATAGTAAGTAAATACTCAACAAACTTCACTGACTGTTGTTAACTAAGGTGCTTACCGTCTGCTCAGAGGAACAGGATATACATAAAGAAAAATGCAAAGAAAACACATTCTAAATGCCCAAATCAGACCAGTTCATCGTTTATAGCCAAATCAATGTTCATATCAACTTGTGGTAGGGAAAAAAATATTAACTGTTAAGCACTATGCAAAGGAAATACCCTAAACTTTAGCATCTAAAACTGTTCCTTAATTTTTTGTCTATTCATGCCCCCACTACTTTTATTGAAAGAGAGATGAGGGGGAATCCATGAAGAAAATCTCGGGAAAATGTATACACATAAATAGAAATCAGAGAATTAGGAAGCTCACAGAGCCGCCAGCTTTCTATTTCAGCTATATACTTCTTCAAACATGGGTGACTGCCAGACCTCGAAAAGGGGCATGTTTTGCTAACTGTGCACTTTCCCAGTTCTTAGAAACATTGTCCCCTGGAGTGGTAACCTTGTAGAAGGCAAGCTTCCGTAATAGAATGTGCTTCATGGCAGGTCGTACAGGTCCGGATTTTATGTGTGCAGTTCTGGAAGGCTCTCTGCCGGGTCCTTCTGTCACCTCTTCATAGCAAATGGAACCGCTTTTCTGAACAAATGCAATGTGGAAATGGGAAATAAAGCCTTTACGTTTGGACTTTATTAAGGATCTTTTCATTGTAACTGCACATTCTTTTTTCCTCCTCATTTATAATCCTAGTTCTTTACCCGCCCACTGCATCCACTCTTTAGAGCCATAGTGGGGCAAAGTATGTGTCAGTCACCTCAAATGTGAAAACAGGAATGAAGGATAACCAGCACTTAACAGAAAACCAGCACCAGAATCCCATCTACAGATATCTGTGTAGGGACTGCCTGGATGATGATGTATTAATTTTTTTTGTTCATCCCAGAAGAAACTGGTGTTTTCAACTGGTGAAGGAGTCATATGACTATTTCAGGAGGTGGAAACATTGCAGCTCAAATTCTAAGATTCCACTGGAGTAGACTCCAGAAGCTTGGTGATGGTGGGCAAATCACTTTGTTGCCCTAAGCCTTAGTTTCCTTCTTTGTAAATGGGAATAGCCATAGTACTTCCCTCATATGACCGGTGGAAAGATTAAACACACTCACCACTGGACACAAGATAGTCAATAAATGACACAAATTACCATCAGCATTTGACTTTTAATACTTAAAAAAGAAACATTTCCTAACACCAATATTCAGTACTAAATACATTTAATAAATTGAACCCTGATGTCCCTAAGTGACAGTCCTGCTTAAAATGGTACATTCAATTGTTGGATCTCAGTGTCATCATCTATCCTTTGCTAGATATATGTTTATTGATGCTCAGATCCGGGTCTATGGGAGACCATAGGGTGGAAAGAAAATATCTTAGCCTATATTGAAATTAATGGGAGACTTTCTTTTTAAAATATTAGAAGAAGACCGTTTAGATGGTCCTTTTTAAGGTGAAAAATCAACCGAAGTATTTTTTTTAATGTGAGAAGGGTGACATTTAATATATTGTTGAAAGAGCATGGTACTGCCCAGTTAGAATGGGCAGCAGCTGTGCATCATTGGCACAGCTGAGCTGTGTACATCTGGGCTAAATATCAACCTGGAATCTGGTGAATGCAAGGGTTGGGTTGTGGCTATGCAGATCTTCAGCAGTTTCTTGGCTTTCAGTTATGAGTCTCTATAAAAACAGCAGCTTTGTTTTTGATTTCTGTCCTCCAATACTGCCTTAGGGAAGCTTATTTCAGAGAAAAACACCACCTACCAAAGGCCTGGATGTCCACACATCCTTTATATCCTTGATATCATAAAGTATGTATGTTTTCAAAATGCTCAAATGATAATCTTTATCTATTCAAATACACCTGCTCCAATAAAATAGAGCATCTCCAAAATGAACATTAAACAGAAAGACTTTAGTAGGATAAATTGCAATCCATCCTTTTTGTTGTTCCTTGAAAATATGTCTCAAAGCACCTGTCTTGCTAAGTAAAATAATAGATCTCTGACCCTGCAAATAATTGGGCTCAGGAGGCATACACAGAGAGAGAATTTTAACTGAAGTTCAGTGTTCTCGGCTTTCTTAGCTTGTGATAAAACCTTGATCACTCTGCTTTAAAACTGTAAAATTAGTAGATTATGTAACCAAAATAAAGAACATTCTTACTGCACCCAACAAAGTGTTTCACAAACAGTTACTAATTAATCTGCACAAAATCCTTTCAACTAAGTATCAACCCCCACCCCAAGTTTTTATAAAAAACCTCACTGTAGTTGGGTATTAGGGATCTCATTTGCAACCCATCAGCTCAGATGACACAAGAAATGGTACCTTCTGTATTTCTATAACTCAGCTTTTTTTTTTTTTTTTTTTTTTTTTGTGGGCAAACTCTCATCCTGCTTCCCCAGGTGTCCCGTCACATTTCTGAGTCATTGCAGAGCTTATGAATTATGAAATGTGTGATGAGCAAGACTTAGAAGGATGGACCATGGGTCATTCAATCATCCATCAATCTAGGTTGTCTCTATCCACTGTCCCTTCCCCTCAGGCTGTCCTTCTCCCCATGGGTCATTCAATCATCCATCAATCTAGGTTGTCTCTATCCACTGTCCCTTCCCCTCAGGCTGTCCTTCTCTGTTTGTGGATCTTAGAATCTCTTGTAGATCCATCTCCAGAATCTCTTGTAGATCCATCTCCTTGGGGGCTCTGGGTTACCATTCTTCTCTTCAGTTTTGCCGTTCGCCTGTAGACCTCCATCCCTCCATCTCTGAGAAATATTGGTCTTAAAGGAAATTCTCCCTTCTCTGTTAATGTATTTCTTGCTGAGGCTTTTGTTGAATATTCTCAGTGATTTTTTGGAAACTACTTGTGCTTTCAGAAAGCAGCTCATTTGGGGAACAACATGAAATTTTGTTCCATCCTTCTTCTGTCTTCCCTGCTGCAAGGAGTCACAGAGCTAGCAAAAGCGGGGAGATTTCAGGGAAAATAAAACCAAGTTAAAATGGTAAAACAACCACCGAGGCAAAGATACCACTGAGTCTTGTTACTGACAGTTAGGACTGGAATTTGGAAGCTCCTTGTGTCCTAGCTAGTGGTTCCCAAATACATTGACAACCCTGCAGCAGAATTACTTTGGAAAGTTTTTTAAAAATACAAATTCTGGGCCTGGTGCCTGGAAATTATGATTCAGTGGACCAGGAGATCTGTGTTTTTACATAGTTCTCCCACATGGTCTGATACGGAGCCAAGCATGGCAACTACTTCCCTAAATCTGACGTTCATTAATTCAACACATATTGTTTTGAGTGTCTGCTATGGCCTGGGCACCATGATAGCCTTTGGGTACTCAGTGAGGATGCATGTGGAAATGGCTAGGTGGAAAGTGAGCATAGCAGAGTGTATCTTTATTTGAAGAGGAATCTTTTCATAGTTTCTTGTTGTTAATATTTGCACTATTGTTCCTCCTCCATAAGAGTATGTATTCAGAGGCCTGAAACTCCTGGTCTCAGGACACATCTTGTCTAGAGGCAAGTTTTGTTAGGCCAGCTGTGTGTGTGTGTGTGTGTGTGTGTGTGTGTGTGTGTGTGTGTGTTTAAATGATAAGATGACAGGTTTGCAATTATTGTCTAAAATGGAGAAGCAGCTGTCCCTCTTTAGTGAGTGGGTAGGCACCTGGCAGCTCAGTTCCACCACCCTTCTGGCACTCTGCTGTAATTTATAAGGTCTACCTGGTTCTTTAATATCCTCAGATTCTAAGTACGTTGAGAAAATTAGAATATGTGTTTGTGAAAACTTCCACTTGTTTTTGTTACTCTGAAATAATAGGCTGGGTGAAGGGAACTTGTTCTGCTCCTACAAAATAGAATGTCTCCAAATGTCCACATGATGGTACCTTATTGGAGGGTCTAAAGAAGCAGGAAGTAAGTAGAGCCCATGCTCTGAACAAAACAGAAATTACAAAGTTCATTCCAGGAGCATATTTATCACAAATGTCTTCATCTAGGCAGAGTTCTAGATACCAAAGAAACAACACTGGTCTGGTATTCAGAGTTGGATCTCTGCTGTTGCTTTTTAGTAAATTCAATTTCATCTCCTAAATCAGTCTTGGAAAGTGGGGGAAATGAAACCACATTGATTACTATTGTGTGATCTGAAATATGTCAACTCTCAGTTTCACTTTAGTGTTTTCATTAAGGTCCTCAAACTTTTCCTGCTAGTAGTTACAAATGCCTTCCTAATATTTAGTATATGGTACACTTAGAAAAGGTTAATATCTGTATGGTGCACTGAGGTACTAAGGCATCCTGTTGACACAGGGCTGAGGAGATCTCCAATCTGGCACACTCCAGTACCCTCTGAACATTTGTTGCAAAGTTTTGGTTCTTACACAGGAGCTCATTCAGGGATGAATGAGGACCATCTCCGTGAGTAAAATGAATAAAATATAATAAGATGTAATACTTTCTTACATGATAGAGATGTCTTTTTCTGAAAAGTGAAAGAGATGTGTCCTGTCTCTCAATGTCCCACTTTCTTCAGTAAAAAGAGTAAGACAAATTTTTAAAAATTTCATTCCTGAATAGAGGAAAATATTGAATTGTGTCTAATACATAGTGTTGCATATTTCTTCTGGAGCAATGGAGTGAGCAACCCTAGTGTTTAGAATTTTAGTGTTTAGAATTTTGGTTAGAGGTTTCAAGATGGGCTGCAGCTGAGTTGCAGATATATTTGGTTTGGTCGGCACGAATGTCTCGAAGTTGTGATTTTTGACTTCAAAACGTGGCTTGCTAAGGTTAAAATTTGGGAGATCAAAAAATATATTACAAAAATAAAAACCGGGAAGTCTCATTAGAAAACTCTGGAAGTCCAGGGTCTTCTGAAACAAAGAGTTCACAGTCTGTCTGGCAGTTCACAATCAGGCTGTCTGGCAGCCCCAGGCTCGCATTGTATTGCATTGACAGCCCTCGAGGGGTTGTCACACACTCACACACTCCTGTTCTCAGTCTCCACCCTCCATATGCTTTTGTATCTGGCCTATCAGACTCGGTTGTATCTGCAGATCATTCCATACAGGCAGTCAGTTTGTGTCTTTCCCTCTCTCTCCCACCCATTGTGTTTTATGCTGTCATCTTGAATCATTGCTATTTGTATAAAAACAAATGGTGGCTTGTTGCTGCATGAGTTTGGGAGTACTTCTCCCATCTTTCCTCAGCTGAAGTTGATAACTGTGTGTATAAATTCAAGCTGCTATCACAGTTTGCCCCAATTTAGATTTACACTTCTGTGTTGATAGAGTGAATGTTTTACACACCTAGATACAGCCCCTAATAGGTGTGAATTCGAAGCAGATAACTATTCATAGCCATGATTAGCATTTCCAAAAGGTGTCAAAATCACTCAATTTGTTGTGATAAAGCAAATTTTAAAAACACAGGCTGAACAGGTGTTTAAAAAAAAAGATGTAAGCAGCCCAGGAGCAGTGTTTGTCTCTTCAAAATGAGTTGGAGACCTAGGTTTGAGTCCATGCTTTATTTAAGACTTTGATTTACCTCCAGACAAGGTGTCAATTATATTTCATTTTTTTGAATCATAGCAGTAACCATCACAACTCAAATGCCAGCTCAACATATAATCACAGTCTTACTTAATTCTTATAACAAACCAATTTATGTGTACACCATTCCCATTTTACAGTTGTAAAATTTGAAGTCTAAAGAGGTTTAAGTATTTAGGTTGGTGAAGAAGTAATTGCGGTTTTTGCCATTACCGCAATTACTTTTGCACCAATTTAATAACTTGCCCAAGACTGCATATGTATATATCATACTTAACTGTAAGTCATTCTGCCTCTTATACATTTAAAAATGTTCTCTTAGTAAGAAACATAAGTTATTTTAGGACTCAATACTTACAGTACATTGCACTTCCATAGCATCATTTTACAAAGCAGTGCTAACTCATAAAATTCAGTATATCTGAATAGTTCCTGTTCTATTCTACTTCATTTGTTTAAAACAAACTAAAGCTCTACATACAACATCTTAAACACAACTTACAGTTTGAAAAACACTGACTTAGAAGCTTAACATAAAATGGAAAGATCTTTGCTGTATTTTACAATAAAAATAGTTCTTTGAGATTCCATGTTTAAAAAATGGTACAGATAAGATTTTTACATTTTGATGTATGCAAATTACATAAAATCTGCGTGCAAATCATGAAAAAAATAATAAAGCGGGGATATGAGAGGTGAGTGGAGCTGTAGACAAAACAAGAATAGCAGAATACTGACTTTTTTTTAAGTTGGGTGATGGGCATAAGGGGCTCATGCTATTCTGTTTACTTTTGTTTGGAATTTCATATGGTAAAAAGGTCAGTTTTAAACAGTGGGTCCACCAAGCTCTTAGATCCTGTTTTCCCACAAGACTCCTGGTTGTATGGGACCAGGACATGTGAAGGATGAAGTGTGACCTTTCTTTGGTAAAGTCATGAACAGAAAGTAGCCAGGCTGGGTGGAATCTGATTCTCCAGTCTTCTGATGATGCTAAGCTGCTCTGAAGTTGGGTTTCTCACCTTGACATGATTGTCATTTGGGCTGAATAATTGTTTGCAGTGGGTGGCTTTCCTGTGGTATGTATAGCAGAGTATTTAGTGGTATCACTAAACCCTAATCCCTAGGTGCCAGTAGCTCATCTGTATCCCTCCCCAGAAAGTGGCTCCCCAAAACATCCTCAGATATTGTTGAGTGTCTGCTGGGAGCCCAGGTCACTCTCAATGGAGAATCTCTGTACTAGAGCTCAAAAATATTACGTCACCTTGCATTTATGCCTCTCTAGGCTTTGAACAAAAATACAAAGCTTCAGAGAACCACTTTCTTTCCAAGCCTTAGGGTAAACCAGAAATAGATTAAATTAAATAATAATACCCAGGTATTGACTAGGAAATACTAGATTCAGGCAGGGTCATCTGTATGAAATTGGGAATGTTGGTTAACGTACTTCTACCTCAGTTATCTCGTCTGTAACATGGGGGTGGTGGTATATGTGTGCATATTTATAAAAGCAGAGTATTGCCTGGCACATGTTCAATTTGAGTGTTTGGCATTATTATCTACCTACCACCCATAGTGCCAAAATTGTGGTTTGGATATCTTGGAGAGTAAAGTGATTCTCTGAAGTGCTGCATTAGTATTATAGTTAGTTATTAGTGTTCCTAAATGTATCTGAGTGCTGTGAGCATGTTTGCTTGTATGTTTAGCCTAAGAGAGCTCCCTGAGTAGTTTCAGAGTTAAGAGAAGGAAGTGTAGTGGTAGTACACAGTTGGTTTCCAGAGCTCCTCAAAATGACGTAACTCTGTAAAATCAAGCTATGGTTTCTAAATTAATATACCTATGAATATGAAAATACAACCACAGGCACATAGGACACGCTGAGCATCTGACACTGGCCAGGCATCATTTCTGTGACCTCTTGGAGACACTGATAAGGAGCCTCGGAGACAAGCCTCATGGTTTTCCAGAAAATGCCTCCATCCCAGAGTCAGCTTTTCTGTTTTGGCCATGGGATAGGTTTCATTACTTCTCTTTCCTATTTAGCATACTTTTGACCTTGCTCATGTGATTTTGGCTAGGGTGGAATCACTACCATGCAAGTTAATCCCAAGAAGACTCTTCCCTCTAGAAAAATCAGACCTTTTTCTTCTTCTACTTTGAATTTTCCTTCTCACTTTATGAATACAGTAGTCCCCCCTTATCTAAGGTTTCATTTTCTGTGGTTTCAGTTACCCAACATCAACTGCAGTCCAAAAATATTAAATGGAAAATTCCAGAAATGAACAATTCATAAGATTTAGATTGCGTGCCATTCAGTGTGATGAAATCTCACAGCATCCTGCTCTTTCCTGGCTGAGGAATTAAATCCTCTCTTTGTCCAGGGGACCCACGCTGTGGGATGCTCCCCACCTGTGAGTCACTTAGGCGTCATCTCAATGATCAGGTCGACAGTTGCCATATTGCAGTGTTGTGTTCAAATCACCCTTGGTTTATTTTTATTACAGTGTGTTTCTATAATTGTTCTATTTTATTATTATTTTGTTCATCTCTGTCTTATTTCTAAATTAAACTTTGTCATAGGTATGTATATATAGGAAAGAATAAAGTATACATATAGCTTGGTACTATCTGCAGTTTCAGGCATCCACCAGGGGGTCTTGGAATGTATGCCCCACAGATAAGGGGGTCTACTGTACGCTCAGGAATTTTCCAACTTAAAACCATTCATCATGGCACTGTCTTTACCCTGTACCCATCTCTAGCCATGGTCCCATTTCTCTCATTCTCACTTATTAAAAGAATAGCTGATTCTTTCTGTTTCCGGTTCCTCACTCATTATTCACGTATTTGCCCACCACTATGTGGCTGATCCTTCCCAAAGACTCCACTGAATCTGGGCTTGATAACATCACGGAAAGCATTTATTTAGCAAATTAATTTTCTCTCCTTCATTCCTTCCTCTTTCCTCTCTCCCTCTCTTTATCTCTCCCTCCTCCTGTCTCCTGTTTTTTTCTGTTTCTTTATGACTTGAAAAATTTATTGAGGTAAACTTTACATACCATTAAATTCACTCTTATTGGTGTACAATTCAGTGCATTTTAGTAACTGTGATGGTCGACCATCACCACATCCTGTTTTGGAATGTTTCCATCACACTAGAAGGAACCCTCATGCCCGTTTGCAGTTATGCCCCATTCCACTGCCAGCCCCAGGACATCTGTCTGTTTGAATGTTGTCAGTCTCTTGCAGAACTGAACACTGCACCCTTAGCTTTCCTAACACAGTTCACACATGAGTCACACTGGGCCCCTCAGAATGTTCCTTTTATCTTCTTCAGTAGGGAGCTTGTGTTCCTCTGCTCACACCCTTAACCACTGGGCTTCTCCAGCCTTCTCCGTCAGCCCAGTGCTTTCTGGGCTTTCCCTGAGTCATCTCTCTCACTCTCATGAATCACCTATCTGGCCTAGATTTTTCCACTGTTCTGTGTCCCCGTACTTACCTCTTTCCTTGTCTCCTAGGTAAGCTGACCTTTTTCTCTAAGAATTACCTCAGATGCTCCCTATTCTAGGATGGCACTGTGATGTCCCCCATTTTCTAAACATTGGTTGTACTTCCTGTCTATAACTGTACATGGAAGAAGAGAAGCACCACTCATGAGATGTAACCCTAAGTCAGCTTTCTAGTCTTTCCTGCCCCTTATGGGAGTTCTTCTCTTAGCTCCTTTCCTGCGGCAGATGAAAACTCAGGTAGCCCCACCCACTCCACTTCTGACAATGCTTGGGTAAGAAATACAGTTTCAAGCAAAAAAATTACAACATCCTGTCTTATGCAATAGTTAAAAGGTAAAACTTGATTTAAAGGGAAAACTCATCTCCCTCCCTGGTGCTAAGTTGGTGTGGAGGGAAGGTCTACAGTTAAAGAGATAATGTTTTGGCTTCTTTTCTCACCTAGTTCACCTGCACTGCTTCCCCCTAACTCGGTAATTCCAATTCTGCTAAGTATTTTGCCCAGAAGAGAAGAAGGGAGACCAGCAAGTTCAACTTGATGGATCCCGTTTTAGTGGCTTAGTGGTCATGTCGCTTTAGACTTGGTAGAAGTGCAGAACTGCCATTTTCTTCCAGTGGTTCTTTCATGGGTTCACTTGAGATTCCAAAACACCGGGGATATTTCCCCCTCAGTTCCCTGAATGTAGTGCTGCACTCTCCCTCTTCCCCGCCCCAGCTAGCCACTTCCTTCTTTCTCAGCCCCCACAAGTCCAGAGATACCCTGGCTCTCCTCTGTGAGGTCTCTTTCCCCAGAAGGAGGTTCTCCTGCTCAGGATGTATAATAACCATATTCCTCAGGAAATGTCATGCATTCTGTGCCTCTAACATCTCTCAGAATCCTTTTCCTTCACCAGTTGCAACCCTCTGTTTGGCTCCAGCATGCTCTCATTCTCATTCAGTTGTCTTATTTAGTATCATCCCAGACCACTGCATCCCTCCAAAGGCAGCTCCCTGTGGTCTCCTTGATGTGTAACCTTAAAGTACAGCTTAAAAGGAGTACCCGCCTTCCTCTCTGTGAGGAAGAGTTCTTTCCGAAGACAGCCCTCTCTCAAATCCTCTGCTTAGTCTCTGGACAACTCTGATGTGAGTGAGCCGTGAGAACCAGACAGATGGTTTTGCAGGATCTCCCTTAAATGTTTGCACTTCTTTCTGGCACCTCCCTTTGGGATGTCATACCTGCTGAGTCTTGGTGGTCCAGGAAACTTTGCATGAGCATCCTGTTACAGACCCTTGTCTTCCAGTCTAGAATCTCTTACTAAAATGTAGTATAATTAATTATATTTATGGTCAGTGTGCTACTTGAGAGTATAAATGCCTTGAAGACACAAATTTATTTTAAAATATTCTTTCTCTGTGCTTATACCTGACATGCTGCAGGCACGCAGTGAATTTGAGTTTTTCCCCAAGATCACTCTCCTTCCGTGATCATGAGGTGGGGAACAGAATGGTCTGGGCTGGTGTGCACAGTTAGAACTCAGTGTTGAAACTCTATTTCAGCCAAAACGTTCTCTTTGTACTTTTCATTTCATTTACCCTTTTCTACTCAACTCTCACAAAAATATTGTTTACAGATTTTTCACATTTTATCATTTTAGGAATAATTTTTTTTTCTTTTTTAAAAATGTTTCATTTCATAATTTATACCACTATGAACACTAGTGTAATAAATGATTTTACAGATTTTTGTGGCAGATAACTGGGACATTATCCTTAGTGGTAACCTCTTAGTAGTTTCAGAAAACCTTCAGAATGAGACTGGGGAACCACTTAAATAATAAGTAAATTATTTTGATAACTATATGAAGACATTTTAATTCTAAAATCGCATTTATGGCGCCTACATACATGTCAGGCTAAAACAAAATTGATTCTTAGAGTTACCACCATGTATTCCAGTTTGTAAAGATTTTCTAAAGAACACATGACCCAGGCAGCTGAGGTGGCGACTATGCAAAGAGAATTTCAGTGCCACGTGTTGAGCTCTGTATTGTTTGAAATATTTTAACCTGGAAGGTATATTCCTTTTCTATTGTTAATCCATTGTAAAAGTTTAGTAATGCTTTGGATAATAGATATATGTACACTGAAGAATATTTAAAATTTTTGAGAGACTGTATAGTGAACATTTGTATCTTTCTATTCTCTATTCCTGACCCCACAGTTTTCCTCCCCAGAAACAACTGCTTTTAACAGGTCTCTTATGCCATTCAAGAACTATTTTGTATAGTTACAAATATATATGCTGTATATACACTATATACAGCAAATATGGAGACAAAAAAAACCCATATTTCTTTTGCACACGGTATTTTGCACCTTATGTTTGTGGTTTACTGTGTCTTTGAAGTGTTTTGATTTAATCCCAGAGAGAGTTGCTGCATTCTTCTACATTCATGCCTATTGCAGTGATGGTGCATTACCGCAGTGCATATGCTTGAAATCAAGCCGTGGAGTTTTTATGTTAATAGTCAAGTCCTTTCCCTTTACGGAAGAAGTAACTGACGTTAAATTTTCAATTGCCAGTTGTATTAATACAGACCTTTAAAAATATATAAAATATCAGGTTATACTTTATGGCTCTCTAATGATCTGATTACTTAAGCATTCCATTTGGTATCTATTGCATGGGGAAAATACGTTGTAAGTACACAGTTTCTATCTTTATTTCTCTTTGACGGATTTGTTCACCCACTTATGTCTCTATTTCTTTATCTGAAAAATGGGGGTGATAACAGAAAGATCCCCATAAGTGGTTGTTAGGATTATAGTGGGTTAATATATAGGAAGCACTTAGAGCAGTTCCTGGCACATAATGGGCGCTCCATAAAAGTTAGTGATTATTACATTACTGTTTTGTTTCCTTCCTGGTATTGCAAAATTGTCCCTGCAGGAAAACATTTATATTATATTATGTTATTAAGCTATTTTTAAATCCTAAGTAAATATATGGTGGCAAGGAATGTTATTATGTAGACTTAGGAAAGGTACATTCTTCATTATCATACAAGGAGGTCTGGAATGATTTCCTATTGAATCAAAGGGAAGGAAAATCTGCATACCCTTATAATTATTTAAATTTGTCTTTGTTCATTTTGTTTCGTGTTTAACTTGGAAGATGTCATGGAAAATAATATATCATAGAAGTTGCTTATCATTTAGTTTTCCTTTCATCATTACGTGTAGTAAGATCCTTAAGTCTAAGTTCCTTTTATGTGTAAAGGTTATTTTTAGGGAAAATATGACACTTAAAAAATGTTCCAAAAAAGCACCTTAGATTTGGCTACCTTGGAACCTTGGAAAAACATTAGACAGTGCTGTTCTCGAACCGTCAGGGATGAAGACATGCTTTCAAAATCCTGCAACACTGTTGAAACTCGGACTTGCTCTTAAACAAAAGTCTTGTCTTGAAACATGTAACAAGCGACATTATCGCATGTCAGGTACAAATAGTCATCCATAATTGCGGAGAGGCTTGTAAAGCAGTGTGACCTGGAATTGGCCAAATAATTTGAAGTTTAAAGCAAAGCAAGAACATTGAAGCAAACCCTTTGTCAAGTATACTTAAAATGTGTTGACATGTTGTCTAATATTTTGAAGCATATCGGTTGGCATGATTAGGTAACTGTGTCTTGTCCCTTTAGCTTGCACTTGGTTGAAACTAGCGGAACCAATTGAAAAACAGCTTTGTAATTTTTTTCTGGCATAGCATCAGTGATGTTGGTCTTGCCAGAGGAGATCTCTCTGAGTTGAGGACAAATTGAAAGAAGCTCTGAAACCAACACATAGCATCTCAGAACATTCTGGCACTATTTTTGTATTGCCGCCCCATCTACTGCAATGTACATACAACAAGAGCTCCGATTCTCTTTGCTACTACTTATGTCCACTCATTGCTGGAAGACCAGAAGCAAAAATTAACAGAATGTCAGAGATAATATGCCTCACCATATAAAAAACAATGTCATAATTTAAACTTGTTTGTCAAGTTTTTCAACAGTAACCTCAGGAATATTTGTTTCTTTGAACAGGATTTTCCTTCTCTTCAATTTGTATAGTTTAGATTTTTTCCATTGTCATAAAATTTTCATTAATTTATGCATGGAAAATAAACAAGAAATAAATTTTTGAATATACACACATGAACACACATATCTATATAGGTATACACATACATACATATGATTCCTATGTAAAAGAAATTATTTTTTGGTACAATAAAGCATGGAGTACACACAAGTTAGCTTATGTCTGTCTATGCGCATTTGGACTACAGAGATAGATGCGTTCATAGATTTGGCTGATTCTAAAAGGGACCTTAACATACAAAAGGTTATATATAAATCACTGTTTTTTGAAGATTATCGTCTAGTAGGAGAGAGAAGCCATGATCTAAATAATGCAATAGAAGGTGTTGCAAGTGTCAAGGGTCAAGGAAGAGAATATAAAGCGCTGTAGGTGTCCACGGGAGCACGGAATGACTTCCAGCTGGCATTCACCCTATTTGTCCATTGTTCTGCTGTCAACACAGAACTGCGGGTATGGAAGGTAACATCAAACTGGGCACATTATTTTCTTCCCTCTTTGCTGCTGAACACTTGTGAAGTGCAGGAAAGATGGGTGAGCTGGGTAAGAATTTTGGATTTGGAGCCCAGAGTTCATGTAACTTTTATCACCTATCTGGCCAGTTTTCAGCAGGAGAGAGGCAAGGTCAGCATGCAGAATGGATGAACTACATCTCTGGAAGATGTGAAGCTTGTAGATGAGTGAATGAGTGAGTGATTATGAATGAACAAATCGGTTATGTGATGCATGATTTCTGATCTGGCAGGATACACAGTCTCAACAAGTCAGTATACTCATTAACTAGTTGACTACCATGCTACAGTGGTTGCATACCATGAGAGTGAGTTAATGTAAGTTCTAGAAGATTCACAATACAACACCCATAGGTATCAAACATTTGTCCATTAGTAATTGAATATTTTACTATAATAAATGTCTTTAACCTGCTCAATTTTTTTTGTGAAGATTAGGAATAATATATATTTATAAATATAATTCGTTTCTAAAGTATTGAAATTGGAGATGACTTTTTGTGGATGCAAGAGAGGGTGGTGTACTAAGCAATCCTTATGGTTAAAATTGCTGTAGGGTTTTTCTCTCTGAGAAAGAAAATGCTTGTTAGGTACATGTTATCTGAAAGAAATGTTGCCAAATCATTCTCACACCTAAACTTTCTCCACATAAAGAAATGTAACTCTCAGCATTTCCCAAGATGATATTCAAGGTTGTCTGTATACATTAAAAATAATAAATACATATCAATATTTCATGATATCTGCAGTCTTAGTAGCAGTTTTGTAAAGTATATGACAAGCCACAAATGGTTTCTTCCTTCTTTTAGAGCAACCAGGCACAACTATTTAGAGCGTTTTTGGTTTTGAATCCAAGGTCTAGCATTTTTTAGCTCAGCTGACATTAAGAATAGATAGTACAGTTGTCAATATGCACTAAATTTGGGGGCTATTTAAAGATTGCCATGAGAACGTGTTGTGAATATATTAAGCTTTAGCCCTTAAATGCAAATGTCTATTAGCAGGGAAAATTCTAAAGGGTATCTATTTTTTCTTTGGCTTAAAACATTCCTGTGAATAGAAGAATATTCTTATTGTAGCAGATGACATTTTGATTTGTATTTGTCTTGCTTCAGTAGCTTCCTTTGTATTTATTTTGGCTTTGTGATTTCAAAAGTGGGGAGAGCTTTAATGCGTCCCCTCTCTCCATGATGATACTTGGCAATGCTGAGAAGTCAGATTGTGATTGTATTAATTACCTTCATTATTTATAAAGTCAATGTCCTATTTTAACATTGATTAAAAATAAGCAGCATAATTAAAAAAAAAATCTTCCTGAGTGACATTTCTTTTTATCTTCAAACTTTATACAGCGTATGCATGTGTGTACATATAAATGAATATTATATGAGTATTAGCATATCTTTTCTCTTAAATTCTTTGTCTATTGTTTTCTAGTTTCTAATTTCTATGAATTTGTGGGTGAGAGTAAAATTGGTATGTTGCAAAATGTGTTCTCTTTTCATCTTGTTAAGCCAGATACAGATTATAATACTTCTAATTTGAATGTTTATTTCAAATATGATTATTTCACCTCCCTGATTAAACTTGCAGTTAACTTTTCAAGGGTTTTATTCTGAGACTAATACCCTTAGCCAGTCATACAAGACGGACCGCTGTACATCTGCAGTCTCATTTCATACCATGCTGAGCTTTGCCATGTGTATTTCATCTCTTTAGTCTTCTTTCTGTTCATGCAACCCAAGACCAAGAACATACCATGAGCACCTAAGCCACAGGGCCTTTGCGTATTCTATTTGCTATGCCCAGAGGTGATTGTTAAAATATTTAACCAGCAGTAGGGCATGCATACTGATCAATCCAAAGTGACATGGGCTAGAGCGGGATTCTGGAAGCCCTCTGCTGAGCCTTTTGCTTGGCTCCAGAGAGGTGTGGTGGGGTCCTGGGACAGCATGGAGATAAGTAGTAGTTGATGGGGGAGTAGTGTCCAGACATTAGCTACTCACAAGCCTATCTGCCACCTCATAAATCCACACCAAGTACTTGTCTACACTAGGGACATTTCTTCCTTCCCTCACTCTGCAGCACATACACACACCTCATTATGTCATCTCTTCTTTTCTTCCTCTGTACCCCACTTCCTCAGAGAAGTTTTCCCTAACCTTCCTGATGAGGAATGCTTTCATTTAGGTAGATGTCTTAGAAACATCTACCCCTCCACTGTGTGTACCTTTCACGTGGGCAATTTATAAATACCCCGCACTCATTTAAACAAGGTGTCACTCGCAATAGTTGATGCACTCCATGAGTATGGGGATGATCGGTCTCCTGACAATCCCATCATCACCTCCACCTCCCTCTAGAATTGTAATCCCAGCACCTGAGAGGTACTCAATACATTTTTATTGAATGAATGAGTTTTCAAAAATAATTTAGAGCATCTTGCAACACATTTATATGTTTTAAATATAATCAGTGTACATGTTATCTTGGGAATGGATTGTTGGCAAGATAACGTTTTTTGAAAACAATCACCTTCTTTTATGCCTTCTTATACACTTTCCTGAAGTAATTTTCAAATGGTGGCCAAATCCCATGCTGTGACTTATCCTTTAGTTCCAGTAGAAATGCTTTTCACTTGCTTGATGTCCAGTGCAAAGATTTAATCTCCCGAGTGACTCATTCATTGTTCTTAAAGCTCAGCAAGAAACATTGCTTGAAAGCCTCCTGTGAAAGGGTATTTGGAACATTAGAGAAACCAGCGATGGGTAAATGGTGGTTCTACCTTCAGAGTTTTATCCATCAATCTAGTAATTTACTCCTTATCTTATTTATAAGAGTTTATAATATTCTCTTTTCCCATTACAGTATTAGGACGCAGACCATGTATTATTTTTTTCCAAATGACATAGGACAGAGCTTCATATATTTACTTGAATAGTTTTTGATATTAAAGATGAGGATGATAATGGCAAGGTTACTGCACAATTCTTTGCTAGAGTTTCCCCTTCCTTTCCTGAAATTCCCAACTACCTGTTCTTTTTAAGTCTGTTATTCTGTTATTGCCGAATTCTTTCTAAGTTAGATTTTGTGTATGTACTGGATAGCTATAACTTCTTTGAGGAAGGAAGTACCAATTCAATCAACGTACTCCTCAAGACTTTGCAGTGGTCGAGTCTTACCCATTGTCCCTAGACTTTAGTGCATGTTACTATCATTTCCTAGTTTCTCATGAGTCTTAGACATGTATATGTATCAAATTAACATATCTCATGTTTCACATGCCTTTTATGACTAGTTAACATTGCATTTTATTTGATAATTTAAAATATTATTGGTTTTCCAGTCTATCTGTCTATATGTGTATGCATGTTTATGTGTGTTTCATCTTTCTCCTGATTTTTGGACCACAGTTTCCTCAAATGCATGATTAGAAAAAAACTATGGCTGTCAGTTATAAATTAAATCTAATCTAGAATGATTTCAGTTATCATTTAAATTAGTAATTGAAACTAATTATGGACACAGGATATGTCATTGATTGAGCAGAAGAAGGAGGAAGGCAAGATACCTGAGTCCCCTTGGTCCAAGCAGGGAAAATCAACCACTGGAAAAGCTTGAGCAGTATAATGATTGATTGAGGTGGAATGTGTATTTCTCCCTCGTATATTTAAATTACTCAATAATTTTGGCCATCAATCACTTGGGACCTGATGCTGTTAAAAATAACTTCAAAAAGCCTGTTTTCTATGCACAGTGTAGCAGACACTACATGTGCCCTACTCATCCTCTTGCCTTCATCACTTCAGTGCACACACCACTTTTAATAGCTAGTATATGCATTTCTTTCCTTTTTCTTTTTTTCACCTCTGTAGTTATTTACTGCCCTAGTAGGAGGTTACAAGTACTGGGCAGTTACTACTGTCATGGGAATTGGTGTGTAAATACCCCAGCTGCCTTGCCCCTTTGCAAGAATAACTCAGAGATGACTCTTGGATGACTCTTAGGCCTGGGTTCTATAGGAACTGGACTTCCAGTCATCCATGGTGTTAGTAGGCTTTATATTTCACCCTGTCTAGGCTGTCTTTCTTTTCCTGTCTTACTTCCCCATCTTGACTGTTTTTGTCCTTTGCTTCCCAAGTAAATTACTTGCACTTGAATTCATTTTTTCTTATTTGGGTTGTGGAACCCAAACTGAGACATGCAGTTTGCAGCAGTGGGGATATTGAGTGAAGGTTAAAGATCAATGGTACTATTGTAAGTTGTTAACCTGCAATTCTTAGAACAGCAGTTCTCAATTGTATTTGCACTTGTTTCAGATTCCAGTGGACCTAGAGAGAATGATGCCTAGGCATTCTAGCCACAATTCCATCTTTTACATCCTACCTAAGAGTATATATTAGATTGCAGGCACCCAAGAGCATTATTATAGGAATGATGACTTAACATATTATTTTAAGTACGTATTTTTCAAGTTGTCATATTTTTATTATTTGATTTCTTATTATTTGGGATGTACATAATATCTGATTGCATACGCCACATGTCAGGAACCCATTTTTGGGAACCACTGTCTACAGGAGGCTGAGTTCTCTCTTTGGGTCATTGACAACTAAAACAGCTCAATCAGTAGCAGCTGCTGAATCAGAGAGTTGTACCTGTTCCTCACTAAAGTAACAAACTTTAAAATCATTAATTCCGTGTGTGGTACCAACTGAATTTTAGGAGTCCAGAGATTCAGGTGTGTGTATCACATGTACTTGATCATTAACTATGCAGCTTAACTAGTTTTAAGTGGCCACTCAAAATGACACAAGACTTTCACATAATTATTTCCTCTCAACCAATATATTCAAGTTTATGAAAATTAAAGAAAGCAAAAAAGAAAATGGTTTCATTTGCAAGGTTCTCAGACTGAACATTTTCTACCGTTAGCATTTTAAAATCTGTTTTACACAGCATATGTAATTGGGAACTTTCTGCAGTTGTCTTAAAAAATAGGTCTGAGATGGACATTGATAATGCTATCTATAATTTGCATGCTTTATTAGGAATTCAGAAACTGCAAAAATCAGTGCTTCAAGATATCTGCTTATTTGACTCTGTTGGTTTTGCCAGAATGCTATCGTTAGAGAAAATTGAATAAGTTAGAATTTTAGGTTAATGTTTTCTTTCTTGAAATTATCTGGCAAAAGTTTTAATAATATATTAAAATTTAATATTTTAGTATTGGTAAACATTTCAAATTCTATAAGATCGTTTCCATCTACCTATGAGTTACATGTTTTTTAAGTATCTACATTTCAAGCATCCTCTATTTCGTATCAAAACAGATTTGTTTTATCTGAGGGTTTCAGTGTCTCCAAATGATAAAGAGTTTTTATGAAAAGAGCAAAATTGCTTTTTAAAAGCAGCTTTTTTAAAAGCTAACTTCTTTGTACATATATTTTACAGATTAAAGGATTTACCTGAAGACAAAGCATTCTATTCATCAGAGACTGGACAAGAGTTACTCTTGCATTTGGCAATTAAAGATGATGTTTCCATGGAAACAGTTGATCCTGCTTTCATTCATTGGCTGCTTGGGAGGTAAAAATCCTGTATTTTCTAAGTTGAGGTTAGAAGTATACTCGAGTCATATGCTTGCATAATTTTCAGGTGTTGAAATAAAACTCCAAATAAAACTCCACCAATAGCAAAGAAAAACAAATGCTTTTTCCCCCCCAAAAGGAAAATTTAAATTCTCTAATCTGATAATTGGGTTCTTATTCCTTCCCTTATTTTTGTAAGCCATTTTTATTTCCATAGCAAATATAATGACATCTGATAGTACAGATCTACTTATATTATGCTTTGGTATTATGAATATAACATCAAATTTGAGCATGTTAATTTGTGACTTTTTTTTCCAAAGAGACTTAAAGAGGCGAGATCTCACATATAAAGGAGCATATAAATTTAAAAAGTGCTGGTATTTTCATATGTTTTACTTTTAGCAAATAACTTATCTAAAGGACTAAAACTGAATATATATAATTTTCTTTTTTAATTTTGGAAAATTTGAAATTTAGAACAAAGTAGAAAGAAAAAATGAAAAAAATTCTCATCTTTGACACATACAAAACAACTATTACAAATCATTTGTGGTATTTTATTTTGTTAATTTTATTTTACTTTCTGGAGAAACAAGTGAAAAGTTTTTTTAAAAATAATGTATATACAACTAACTTTTTGTTTATTTTATTTTGTTTTTCCTCTTTTTATGATATTCTCAAGCACCAAAAAAGCTGAAACAATAATAGAATGAATGAATACATCTGTAGATATCATTGAGATGTAGTTATTGTACCATTTTACTGTATTTCTTCTGTATATATGTGTATGAATGTGTGTTTTTTCCTTTTTTTTTAAATCTATGTGCTTATTTTGGTTAACACATTTGAAAGTAAGTTATAAAAATCATCACTCCTAAAATTCAGTACTCGTCTCCTTAGAAGACCACTTTTCTACATAAACATAATTTCTTCATGATACCTAAGGAACCTAACAAAAAAGTAGCTCGAGACTTTTCTAAAAGAAGAAAATGAGTGCGGAATGAGGCCAAATGGAGTAGTCAGGTAAAACACATGTTATTTAAAGACATGAATAGATTGGAGTAGACTTTTGGGCTCTTATGTCAAAGTTCAAACATGCTTCAAATATTTACATGATAATATATAGCAAAGATCCATAGTCAATAATAGTTACAGATTAAAATCTTTAACTTTTAAAAGAAAGATGTTTTTATAGTTTTTATAGATTTTTACTGTGATGCTTCAATTTTGTTTCTAAAACATTTTCATTGACTGCTACTCATCTAGCACTGAGGACAAAAGGAATAGTTGTTTAAAAATTTCTGACTTTCAAATGGGCTTTGGAAAAAGTTCAATATAGTAAAATATTTTATTCTTGGAATCTTGTCTTCATTTATAAAGTTTCAAATATAATCTCTGTTTTAGGAAAAGGAACAAAAGTGACAGAAAATATACTGCAGCAGTATTACTGTTTATGATATTAAATTTTGTAAAAGCAATCTTGAAATTTTCCAAATAGTTGAGGAGACATTCACAGAAAGACATACTCAGAAGGAGGAAGACATACTGAGAAAGTAGAAAGGTAGCAAAAGAAAATGAGATCAGCTTTTGAAAAGTTTCACATTTTTAGTTGTAATTTTCCATTATGTTCAAATTGTATTGTGTTTCAGCATTTTTGCGAAATGTTTTACATATTTATGAACAAATATATGGAAAAAGCAGTGTCCCCTTTAGTAAGATGTGAAGACATCATAAAGAATTTAAAGGTCAACTTATTCTCTAGATATGGTGGTAAAAACGTTATAAGGATTTGTAAGGGAGAATTGAATTTACATGTGGCAAATTTATGTAATTATATGTATTTGCACATATATGTACATATGTTTCCCTGTGTGTAATTATACACGTAATTATATGTAATATATTGACCCCTGAACTATATATTTGCCTCTTTAGGGAGTTAGAAAGGCAATAGAGGCCTATGTCCATATAAATATACACTTAAACCTATTATAATTGAGACTACAGATCACACTATATGAGATAATATAGATTACCTTCATGAAATCGTTTTTTAAAAATTATCAATACTATAATGAAGGATAAAATACATGGTCACCAAACAGGAACATTGGCTTACTTTAATATTGTAGATTTAGTCATGGACAACACATGTCCACAAAATTCACATATTTGAGCTGCTTGTTTTCACAATGATAGTTGCAATGTATGCAGATACAGCCCAAGACTACTGACACACATCTTCAAATGCTTTCAATCATAGCATTCATCCGTTCTATGTCATGCAAATGTAAATGAATTTTTGTACTAGTCTTTCCTTAATAGTGATTAAGGAATGCTCTGAAAGCAAAATAAACTTTTCAGGTTCTTCCTGAAATGATTGAGGAGTATTTTTCATTTGGTGGTTTTAATAACACCACTATTATAATCACTGAGAAAATGATCAGCAATGCCTCTGGACTGCATTTAATCTCAAAGCAGATTTGGAACTTTGTGAGTTTGTGGTGTTGGATGTGGCACTTCGAGTAAGCAATTGCCACAAACTCAACTGGCTGTCATTTCTTCTGTAGTATTTGTACACAGTGTGATATGATTTGATAGCATTGATACTGGTGGAATGGAGATGTCACTGATCCCTGCTTATAAATCTTGACATCCTCCATGTTTTTACAGATAAACTTATTTCAAATTATCCCTTCTATTGCAGCAGACTAAATCTTGAATTGCTTTTCATTTATACCATTTAAATCTTGACAGTTTATCAGAGTATGCATGTGAGAATCAGTAAAAGATGCAAACCTTGTTGGTGTATTTTATTCTTATAACCTTGATCATTGATAACTCCACATATTGGATATTTTGTAAGCTTCATGGTGACTAAGAAGGCATATGTGGAACTTAAAAGAAATTACATTGCAAGTGCTATTAGAGTTCAACAAACATATAAGTTTAGATACAACCCACAATTTTATTTAGTTCTTAAAATAGCAGTCTCAAAAGTATCTGTTGATTAGTTAACTGACTCCTGCAAATAAAGTGCTCACTCAGATGAATTTAATTGACTGTTGCCTAAGTGTTAAGCTGTCTTAAAGTACTCATCCCATAAAAGTGTTTTTAAATACCCCTGAGCAGGAAGTCTGTTGAAAGCAAAAGAGTGGAAACTGGTATGTTCACAGGGGGTGGGTATCATTGCAGGAGATCAAGACAGGGAGGTGTTTGCCTAGTGACAGCAACCAAGGAGAAGGTTTAGGGATGAAGTATGGAGAGTTAAATGAAAGGAGGCATGCCAGAACCCAGGGTGAAGGGGGAGAGCTTACAAAAGATTGAACAGAGATGTGGAAGGATCTCTAGTGCAGCGGGATATCATGGAAACTGAGGAAGCAGTTCAAGAAAAGGGAGAGGTGGAAGAAGAGGATGTCTGAGGAAAAGCCAATGAGGCTTGTGAATAGGAAGCCTTGAATTACTGGAATGTAGGGCTTTAAGCGGGGAAGAAAATATATGAAGGTCCATAATACTTTGATAAAACTGAATTATACTTACTTACATGTACGTATGTATACAGTTGACCCTAGCACAATATGGGTGTTAAGTGTTACTGAACGGACAGTTCAGTAACTAACTGTCTGCTTTCCTGGTGCAGTAAAGCCAAATATCCACACCAAGGCTTTGTGGTGGGAGAAAGGAGAGTGTTTATTTGCAGGCAGCCAAGCAAGGAGCATTGGGCACCTCACACTTAAGACCTGACCTCCTCAGTGGCTGATAAGCAAGAGTTTTTAAAGGTAGCAATAAATTTCAGAAAAGCAGAAGTTACAGGCCAGATCGGAAATCAGTACATGCAGGTTATACATTGGTTTTGGCCTAAAAAGCCGAGTATCTTGAAGCAAGAAGAGAGGGAGGTTACAGTCCCTCTCCTAGATGGATTCTGGCTCTCTGATTTGAGTTTGGTCAGGAAAGGGAAGCCTTGTCTAAAAACTTGGAGTCAGCAGAAAGGAGTGTTAAGTTCTGGCGTGTGGGCATGACTTCCTCTGGGGCTCTCAGGAAGAAATTTAGAACAAGGAAGTGTGATCAGGGTTCCAGTCCTCATTTCCCCCTTATCTGAGGTTGTATGCCAGAGGGTCCATTTGATAAAGGTCCTTGTTACTGAAAAACAGCTCAAGGACATATATTAAGATGTTGCCTTTAGTTTCTAGAGGAGCCAGACATATTGTGACTCCAACTTCCTTGGCTATTGTTTTAAGCTATTACTATGTTCTTACTTAGCAAGTTGCTCATTTACTTCTCAGGGCTAGCTCAGTGCCTGGAATTTCCCTTGAAGAAACTCAAGATTTTTCTTTACTTCTATTCTTGGAAAGGCTTGGCAGGACCCTAAAAAGGATCTCTGCCCCATCTCAGTAGGTGTGTTGACCATCCCTCCAAGTAGGAAAATCTGCGTATAAGTTTTAACTCCAAAACTTAACTATTATACTTAGAGCCGACTGTTGACCAGAAGTCTTACCAATGAAATAGTTAACACATATTTGGTATGTTATATGTATTATATCCTGTATTCTTACAGTGAAGTAAGCTAGAAAAAAGACAATGTTATTAAGAAAATCAAAAGGAAGAGAAAATGTAGTTACTATTCATTAAGTGGAAGTGGATCATCCTAAAGGTCTTCATGCTGATCGTGTTCACATTGAGTAGACTGGGGAGGAAGAAGAAGAGGGGGTGTTGCTCTTGCTGTCTCGGGTGGCAGAGGCAAAAGAAAATCCATGCAAATGTGGACTTGTGCGATTGAAAGCTGTGTAGTTCAGAAGTCAACAGTATTTATGTGCATATCTGTGTGCATTCCAGGCCTGCTCATGTTGTAGATGACACAGTGGGGTCTAGAGCATTTCAGGTACTTGTTCAAAGTCACATAGCTTGTTATTGACTCAGTAGGGCTTTTTCTAGACTGCCAGAATTTTCATCTAGGGGGTTTTCAGCTGCACTAAGCCGTTTATCAGTACGGTGTGTTGTACATTCTTTTACAGAAAAGAACCAAGTGGTTCCTCCTTGGTGGTGGGTAAGGGAGACTGTTGATACTTATCAGTGACTGGGAGACAGAGGTGCGTGTGCACGAAGACCTGGGTGAGCACTGAGAGGAGTTGAGGAGAGTTTTTGCACGAAGACCTGAGTGTGCACTAAGAGGAGTTGAGGAGAGTTGTCTTTTGAAAATATCTCTGAAGATTTCAACTTCTAAGTGTTCTGAAGGTGAAAAGCCTTAAGTGAATGGTCAAATGCTGAACTTCCCAGGAAGGTTGGGTTGCTGAAAGGAAAATGAATTCTTCCAGATAGAGTTGCTTCTGAGTCAAAAAAAAATTGAGGGTTCATTGAGATCAACTGGCTAGGAAATTCTTTGGCTTAGTGGATCAGAATTTCATTCACAGTGTAGATATTTGATATGTTCAAGCCCTGGCTGCTGTGTTCACCTACCTTGTTTTTTGCTCTTGAAGACTGTACACTGTTCTTTTGGAATGAATAGTGAACACATACTAATGGTTTCTTGCATCAAATAATTCTTGCTGATTTATTTCACCCACTACTGAGTGTTTGGGAGATTGGGTCCTTAAACAGGATGTGCATTTCCTTTATAGTATGTGTATGCCATCTTGCCACTAATGATATGAGTTTGATGGTATGAAAATGCTCACCAGTGTGGAAAGAGGCCATTTCCTCATGATTATCAGTTGCCAGTTATTGTCTTGAAGCTTGCATACAAGTAATGACCATCATCACTTGACCATCTTCAGAAGTGGGCCCTATATGAGGTATTTTACATATGTTTTTCTATAATTCTCATTTCAACTGTGCAGTATCTAGCTCCCAATACCTTCTATGTTCTCTTTTCTCTGAGTTTTAAAAAATTTTCTTTTTGCTTGATATAACATTCACACTCTATGGAATGAAAAATCCTGTGGGGGTATGCCTTGAGGGTCCCTTCTTCTATTAACTAGAGCACCCTTCCAATGTTCGTTCTTTTCAAACTTCCCACATACCCAGCTCTCTCCCCACATCCAGAAATTCAAAGCTTGAACATAAGAAGATATTCATTTCTAAGGACCATTTCTGCATTCTGTATTACTTTCGAGGCAAAATTATAACCCAAAAACTGGTTGCATATTTTAATTTGAGAACTGGCAGAGCTGCCTGCTCTTGTTTTGTTAGTGAGACCTAAGTTACTGTGTGTCTTCTCTTTTCCCACAGATAGGTATGTAAATACAATTTATTTTCACTTCTCTGCATTTTACTTCCTTTGAATATCAACCAATACTAAGTTTGAGACAATGCATAGTGACAGAACTCTGTGGTTACAAATCCAACACTGGATGCTATTTTAAATAGAGACATTTTAAATTTAAAATTATTTTGTGAGAACTATATACAGCGGAGAAAAATCAAGTTACACATGCATCCCTACATATATAAGCATCTGGTTGCATAACTGGACGAAACCATGGGAGAAGATGGAGTCATTTTATCTTTCGTGGTATGATTCTTGTCATTTTAAAGCAGTGTCACGTTAATGAACAAATTGTAGAAGTTATTTGGCAACTGTGGTAAGGAAAAGTATAGCCCAGGTATCCTTCTAAGGTGGCTGGTTGTGTAATGGTTGCCAGTTTTTTCATTTGGCCTAAGACCAACTAATAATGGCTACAAAAACATCGTATTAATTTCTTTGGAGTGTACAGTGAAATGGCAAATGACTTCTAGAAATGGAGAGATTGTTAGAATTCATTTCTCTATCAGTAGATAAATATATAAATGAAGATTATTCAACATCCTTTTTATTGATTCCTTGGTCTGTCAAATTGTTGACAATTATTGGAGCATATTATAACCTCCATTGTGTTACAAATTCAGTTGTCCAATTTTGTATCATTGTGATCCCACTATGCACATGCGATTTCATGTTAGTTGGTTAAGGCTGAAATATTGGTGAATATGACATCTTTCCTCAACATTCTATTCATTTTGAAAAGATAACACTTTATTAAATATTAAACACTGATTTTTGGTCATACTACATTGTTGATATTTATCACTTGAAAATAAGGAAAACAACAAACCTGATGTTGAAAAAAAAAAAAAAGGTCAAAAGAATTCTGTACCCTCAGCTGGCCGTTAGACTTCCCAATGTGTTTCCAACTTCTGCCTGGCAACTAAGGAAGTAAGCTCTTATCTTGGCATTTGACTTAGTACTTTCTCTTTATACCACCTGGGTTTACTTTATTTATAGGATGAGGGGTGACAAAAGTAATATTCCCACCTGTCACTTTAATAGGAGGCAATTTATTCCTCTTAACTACAAGGACAGTTCAAAACAAACTTTTTGCACAGGCTGACCTGGACCTCAGCTAGTGGCGAGTGCCCTTGTGAAACTATTTCTTTTTAGGAAGCTGCTCTTTTTTTTGGACTGCTCGCACAGCCATTGAAGATCCAGCCCTTATTTGTGGAAGCTCTTGAGGGCTAGTTATGGGGGTGTGAAGTGATATGTTAACACATGAAACCATATCCCTGAACTTTGTGACTATTTGGTTTCTTTATCTGGACAACTTTCTAGTGTCTGCTGACCTGTGAGAGTGGAACATGTAGGCTGCCATTTTATAAATGGCTCTGGTTAGTTACTCATTGTTTATTCTAAGCATGTGCACATTATTTGCTCCTCCAATCTTATAAGCAGGGAGGTTGTGGTGAAAGCTGTTACTGAATGAACTTAAGGCATCAGGCAACTCTGGGATCAGTTGCTGCCATTGTGACATTGATTGGTGTCGCTTGTGAACATGGAAGCACTGGTACGATTAAAATTTTAGTCCAGAAGCATGTGAATCCTGGGAATAGTCTTTTCCTTTTTTACTTTCTTCACAGCAACATCGTGCATTCTGTCTTCTTCTGAAAACTTTTTTGACTTAAAGGGCAGTCTGAATATGTCACCCAGTAAGTAAAGGGAGATGGTAACACTTGTGTGTTTTTATGTTAGTCTTAAGCTTTTGAAGCAGAGCTCCTAGATTTTGTCTCCAAATAAGTTTTGTGTTATTAAATTTTTTAGGGGATGTTAAAATACCTTGCATGACTTCTTCACTCTGTAGCAAAATAGAACTTTTCATTCTTATCCCATGAGTGTGTGTGAGCGAGTGTCTGCACACTTGCAAGTGATATTTAAGCTCAAACATATGTACAAAAAGAGAGAAGTGGTATTAAGTGGAACGTAATTATGTGTATAATTATGAAGCATTGACTATTGAACAGTGTGCTTTGTGGGTTTCTGAGTAAACATCTATTTTTTCGTTAAGGAATAATTTTACTGCAGCATATACAAGGCCACAAATGGCGTGATTTTTTTTTTTTTTTTTTTTTTTGCTTGATTATGCAGACAAACAAATGAGAATACTCAGTGCTATGGCCATTCTTTCTGTTATGGGAGAAGATAAAGTAAACATTCAACTAACAACAGTATAAAATAGTCTAATGCTTTTTCTTCTGCCTCATGAGGTTTTTGAAAGCTCTTTGCTGCTTGTTTTGTCGAGTTTCCCATTGATGTTACTTTGGTGAGTAATTATTTGAAGAAAGGGTAGAAAGTAAATACTTGCTGGAGAATTGTCTCTCAATGAGAACTGATCCAGTGAGCATTATACGGACTCCCCCTTTTCCCCCTCTTTTTTTGAAGTTACTACCTTCCACAGATTAAGAGGGACCTTTTGTCTCAGACTTAATACTTGCATTTATTTGCTCAAACCAGATAACTGAACACAGGTACCAGTATTCACAACTACCATGAAGATAATGACAATTCCATCCTATTTCTCAGGCCGTATATATAGGAGGCTATAATGAATAAAATCGTGTATTAGACTGCATTCCCATAAATTATGATTCCTCAGTCAGAGGTAATTAAAAGTTTGATGCAACACTAAGTAAAAAATATGCAATAATAATATCAAATGACATTTATTGCATTGCCACTGCTGCCATGAAAACATACTGCTTATCTTTGCATCAAAAATCCTATATTATAGATATCATTCCCATATAACAGTAGAGAATTCAGTGGCTCGGAGAGCTTAAATGACTTGCCTAAAGCTAAATGGAATATTAGTGGGAAAAAAAATCATGTCTATTGTGGTCCAAAGTCACTGTTCCTCCTAGTAGACATGCTCCTTCCTAAAGCTGGGGTCAGCAGGATTTTTCATAACATGTGCTAGATAGTAAATATTCTCAGCTTTGTGGGTCATGTAGTCTCTGTCATAACTACTCAACTCTGCCCTTGTAATGTGTAAAACAGCTATAGACAATATATACAGAAGTCAGTGTGGCTGTGTTCCAATACCATTTTATTTATGGACATTAAAATTCAACTTTTATATGATTTTCACATGTTATGAAATGTTCCTTTTGTGTGTTTGTTTTTAGAGACAGGGGTCTTACTTTGTCACCCAAGCTGGAGTGTAATGGTAAGATCATAGCTCACTATAACCTTGAACACCTGGGCCCAGCAATCCTCTGGCTTCAGCCCTCCCAAGTAGCTGGGACTGCAGGCACACCACCATGCCAGGCTAATTTATTTATTTATTTATCTTACTTCTTGTAGAGATGTGTTGAATTGAATTTATGATAAAGTGGGATTATACTTAGATGTACCTTCGAGCCTTTATGCCTTGAAGGATAAAGGGCAAAAATATTCCAGGAGGAAGAATGACATAAATCAATCCAAGATATGTTATTTGATAAACAAAGTTATTTTGCAAGTAATTATATGTGAATTTCTTGCTGACAACCATGGATGTCTTACTCCCTGTGGGGCTGTAGTCTGTGAATATGGAAATTGTGCTTTATCAATATGGAATTGCTGAGTTGAAGATTGCTAGACCTTTGATTTTCTGTTTGTAAGAAGGTGAAATTTGACTTTATGTCTAAATCGCTGCATTTTTTTTTTAAATGAAGCCATTCAATTTAAAGGAAGTGTTTTCGCCCCCCCTGAAATTCTTTGATCCAAATTTAAGAACTGTTCAAGATAGATTTGGCCCAATAGCTACCATCGTGCAGCTCTGCAAACCCAAATTCCTGGTGTCTATGGTAGGTCATATATGATTGTAGAATCTGTGATTTGCAAAAACTTGAAAAAAACAAACTAGCCCAGGTCCTATCTGAAAAGCAGACCCAAAGCTCAAACTGACATGAAGGGACCAAGATGTGGAATGTGTCCAGGCAGCCTGCAGGTGACTGATTTGAATCCTAACTTTGGAAGATTTAGATTAAAGTAAGAATGGCTTTTTGATTACTTGTTAACTAAATTCATAGCTTGCATAAATGATTTCTCATAGATTTGGGGATATTTTGCAAAAAGATACATTCCATAGGAATAGTAAGACCTTTGCTAATGCTGACCCTTCTTGATGGTAACTTTAACCACAGTAAACATTCTTAGAGATCTGAGTAAGTGAAACACCAAGTAGAACTGAATATTTTTATTTTGTTTTGTTTTAATGTCACAGGCAGCTGTTACTTTCAAACAAGTGATTAAAATGCAGAAATGCGACTTTAGTTCAGCACGCTGAGGTTTGCAAAAGATTACTCTTAGGGTGCTATTGCTGTCGAAAGTGCTATTTTTGTATGTGCTTTCATGAAGCTGCTCCTATCTTGTACCTGTATTGATGGTACTCAGAAGGGTGTGCGCGGGGTGTAGGTGATCAAGAGTCTGCAAACTGCCTAACAGAAATAACTGCCTAGTGACAGTGGATGCCTCTGTAAGGACACAGTGAAGGTGTTTCATAAGAGTCATAGACACATTCATTGAATTCGCTTCTGCTGTATGTTCATATTTTTATATAATGAATTATTTTATAGTTGGATGCATAAATTATAGTTGGAGATAAGTGTATCTGATTAGGGTGGTCTCAGGAAAGTCCAAAGTCTTTCTGTGATCCGCTATAACATTTTGTAAATTAAAACCATCCGCAATGATGCATAACTACACACACCTACAGACCCAGGGAGATTCCCAGACAATTTCTAATTTACTAAGTTTTCATATATATATGTAAAATATATATATGAAATATATATGAAAACTTATATATGTGTATTTTTTATATATATGTATATAAAGTAGGTACGCTAAGAGGTTAGAAGAAATGTGTGTTAAATAGGGTCACTATCTTCTGAAAGTATAAAGCCTGGGGATGAGGATGATTAGAGTGAAAAACAAGTAAATGTAATACATTATAGGATAATGATATTGTGATGAGTAAAATACACAAACAGTGTTCTAGGAATTCAGAATGAGGAACGATTACTACAAGGGAGATAATGAGGAAGGATGAATGAAAGAATCGAGAGTAGAGTTTCTTCAGACTTCCTTACACAATTTGGTGACTTCTCATACATACTGCCAAATGCTTCCTCCAAAACGATGGTACCAAAAATGTATAGAGAGATTCCGGTTTAACTCATCTTCTCCAGCCCTGTGGATTACTTATTTATAATCTGTGCCATTATTAAGGAAAGCAATAGGAATTAAAAGGAGGTCAGGCACAGTGGCTTACGCCTGTAATCCCAGCACTTGGGAGGCCAAGGCGGGTGGATCACAAGGTCAGGAGTTTGAAACCGGCCTGGCCAACATGGTGAAACCCCGTCTCTACTAAAAATACAAAAATTAGTTGGGCATGGTGGCATGTGCCCGTGATCCCAGCTACTCGGGAGGCTGAGGCAGGAGAATCGCTTGAACTCAGGAGGTGCAGGTTGCGCCACTGCACTCCAGCCTGGGCAACAGAGCAAGACTCCATCTCAAAAAAAAAAAAAAGAATTAAAAGGAGCACCACTTTTTTATTCAGAGTGCTTAATAGTCACTTAGAATTAGGTGATTTAGCAAATGCAAAGTGTGTAGTACTGGGCCTAGCATTCCATGTCTATTTTCCCTTCATAGGTTGACATTTTAGAATATCCATGTGTTTATTAACTAAGTATATATAATGAAGAGGGATTTTGTTCCATACTGTATAGCACTAAGAAACAATGCTTGTCAAAACAAAATAAAATGTGTTTTTGTTTGCCAACATTATCGGCAATACACAGTATTTCTCTTCTCCCTGAGGCTACAGAGGTAGCAGTTCAGTAGATTTGGGGAAGGCTCTCTTGTCTTTACTGTATCTTGGGCCCAGTGATACTCTTTCAGTTTTTAAGATGGTTATATTTTTTCGTACATTGCCAAGGTTGGTTTCATTCCTAAGAAAAGGAAATGAAAGAAATATCTTGCAGCTGTCACCCATCACCCATTCGCTCCTAAAATAATCTGGGGCACTGGTGGCAGGAGAGAAGGTTTCTAGACCAAAGCTTATCAGATAGGGGATAAGAACCCATTGATGTTGTGATGCTATGAACATAGTAGTAGTTTATGTCTAGCATTTTAAAAAGTAGGATAAAGCATATCAGATAGAATAGAATAGAGTGGAATAGAATAGAATATAAAGGAAAAAAGTAACCGTCCAGCATGCAGTAAGGATTAGTCTTATTTGAAGAAATCTTTTTATCAGTTGTATGTTTACTTTATCAGTTGTATGTTTATCAGTTGTATGCCTACTGTGTCTACAATTAATCATTATGATACTTACATTTTAAATTGTGAATCAATTAAAATGAATTTAACAAATGTAAGCCTAGGCAACTCTAAGACATACCCCTCTCTCTGCACCCCATAGTTCCAGATGTATTTTGGGGAAGGTTGTTGTAATAGTCCATTTTCATGCTGCTATTACGAACTGCCAGAGACTGGGTAATTTATAAAGTAAAGAGGCTTAATTGACTGACATGGCTGAGGAGTCCTCAGGAAACTTACAATCATGGCAGAAGGCAAAGAAGAAGCAAGGCACTTTCTTCACACGGTGTCAGGAAGAAGAGCTGAGCAAAGGGGAAAGAGTCTCTTATAACCTTCAGATCTTGTGAGAACTCACTCACTATCACTAGAACAGCATGGGGGAAACTGCCCACATAACTCAGTTACCTCAACACATGGGGATTATGGGGATTACAATTCAAGATGAGATTTGGGTGGGGACACAAAGCCTACCCTTATCAGTTGTCCTTTCTGTTCTGCTTCCTTAGACCTCCATATCTTACCCCACAACCCAATTCAATCCCTCTCAGTAGTCTGGAAGTGTAAAATCAGGATCCTCACTTAAGAAGCAGGGAGGCCAGGCACAGTGGCTCATGCCTGTAATCATAGCACTTTGGGAGGCCGAGGCAGATGGATTGCCTGAGTTCAGGAGTTCGAGACCAGCCTGGGCAACATGGTGAAACCCTGTCTCTACTAAAATACAAAAAGGTAGCCGGGCATGGCGGCGTGCGCCTGTAATCCTAGCTACTCAGGAGTCTGAGGCAGAAGAATTGCTAGAAACCGGGAGGCGGAGGTTGTAGTGAGACAAGATCAGGCCACTGCAGTTCAGCCTAGGTGACAGAACAAGACTCTGTCTTTAAAGAAAAAAAGAAACAGGGAGAGAGAAGTTGATGGTGTTTTATACACTCAGACATTTACAAACACAGTGCTGGCTTCTGCTTACTAAAGTAGGGGCAGGAAGAGATTATGCTCTTTTCTACTTTATGAGATTACAGCTGTAAAATACTACAAGATGCAATCACTAAGTAGTATTAGTTGTTTTTCTTTTTCTTCTTAGAGATGGGGTCTCACTCTGTTGCCCAGACTAGAGTGCAGTGGTGTGATCATGGCTCACTGCAGTTGCAAACTCCTGGGCCCGAGTGATCCTCCCATGTCAGCCTCTTGAGTAACTGGGACTACAGGCATGCACCACCATGCCCCACTAATTTTTATTTATTCATAGAGATGGAGTCTTGCTATGTTACCCAGGCTTGTCTCGAACTCTTGGCTTCCTGTGATCCTCCTGCCTTGGCCTCCCAAAGTGCTGTGATTATAGGTGTGAGCCAGCACGCCAGGCCTAGTATTAGTTCTTAATAGCTTCTGCATTGCAACTAATTTACCAAAGGAATTCTTTATTGGATAATTATTTCCTCATAGAAACAGTGAACTTGAACTAGAGTTTGATATGAAACATTCTTTCTAAGATACATAAAGAGAATTGTGTCTGGGCCTAACAGGCCTTGACCCGAACTCTCTGTTAAAGAATAAAAACTGTTAGAAAGAATGAGTTCCATAATAGAAATGAAATCATCTCTATTGAAACCTTTGAAAGTAATATGTTAAAGAAATATTTTAAAAAGTTGATTAATGCACTCTTTTCATATGGTGGGTGAGAACCTTGTGAATGTGCACATTTCAAAAATGTACAATGAAAGTATAATAGAAAGAGGGAATGTAAGTGTTGTTTTTTTCAGATAAATGGACCATGGATTGTGTTCTCCTCGTGTATTATACACATTGCATATTGCATCCAACAATAGCATTCTAACTTTTTTTTAATCATGTGTAGTTGCCATTAAGCTGTCTAGCAAGAAAGGTATAATTATGGTCTGAGAATTATAGAAGGATGTCATGGAGGTTCAAAAACATTAAAGCTCACATTCATAAAAAGACAATGGCGTGAATTTAAATACAGAAAGCTATGAAGTACTATGAAAACATTTTAATCTCCCAAGACTCCAGCCCATCTCCTCCCACCCTGTTTTTCGGCCAAAAACATTATGTCCTGCATTATAACTATAAATTAGTTAACCATTTCATTCAACTGTAAAGAACATTTCAACAAGCAAAAATATAGCCGTTGGATTTAAACAGTATCAACATAAAATATTGGGCACTTTTAGAAGTACTCTCAAGTCCTCTTCTCTTACTGAATTATAATACAGATTAATGTTAATCAGTCCAGTGAAATAGATCATACCTTCCATCAAACTCTGCGATTAGTTTACGAAAGCAAAGTGCCAAAATCAAGATACTTAAGCTTAAACAAAAACCATTTTGTATATTTTTGTATGTGTGGACATTTTTGTGTTTCCTGAGGCAGGTTGCAATTAGAGGATGAATATAGTTCTTGGTAAAAATCTGCATGCTTTGAAAGGGTTTTGCCATTCCAGCGAGCAGTATTGTTTTACTCGAACATTTATTTCTAGGTCCTGTGAAGCTTAACCAGTCCCTGTCAGTTCCAGTCCCCTAATTATTGAATGCCACTTCCCATGCAATTACTTTATTTCCTGCTTATACATAAAACGGGAAATAAAGATTGAGAAAAATCATGTAGTGAACTATTAATTTCTCAATTTAAAGGGTTTTCATCACTTTTATTGGTGTTATTTTGCTGTCATACTCCAGGTGCATGCTATACTCCAGCACTTTTTCTTTTAACTTAATTGCTTGCTAACATTTCCAGATGTGGAAAACAGACACATTAGTTATTCTTAATAAGTACTTTATTTTCCTTTCTCATCTGAAGTGTGTTATTTTACCTTTTCCTTTTTTTTCTAGAGCATTGGTTACAGTATAGCTTTTAGGTGCAGGTGACAAAATGCATTAGAGGTTTATTTTTAAAACACATGATGTTTGGAATTACGTGGTTCATGTTGGTTCAGAGACTCAAAGATATGAGAGCTCTGGGTTGCCTTTTCTGTGACATTGTGTGTGTGTGTGTCTGTGTGTTTATGCACATATAGAAATATATATTTTATACACACACACACACACACACACACACACGTGTAGTGTTCTCCCGTATGGTGTCCAGTTGTTCTCAATAGTTCCCAGCATTCCTTCCTTTTGTGAAAGTTTCCATATCAAAAAGGAAGGAAAGCGAGGTCAGCATTTTATTTACTTCAAAACACAATCAGAGTAGAGACTTTTATCTAGAAGTTCTTACCAGGGTAATGGCTTGTTAAAGGTTGAATCTTGTTGCTACCCCACCCCCATCCCCAATTCATATGCTGAAGTCTTAAACTCCAGTACCCTATTATTTGAAAATAGGGTCATTGCTAATGTCATTAGTTAAGATGAGGTCATTAGAGTGGGCCCTCATCCATTAGGACTGGTGCCCTTATAAAAAAAGGAGAAATTTGGACACAGAGACACACATAAAGGGAAGATGATATGAAGAGAGACACAGGGAGAAGATAGCCATCTATAAACCAAGCAGAGAGGTCTGGAACACATCCTTCTATCACAGTCCTCAGAAGATATCAACCCTGCTAACACCTTGATACAGGCTTTCAGCCCTCTGAACTGTGAGACAATAAATTCTGTTTTGGAAGCCACCCAGTGTGTGGTACTTTGTTATAGCAACCCTAGGAAATGGATATACCCTCTTGGGCTATTAGTGGTCTCATAAGCCAATATCCCCTGGCTACCCTGCTTCCCAGCCAAGAACGACCAAGAGTTCTGGAAAGCTGGTATCTCTGGAGCTTTCATTCTCCACAGTGAAAGGCAGACTCTAAGGGTTGGGAAGAAGGACAGGCGATAGCTGTTGAGTGGACTACCAGCAGCATCTGCCACAGCCAGTTTTTCACATGTGGCACATGTCTGGCATTCACATATTTGTTAAAGAAATGAAATATTCTGAGATTGAATACTTTATCTTCCTCTGACATTGGAAGCATATAAATGGAATTTTATTTTGGTCTTGTTTCTTTGGCATTTTCCAGCTTTAAACTACCATTGCCAAAATAGAAGATATCCCATTTCTAAAAAAAATTTCCATCTTTTAAAAGTTTTTTTCCTGAAGAATAGTAGGGCCTAGAATATAGATCTTATTTCACTGGCGGCATATTATTTTACTTTCTTTGACCCAGGCTAGAACTCATTCTGTTTGGGTTTGATGCTTTGTAAGTGCATGGAATATTCCTTTCTAAATCCACGTCCTCTTAAATTCTGTCTTTAATGGCGTTGCCTACCCTTAAACCCTGTTGTGATTTACCCTGTGTTTTGAAATGCACTGCTGGTTTTTGTTTTCCATGTAGATATGACATAAATCAGCAAGGAAAAATAGGATATGCTTTCCTTTTCCCTAGGAATTTCAGATACCATCATTGTCTTCTAGGAATTTCATTTCTTTTAGTAGAGTAATGCAACTTGCCCAGAATCCCTTCTCTATTTTTCTTTGTCAGTCTTCATAAAAATTGTATAGAGTATGACCATTAGAATTGATCGTCTGCGGTTTGATCTTTTATGTGACATTACCTTAGGAGCTCATAAAGCTTGTACATACATTCAAAGGCAGTTATTCCTTGTTGCCTGTAGGTGTTTGGGGGAAAAAATAACACCTTAGGATTGGATTTTTGGACCTGTTAGTCCTGTTCAGAAATGTGATATGCCTTTTATTTTAGGTTGTATATTTAAAATGGAGCTTTGGAGCCAGGCTAGCACATCAAAAAAATGCCCCTGTCACAAAAAGTAAACTTTAACATCAATCTCAATGTTACATTGAATTCATTAATTAGGCAAGGGGCCCCCTTCTGTTTTCAGACTGGGTGCTTTTAACTGGTTATGAATAGTTGTGTGAATAGTCAAGGTTCTGTCTTTTTGAGGATCAAATTCGTTTTGAAGAAAATGTTGGATAATTTCTTTTAGATTAGCAGAGACTTCAGAATCTATTCCTTTTAAGTTTATATTGCTGGCAAGAGACTAGAACATGAAACCCCAGCATCTCTCATCACCTATTTCATTCCCGTGAAGCAAGATTGAGTGGTCTTGTCCCTTTTCTGAGTGTGAAGCATGCACTGACCTGTCATGTTTGATTCTTATTTTGTACTTACTTTTTAAGAGGTGTTGGAGGCTCCCAAATGACTGCTGATGGGCTGAAAGCCTTTAGGAGCCTTAAATTTCAGAGATGGCAGATATGTGCCTCATAGGCCGTTAACTCCAGCGCCATCAGGAAATACTGAAGTTGAAAAAGCAGGCTGTTGGTTAATTTTCACCTCTGACCATATTGAGAACAGTGTGGCTCCCTGGAAAGAGAAACAAACCAAGAATGTGAGGACTGGGGTTGACCAGGTCTGACCAGGAAACCGTTACTATGGTCAGTCATTTAACCTCTCTGGGCCTCACTTCTTCTGGGGAGGCCAAACCATGTGCAAGGTGAGAAGATGAGCTCTGAAATTAAAATCTTAGCTTTATCAATCACTAACTGTAAAATAGTATCTGCCTCATATGGAGTTATTATGAGGATTGTTTCATTCATCTTATTCATTCTACAGACCGATATTGAATATCTTCCATGTTCTAGGAGTTGAGGATACAGCAATGAATTCAATACAAATAAATACCAAACACATACATAAACATCTGTAGTGTTTATGTAGGGAGATCTCGTGAGGTTGTGAGATGTGCTTTGATTATCTGTGACTGGTGGAAATGAAGGGTGTGTAATGACTTTAGATGGGGGGGGAATGCACATGGTTGCATTTAAGCCGAGAAGGTGACATTTATGCTAAATTCTGAATGACAAAAAGAAACCAGAACACAAGAAGAACAAGTGTGTGAGCCCAGAAGTGACACGAAGCTCAGCATGTCTGAGAAGCAGGAACAAGAGCAGTGTGGCTAGACCTCAGAGATCAGGAGCTGGAGCTAGGGGAGCTTGAGATAGGAGAAGCAAAGCATGTAAATAGCTGCTTCGTGTGCCTGGCACATGGCTCATGGTGCCTAGTTCAATGAATGTTAGCAAATTAGCAGTTATTATCCTTCTCTCAAAAGGATATCAGAAGAAAATGCTCCTAGTAGTTTAACATTTTTATTTAAAATTAATAGTGGCCTCTGGAGAAGACAAGTACTATCATTTGGGACGTGACTTTTATTAGATGATGATGGGATGGGCAATTGAGTTTTTATTGTGACCACTTGAAGGAAATTTTTTGAACACTTCTCTTTGCCTTTTTCGTTTAAACCACTGCTTTCTTATCTCTACTAACCTTTCTTCTTTTGGTTTATCTCCCCAACTTTCCTGTTATTTCCAAATTTATACCATTATGTTAATGCATTATTGGTTTCAAGCTATAAATACATCAGAATTTGTCAGAAAAAATGATGCTATCCCATCTCATAAATAATTAAATATATGTTATCAGAAGTAAATCAGAAGCTATTACACCAGAAAAATGTTAGGAAATATTCACTATATTTGCAAGTATTTCTAAAGAGACATCATAAATATTTTTGACTTTGTAGGACAATAAATTCAATTAATAGAACAGACTGTCATTTTTGTTTTTACTTATTTCTATTCAGTGAATTGGTTAAGGGGCAAAATGAAGAAAATAACAATATTACCTCTTTTAAATTAGGGGTGTTAGTAGCAATTTTAAAATCTGTTTCTTCTGGAAGTTGCCCTTTCCTAAAAAGGGAAATGGAAGCTTTTTTTTTTTTTTTTTTCCTTTGGCAATTTCCCCAATAGATAAAAGTAAAGATCAGGGACTAAAGGGGATAGCAAGCTGCTTTCTTAAAGGATGGTGGGGATTAGTAAGGGCTAATTGTGTGGTGATGTTGTGGTGCAAAGTTGCCCCGAGTCAGCTGAGCTGTGAACTTGCCCTCACTTCTGACAGTCTTTGAGTTCAGGAAGTTTCCAAATTATCCTCATTTTTGATAATTTGCTAAAAGGACTTACAAACGTTGCTGAAAAGTGTTATACTCACAGTTATGTTATTTACAGGGAAAGGATCCATACTAAACTCAGCTAGAGGAAGACACACATAGGGCGGAGTCTGGAAGGTTTCAAATGCACAGCTTTTATTGTCCACAGGACATCTGACCCTTCCGGTATCGATGTGTGACAATACTCAAGGAGTATGAGAGCTAACGAGGGGAACTCGTTGAGCCTCGGTGTCTAGAGTTATTTGTTGAGACTTCATTATGTAGGTGTGACTGACTGGTTGCACATGTGGTTGAGCTGAGTCTCCACATCATCTGATACCACATGACCCAAATCTCTCACCTTTAATCACATGGTTAGTCTGTCTGATGTGGCCAGTTTCCAACCCAAGACTATTGGGTGTGGCTGGCCCCACCCTAAGATCTAGTGTGGCCAGTCCCCATCCTAAGCAGACATTTCAGGCCCCACCCTAAGATCTAGTGTGGCCAGTCCCCATCCTAAGCAGACATTTCAATCAGCTATGGCGTAGATTACCTCCTAGAAGCTGAGGACAAAGATCAGACCTAGGGTACGGCCAAATTCCTTACAGAAGGGGTGAGAGAATATCCCTGCATGGACTGTGGAATCCATTATTCTAGAGTGTGTGTTTTACATTCTGCAGTGCTGTGTGAACTTGCTCATGCCACCTAACCACTTTTAGGCGCAGTATTTGTCTTCTGTTGGGAATAATTATGGCATTTACCTCACAGAATATTCTGAGGAGTAATGAACACATTTGGGCACATAGGATTTACTTGAAAATTTCAGCTTTAGCAGCTGCTATTTTTATCATTTCAATGATTATTTTAATCATATTGTTATTTATTGTTGTTATACTTATGGTAAATTTTTTTTTAATGCTAACTGCTATTTGAAGTAGCTAAAATGCCAGTTCATTGTTTTGGGGCCTTTTTTGCTGCTTTTTGATCTCGTTTTGTCTGACTTTTCATGGATTCTTTGTCTCTTAGTCTGTTTATTCATTCTCTGAGTTAATAGAAACTCCTCTGTAATTTTGCTGAGCATTCCAAGCAAAATAGGAAAGTAAAGAGCTTTTTTTTCGGGGGGCCAATTTATTTGTTTTCAGAAATGCTATGGCAATGATTATACAACTGCAGTCCCATAAGTGTGGGTGGCATTATCTTATTCTTTTGTAAACTTGTAAACTCATAGTACAATAGAGAGATTTTTTGTCTGTATGTGGAAATTCTCCTCAGAGCATGTTCAAGTTCTCTTAGCCAAAGTAGAAACATCTTTAAAAAGGTACTTGTTCAGTGCTGTATCTTCCTCTTCAATTTGCTAGTAATAAAATGGGCATCCCACCAAATATTGAGTGCTTTTCATTCCAAATGGCAAAATAGCATTGTCAAGCTTAAGATTTGCATGCCAAGCAGATTTTATGAAATTACTTAGGTGTTCAATTAGTTTTGAATTCAGCTTTAGTTTGGCAAAGAGGCTATGACCAAAAAGACTTACTAGTGTATTCATCAGTCTACACTTAGATGTAGTTTGTTATAAAAAGTAATTACTGCAGTATGAAGTGATCTTAATAAGGCAATATTTTTCATACCAATGCTAGTTCTCATAGAGTTGGTACTGCGCTGTTGAGTGGGTGAATTGATTCCCTTTAACAAAACAATGTCTACAGAGCATTTTGCTTTGTAGGCACAGTACTAGATTTTTACTAGTTGCTTATTTTCTTCAATACTGGAATGTAACTTTTTACAATACCTTTTACTGATTATTATTTTTTGGATGTCTCTCCCCCATATAGGTGAGCTTCTCTTACAAGGCCCTGTGTTTGTCAAAGAACCCAGCAATAGTATTTTCCCTGTTGGTTCAGAAGATGAAAAAATAACTTTAAATTGTGAAGCAAGAGGCAACCCGTCACCTCATTACAGGTACAGTGAAAAGTTTGAAAATTCAAATAAAAAAAACCTAAACACATTTATGTAGAGATTGTGAACTTTTTTTGCTCTGGTATATTTATGCCATCAGTAAGAAAAAAATATATGAAGCTATAGTTGTATGATATATTCAACAGATTCAATATATGAAGATTTAAATCTATATATAGCATATATTTGATTAGTTATTGATCATGGCAGAATCCCTAAAGTAAGTAATGTCTTTTCATTGATTTTTAGTGCAATTTGATTTATAAACTTGGATTTACATTTATTGTGGGGATGAAATTGTGCTTTAAAGTTAATTTGAAATCATAGTTAAACAAATACTTCTGTGTCCCACCTTTTGTTCATTTACCATTTTAATGGATTTGTGCTTGGAGATTCAATAAATATGGAAGAATAAAACACATTCTTACCAAAGTCATTTTAATGATTCTTGAAGAGAAAACATATTTCATTTGTTACATGTATATCAAGTTAAAGTCTATATTTTTAAGATTATATAAACAATTCCTCTTCACTGAAAACTTTCAAACATCATGAAAAGGTACAAGGAAAAAAGAAAAAAAAATCCATACTCCCACCACCTTAAAAAAAATATTGATATTTTGGGGATGATGATGGATTATTTGGATCAGATGGGTATTTGTATTATTAAATAACCCAGGACTAATCATTTTTACTCTTAGGAGTGCTTGTGAGACCCGCTTTCATGAAGAGATGAATTATTTATAAATTACATGCTGCATTCTTATAAGTGGTTGAAAGTATTCAAGACACCTTTAAAACAACACTCTCTTATCGCTTCTCGGCCTTTTGGCTAAGATAAGGTGTAAAACAACACACTCTTTCATGCAATGTGAACATCTACTACGAAAACCCCATTTACACTGTTAGTTTGCTTGAAAAACCTTTTCTATAATCTGCAGAATAAGCAAACTTCAGCCAGTATTAATAAAATTTTAAATGCTTAGAGTTGTAATTTAGATCTTATTGAACCTCTGTTGTTCTCTTAAACTATATAAATAATTGAAGCCAATAGTCATGGTAAATTGGGTGAGGATTGGGGTAGAAGGTAGGTTTTTGTATTTTTGCATCTGGAAGTAATCAAGATAGTCTCTTTCAACAATATTTAACAACATATTTATTGAGGCCCTATTGTATACTTCAACAAAATAAGCATTTTAATTCCAGGTTCCTGATTAGAGTTGGCAAAGATGAGAAAAAGTTTTTCTCTGCCTCTACCTCTTTCTATAGAAATAAGAAGTTATTTAATAAAATCATTTAAAAAAGCAAGGAACTGTTTTATGAACTAGTTCCATTAATCAGACATAAGCATATGCCACATCTGGAAATATTTTCTTCTTACGGGGAAAGTTGAACAGATCAGCTTAACAAGACATTATCCTGGAAATATTTTTTTCCAGCATTTTTGTATGGCATTCTAACACCTTTTAAATGCATCTGTTTGTTTCTCCCTGAAATGAAGGATTATTCTCATGGACATAGCTGTAAATATGATAACGCAGCCATGTGAATGACTCATGTGTGGGCTCTTTTTCTGTTGTCAGGAAAGTTGTATTTCCTGGTGTTTATCTTATGAATAATTTGGTGATAAATGTGTTCAGCTGAAAAGTTGTCAAGATACGAGATTTCGTCATATAAGAATGTATTTCTAAATGAATAGATTAATTATGTTTGTATATTTTTATCACATAACCAAATATTTTGAGCTTAGATATCCAAAAATAACCTTGTGTAGTTATTATGTCTCTATATACTAGGTGCCTGTTGTAATACCATGGAGTCTGTATTTAAATATATTGATAACATGTAAAATGTTGATAAAGAAGTTTCACTGTTTGCATAGTGATTTTTGTTTTATTTTACGTCCTGGGATATCATCCTGGCATTTATATGTTACGATTTAAACAAAATCTGTAACTGAGACTAGGAGATGTGTGACTTGTTAGTTTTAGGTTTGATAAATGAAGAAATTTAACATGTTTGGTATTGTTTGATGATTTTTGGTTTGTAGCCAAATAGAGCAGATACTTTGATTATAACTTTAAAAATTTTCTAAAGTTAAGATTTCTAACCAATATAAAATTTCACTTAAACTAAAAGTTTATGATCACTAGAAATTTAGACCTAGAAAAGCACAAGGGAAGCTCTTTTCATTCTAAGAAATATCAGACTTTGTTTTAACAAGAAACAACCCCTTGTTATTCATGTTATCTGAGTAAGAAATAGATTGTGCCACTGCAGTAAATGGGGTATGGAAAAATGTGGGTTGTAATGACAAATTTATCTTGTTAGATGACATCTTTATTTTTGGCCTTATTTTTTCCCTACCTTTTAACTTTAATATTCAACTAGGTAATATTTCACATTATTCCTTAAAATGGTTCAGAATAAAATATGCTTGCTTATTGTTTTTTTATTGTCCTTCAAAAATCACAAATAAATACTATAAATATATAATGACATCGAGGATATAAAAAGGAAGAATATGGTGGAATTTTTTACATGAAGTCAGAGAAAGCATTTTTTAACATATATAATCATAAATATAAGCAGATAGAGAGGCAGCCAAGGAGGAATATTAAGGAGCCATGTGAAACCACTTGTTAAAGGCAATCCGAACATGTTTCTAAGGATTCAGAATAAAGTTAAAGAATCTTGTAAAGAATGTCCTTTGAAAGCCCAAAGCCTGCCTTGTAGACTGATGCCAACTTGTCTGAAGAGTGATCTTGTCTTTGTTTTTATCCCATCAAGTAAAAAGAACTCTTAATTGGCCATGTTAGAAATCCAAAAGTTCAGAAATTCTCAAGAGAAATTACTTGTCTTAGGGTTTAATTGAGAATTTTATTCTTTCTTTTGCATTTCCCTGCCTGAGCCCCAAAGCCTATATTTAAAGGTTAATTAGTGTTCAGTGTCATTGTAATTGCTGATAGTGCTGAAAGAGGTTACCCTGAGGAAGTATTAATACTTTTTCTAAATGGGAAAGATTTTCTTCCACTTTTTGTGGGGTTAGAAGTGTCCAACCAGCTATGCTAAGATGAAAGACCACAAATAGGAGAATCCCTGGTCACAGATGCTGATGTCATTTAAAGGGGTCACGTGTTTTAGTGAGTGGGGTAAAATAGGTACATGCCAACAGGGACCAGGCAAATAACAACATTGAAAGAGGAAGGCCTGCGTGAAGAGCATATAGACATATTGAATAACAGCTGGAAACTGTCCATCATTCAGCCCCGAGCCTATCATCATGTGGTCATAACTGCTTCCCAACACTGGCCAATTGTTAAACCATCTAGGAATCCTGCTCCGGTATTACCAAAGCTTTTTAAGAGAGTTTTAAAATTTAGATATTTTCATTTTGGAATCTCTCACTTTACTGTTAACTCTAATGTGGACCAAAAAATATAAGTCTTAAGTCTGAATGAGGCCCATGTGGGCCTTGTGTTTCCAACTTTTAGTCTCACTCAAGACTTAGAGGTGTGCTGTCCAATATGGTAGCCAGTAACCACATGTGACCCTTGAAATTTAAATCAATTAAGTTAAACTAAAAATTTAGTTGTTCAGTCACAGCAGTTTCATTTCAAGTGCTTGGTAGCCACAGGTGGCTTGTTGCCACTGTATTTGACAGTACAGATGAATATGCCCAGGCTTGCAGAATGTTTCAGGTCGACCCCTGGGCCCACAACTCTTTCCTATAAATGCTCTTTCATTTTTCTGTCTTCACAAGGAAGTAAACAGAACATTATTCTCTGTCAGCTCTATAGGAACAGGTAAACACTTTTAATAGAGTATAAGGAATCTTGGATACAGAAGTTGTAAGGGCTAAATATCATTGCAAAGTGGAGGTCTTTCCTGGCCACAGTTGCCTTGAAACATGGTTCTCTATAATGGAGTCACATCCTGCACATGTTTAATTTACTGATAGTCAGCTAAATGCATTCAGTATAAGAAAGAAAGGGAAAATAAAATAATATGCTAATTTCTTCTAACCATTTATTCAAGGAATGGATGTAAGGAAGGGAAGTCTGAGTTTATTTCTTGTCTATATATTGACACATAGTAATGTATATCTAGGCACACAGAGTACTACACATAGTACTGTATTTGGCTATATATATATAGTGTGTATATATATAGTATCATGCTATCAATTCTATATACATATAGTGTTCCATTTTTAGAATATATAGTACATATATAGTATATGTGCTATATGCTGTATAGTTTATATCATAATATAGCATATATATGACATTTTAAAGCATAATTTTGATTATACGCAATTTGTTCTTTACATATTTCTTATTGCTATGTAAGATCTGATATTGTTATTTTACTTTTATGCCTCAAGGCAAGACAAGTTATTGTTCCTCTAAATTATTTTGACACTTAAAGAAATGAAATCTTTTTTGTCAGATTTCTAAGTCCAGTTCTCTGTGTTCATGCTCAAGTTCAACTCCTTTCCACATCCTGGCTTCTCTAGCTGGTGAGCTGTGGTCCCCACACCCACAATCAGCCAGGGAGAGTAATGAAATAGCCACATGGTGGAATGAAGACAAAACATAAACACTAAAGAATATCTACAGTGCCTGAGGCAAACAGAGGTAGAGGTAAGAGCCTCATACAGGGCTATTTAAACTTGGTTGCACTATCATCTCTCCCAGGAAGCCTTCTTGACATCCTTAGTGCTGGATTCTGTGCTCAAACAATGTGCCCAACCATTGCATTGCATTGTCTGTATGGTAAAGCTTATCAAAATGAAGTCAGATTGCCCTAGTAGGCTGTAACTCCTTTAAAGGTGAAGACACCTTTAAAGGTGAAGTGTGTTCTTCATTCTTACATTCCAAATGCCTAGCGAAATAGTGAATGCTTAATTGGTGGCATCAACAAAGTGGTATAAAGTTAAAAAGGGGGAAAACAAATAACAGATTTTGGAATTGTATTACATTTCAGGAGTCAAGAATATCATGAAGGATCACAGGGTCAGAAGTTGTTAATAGTTTATTCTATAAGATATTCTTAAATGTGTATTGAGTCTGATTTTTTGGCTCCATTTAAAGACAGATTGCCTTGAGGTGACAAAGATGGCTGCCTGGAACTCCAGGCTACTCATTTCTTCTGCAAAATGTCAACTGGAAGAGTAGGGTATCTTTCTCATAAATGTCATCAAAAGCTCCAAATGGTGTCAGAAAAATGTGAAATAAAAATGAAGCTAATCCTGTCGGTAGTCAATACCCAGCAGAGATATAAAGGTTAGATTTCAGATATTAAAGGTGATAGTACAGCAAAATAAATCACATCCTTTGTTTCTCTTTCTTGTGTTTTTTCAGTGGGGCAAGGGGAATGGATATACACGTATTGATCAAACACAAGCTAAATCAGTTGGGTCACATTCACATTCTTTACCAATCGATAAGGCTGAGACACGGAATATTCTGACTGGCCAGGCCAGGGCCATGTGAGGAGGGCTTCTTTAAAGGAGAATGGAGGCGGTGCTACCAGGAAAAGCTAAGATGGCTGCAGGGAAGGCAATAAGGGAAAACATCTGTAACACTCCTTGAAATTATATTTATTTATTTATTTATTTATTTATTGAGACGGAGTCTTGCTCTGTCGCCCAGGCTGGAGTGCAGTGGCCGGATCTCGGCTCACTGCAAGCTCCGCCTCCCGGGTTTACGCCATTCTCCTGCCTCAGCCTCCCGAGTAGCTGGGACTACAGGCGCCCGCCACCTCGCCCAGCTGGTTTTTTTGTATTTTTTTAGTAGAGATGGGGTTTCACCATGTCAGCCAGGATGGTCTCAATCTCCTGACCTCGTGATCCGCCCGTCTTGGCCTCCCAAAGTGCTGGGATTACAGGCTTGAGCCACCGCGCCCGGCCTCCTTGAAATAATTTTAAGAGACTCCGTGATTGATATGAACCAGGTTAGAACCACGTAAAGTGAACAGTTGTTTTTAATCCCAATGTAGCTGTCTAATCTGTTTTATGTTTGTATGGATGTTCAAAATTTATCAATGAGGGAGAACTGGGAATCTATATCATAAAACACATTTTAAACATTCAATTTTTTTTAAAAAACAGCATCGCAACTTTAACTTATTTAGGTCTTTAGCAGTTGTTGCTGAAGTCTAAGTAGTTATTTTTGGATAAAGTATTGAATATGCAAATTCAGACATTCATTCTTTCAAAGGCTGCAATTATTCTCATCACTTCAGTAAACATATTAACAAACATTGCATTTGAACACAAACGCATTTGCTTATTAACTTGAAAGCTGCATCTAAAACCACAAATTGCTTCTGTGATTAAATTTCTGATTTTCCTGTCAAACCCCAAATCAAGTATTGCCTGTTGATTTAGTGTGGATGTATTTCCTAAACCCGAATCCCAGCCCCCCCAAATTTTAGTAAGTTATTTTGTTCTTTTCACATTGGTTTATGTTGAAGTTTAAAATGCAACGTTTGTTTTTCTCCAGAATATTGTTTGTATGTCCGTTGTCCAGACCAGATTTTGTGTGACACAATAGATATTCTGAAAGATAATAGCTTTATATAATCGACTGTGAGGTGAATTCTATTTGGGGATCGTTTTTTAAGCTACTTGAAGTCATTTTTTTTCAGTTTTGTTAGCCTCAATTTCAAGTCGTGATATTGTCTAACCTTATTAGCAAGTTCAATTGGAAGACACAATTTAGAGCCTACTGCCTTAAATTATACCAATGATAAAATACATCTGTGTTTATATTCATTATTGTTATTCCATACTAGCGTGGTTTTGTGGAAAGGTTGTCATTGCTGATAATAACTAATATGTTAAATAATAATAACTAGTAAGATAAAGGAAAACAGTGATGCATTAATTCCCTATCTTTAAGATTGTTTATTGACAATAAGGATGACCACAGTCAGTGAAGACTATGTGGAGGTTAGTTATGGCTAGGATAGAGAATAGAATTAGATTGCTTTATTCAAGAAACTTCTACTAGTCCCTGTCATGTACAAAGTATGATGCCTGATGATAGAAATTCAACAGTGATTGAAATAGCCATTATCCAGTGGAGCTTACGTACTTTGAAAAGCTCCTTTTGACCCTTAGAATTTAGGCTTTTTTTACTGATTTAACTCATTATACAGATTTGTGTTTACACACACACACACACACACACAGAGACATTCATTTTCTTTCTCTCTCTCAAACATAGTTTGTTCTTTGTATTGGAAGGCGGTGATTTTTATACCCTCAGCCACTGATGTTTTAGTTTATTTCGTGAAAGTGACAATGAAAGTTTTTATCACTTAGGAGTAATAACTACCAGTTTTGAAATATCTCCTGTGTCAAGTGCATTATGCTTTCTATTCAAGAATCAAAAATTGTTGGCCTCAGGGCATAGCGCTGTTTTAAGGAAATTGTATTCAAATTCATTTATAGGTGGAAATCTACCTTAGACTCCACCATTATATTTTATTAGGCTTGGTCCAATTCTCTCAGACACTACCTTTTCTAGCCAGTGTCCCTGTTGTGTGTAGAAAATGTAACTAAGATTTAAAAGAAGGGGATTGATCAAAGATACGCTCCCCTAAGTAGGCCAGTAACCCAGGACTTCTAATTCTGGTACCCCAAATATTTCTCTCTGATTATTGACTGAGACACAAGTTCACATAGAACTTTCACACAAACCAGTTTAAGAGGATGAGAGCTCATTGAGAATTACTAGATTTGTGAAATATGAGTAATAAATCATTTCTCACTTGTGATTCTAAAAGCAAATTCTAATTTGTATAGAATGAGTGTTTGAACACTGAAGGCTGACACTGAACGTATAGGATCATTCAAGAGTGTTACAACATAATGATTATGCAAAGGTGTTTAATCTTGTGACATTTACCACCAAGCTGAAGCTACAAGGCTAGTCTGCTTCTGGAGCACAATGTAAATGTTATATGATTGAAATGCTGGTATGTGTAGCCGCAAGAGACATGAGGTTGCCTTCTTTTGCTCCAGATCACTGCATTAAGCCTTTTGGAATGGGATTTGGGAATGCAAATATACTTTTATGAAGTTTTAAATAATTTTCATATTTCAAAAAGATTTCATTCTGATAGAGTTCCTGGTGAACTTTTAAATTCCTTGATAAAAGTAGAAATTTATAACTTGTACAAAGAATTATGAATATGCATAACCAAAAGGCAATGTTTACTACTAAAAGCTTCCCAAATTTATGACCTGAGTGTGCCGTTTACCTCTCATACCTTACTACTGAGTGTTGTGTTCATAAAGCCCGGACAGTTGGATTACAGTTTCCTACAAAGAAAATGAGTCTAATTTGAAGATTTATTGGCCGCATACTTTGTAAAAGAAGGAGCTGAGCCTGCATATCCTTTCAGGTTTTTTTGTTTGTTTGCTTGCTTGTTTGTTTGAGACAGGATCTGGCTCTGTCTCCAACACTGGAGTGCAGTGGTGCCGTCTCAGCTGGAGGCAAGCTCCATCTCCCAGGCTCAAGCCCTCTCATCCTAGTCTCCCGAGTAGTGGGGACTACAGGTGCATGCCATCACACCTGGCTAATTTTCACATTTTTTTTGTAAAGATGGGGTTTTGCCATGTTGCCCAGGCTGGTCTCAAACTAGTGGCTTCAAGAGATCTGCCCAGCTTGACCTCCCAAAGTATTAGGATGACAGGCATGAGCCACTGTGCCTGGCCCTTAATATTCATCTCTTACATGAATGAAAATACTAGACATACTTAGAAGTCAGTCCCAAATATGAGTATTTTGCGTTAGTAACTTAGGTATACTATTTTGTTTCTTGGGATAAAATATTATTAACTGTTGGCAGCTTAGGCCCAGAGATTACTTGCACATTTCAGAGTTTAAACAAAGACAACCCTTTTGAATTCACATATTTTCAGCAAGAGGAAAAACAATCAATGTTTAAGAAGATATTGAGAAATTTTATATAACCTGGGGTGAGCTCCATTTAATGACGACTAGTATTAGGCAGGAGAAAAATAATTATATTGCTTTGTTAAAATAAACATTCTTCTGGTTATGGCAAGTATAATTTAGCTCTAAAGAGTTTACTAACTCGAATGCGCTAATACTTTGGGAACATATTTAAAAATTCAGGAACATATTTTAAAAATAATAGTCTTTGCCTTTTCACATAGTGAAATAATCTAGGGATTGTGTCTGTATGATGAATACCTAACTAAAGGAAGTGAGAAGCATTTGTGTGTAATGGAACAAATCTTTTCCATTTTGGTTCTTTAGTCAAAACTTAAGGATGATAGCTTTTACATCTTAGACACATAATGAAATAAAGTATATTCCAGCATATTTTATGGTTTCTTAAATCTTTCCAGCTATTAAATCCATAAGAATAAGTGCTTCTCCATATTTTATTTATCTTTAAAATTTTCCATACAGCCACTGTACCTTGATTATTATTCAGCTAAACACAAAAACACAATTTTCAAATGAAGCCATCAGGCATGCTTAGTCAGGCCATAAACATTCAAACTCCTGAGCTAAAAAGTGTTTTTTCCTATAAAAACTGCTCTTTTTAGGTGAGGAAAACCCAAGTGCCCTTTGTCATGAGAGTCTTTCATTCAAAAGTGTTTGAACTTAACTGCATCTTTCCTGATTTGTGTTTAGAGGAGTTTGTCCTGCTGCAAGCATTTAGTCACTTGGTAACTGAGAAATCTCTTACAGCTTAAAAAATTAAACCCACCCACTTGTGATTTACTGTCAGATGTATTCTTTAAAAGTCAATGTCAGTGTATGTTCTCAGCCTACTTTTTGCTAACTTCTCAGGGCAGGTACCAATGTTGTCCAACCATAAGTGGAAGACACAGTCTGTTCCATGTAAAAGGAGAGGACTAAAAGCATTGAATCGAACATAGAACTAACATGTGCTTGATAGGAATGGAACAAAAGAGAAGCAAAGGGGACAGATGGGTTTGCAGCCTTTGATGGGGCCTCCTCCCATACTAGCCATGACATTTGCCCATTTGTTGAATGACTACCCTGTGGAAGCACTGAGCTGAGAGCTTTGCATACATTGTCTGAATAAATTTGAAGAGCAATCCTATGGGATAGATGGCATTCTCTCCATTTTATATGTTAAAAGCTTAGGTTCAGGAGTGTTAGGTCATTTTCCATGGCCATGCGGTGGGTGTCAGGTGAGTCCAACTGATAAACCAATGAGCAGTTGTTACTGAATCCCATTTCTTTTCGTTATGCTGTTGCTTGAAAGGCATAGCTAAGGCCTGGGGATTAGGCAGAGGGGGTGGGGGTGGGAACAGAAACTAGGAAACTAGGGGAAAAAATATCTACAAAAATGTGAGCTTCAGGAAGTCAAGAACCTTTTACCACAACTTCAGAACATGGAAAATTGCCCAATATAGACACTTCATAAATGTTTTTTTGCTGACTGAGAAGAACGGAGGGAGGGAGGGAGGGAGGGAGGGAGAGAGGGAAGGAGGGAAGGAGGGAAGAAAGGAAGGAAGGAAGCAAGGAAGGAAGGAAGGAGGGAAGGAAGGAAGGAAGGAAGAGGGAGGGAAGGGCTTTCTAATCAGCTGTTGAATATGAAATAGGCTAAATTAAAAGTGAGCAGTTCTTTTCTGCTTGTGTCTACTGTAGGCAGTCCATGGTTACTTTTGGGGGATGGTCTAGATCAGTTTTTCTTAAACTTGAATATGCATATTAGACCCTGGGAAATCTTAAGATGCAGATTCTAACTCAGTAGATGTGGGGTATTGCCCTAGATTATGCATCTCCAACAGGCTCTCATGGGGTGCTAATGCTGGCTTGCAGACCATATTGTGTTTCAGAGTATTCACAAAGAGTGTGAATGGACACTTTTTCTTTATTTTACTTGCTTTTCTGAATTTCTGTGGTTCTAGGACTTGGGATGGAATAAGATGAAAGAAGGTTTATGAGTGCTCCCATTTCAAATTCAAACCTTAAGGTAGACCTAAAATCAAAATGAGATGTTCATGCAGATATGAAATTGACTTGGGAAGGATCATAAGAGAGTTACTTTACAAGTAAACCGAACAAAAACCAACAGCAGAAATCTGCCATAAATAAAAAAGATGTAGCTTTTTCTTTCTAATTTTGTTCCAGTTCAAAAGAGAAGAGTTGGAACCTCCAGTGTGTTCTCTTAATTTCATTTGGGTCTTCTTATTAAAATGTTGCTTTAAGACCTAAGGAGTTCGTATGTGAAGGAAAAAAGAAAAAGTAAGCAAGCCTTGAGTTTTAAAATTAGCAAATGATAAAATATCACTTTGAGCAGTATGGATTAAACTTATAAACTCACCCATTTTCTTTACTACTCAGTCATTAAAACTTCATTATGCATTATTTCTGATATAGAAAATGATATAGACATACAATAGGGCATAATGATGAACTTCCATATAATTACTTCTTAATTTAAGAACTAAAACCAAAAAAGCTAAATTTCCCAGTGTAGGCCCCCTAAACACATCCTACTATCTCTCTGTGAGAGCTTTAAAATACCTTACAGTTGAAGTTTGTGGCCGGCTGCGGTGACTCACGCCTGTAATCCCAGCACTTTGAAAGGCCGAGGCAGATGGATCACAAGGTCAGGAGGTTGAGACCATTCTGGCTAACACAGTGAAACCCTGTCTCTACTAAAAATGCAAAAAAATTAGCCGGGCCTAGTGGTGGGTGCCTGTAGTCCCAGCTACTCGGGAGGCTGAGGCAGGAGAATTGCGTGAACTCGGGAGGCAGAGCTTGCAGTGAACTGAGATTGTGCCACTACACTCCAGCCTGGGCGACAGAGCGAGACTCTGTTCTCAAAAAAAAAAAAAAAAAAGTTGAGATTTATAATTTTCATACTTTTAAAAATATACTTAGTACATAATTAATAACAAATTAAATATTATTGTATTATACAGTATAATTATATATAAAATATAACATATAATGATTATATATTAAAATGTACTCTACATTTTAATGTAGTAAGTAGATTTTAAAAGGTCTGAAAATTATAAACCTCAACTGTGTTTTAAAACTTCACATAAATGGTATCTAACTGAATGTTTTAATTTACCTTTTTATGCACCATTGCTTGAGTCATCCCTGTTTATAAAAGTGGCCCATTTTCACAATTGTATAATATTCCATTTAACTTTATGCACTTCTATTTGAGACGATGTTCACATTTCATCTCTTTGTATGTTTTCACAAAATATGTGTAGGTTAAATATTTTATGTTTTAAATCAACAATTTAGAGATGTCCCATATCACTGAAGAACTCTGAGCTGGAATTCAAGTAGGTGCTACTCCTGATCCCACCAATTAATAGTTTTGGGGACAGTTGTCAACTCAGTTGCTTTATTAAAATCATTATCTATCAAATAGGCATATTTTTCATTTTTGGTAAATTATTATAAAGAATAATTGATATGACCATGGTTATAATATGCTACAATTTACAGAACTGATGGCAGTGTAATTTCATTATAAAAATTGGGCCATCTAGGAGGTGGGTGCCCTGTTTTTTACAGTAATGTGTTCTTGAGATTGTGGGATATGAATGAGTATTTAAAGGTGAAGTCCCGTGATACTTCAAGCATACTTACTGTTTAAAAACTTTCAGCTTAAAAACTCTTATTTAAAATCCAGCTTCTCCCTTCGTTTATCTTTAGGCTTCTCATTGATAAATATGGCTCTGGGGTGAGTGCCTTTACTTTTTCCGACCCCCTAGGTGGTGTTTATGGTCTTTTACCACAGTGTACCATTTTGTAAATAGCACTGTGATGGCTTAGAAAAGTGGAGAATGCCTCGGGGACAGGTATTTACCCAGACAAATTGAAATGGATAGTTGAGCACTTACCCAATTAATTTATTAAATGTGCTCAGTCAATCTGGATAAATCAAAGAAATGTGCTGTTGTCTTCCTTCATTGTCAGCAGGAGCTTGGCCTAAAGTATCTGAGATAATTACCTCAACTTTCTAATTCATCTTTGCCTTTGCAGACCTAGCCTAACTTTTCCCCTAGTGAGCAAACAAAATCATTCCCATCTCCTAAGAAACGTTTAAAACCCTTTAACTTATAGATGCTACTCTGTTGTACTTTCTACTGTGCTTTAACTTTTTGTTTCTGATACATACTTGGCCATATTTGATCTTCAGTTATGTAACACTTGAATAATATATGTATCACTTTTTACTTATATGAGGGATAATGTTTAAAGTAGATTTTATAATGGAGAGCCCTCTTTTAAGTTAAAAATACTAAGGGGGGAAAACCTTGATATTTGTTTTACAGATGGCAACTGAATGGAAGTGATATTGATACGAGTATGGAACATCGTTATAAGTTGAATGGAGGAAATCTTGTGGTTATTAACCCCAACAGAAATTGGGATACAGGAACTTACCAGTGTTTTGCAACAAATTCACTTGGAACAATTGTCAGCAGAGAAGCCAAGCTTCAGTTTGCCTGTAAGTTTATGTTCACATGTCTAGCAAATCCAACATTAGAAAATAGGTAACTTAATTTGTGTAGTTGTTTTGGATTTCAGAAATGACACGTGGATTTTATTAATTCAATAAATAGGCTGAGAAGGCGATTCAGTGTGATTTTTTGGACACTTTGTAGTGTTCAAATCAGAGCTTAAAGTGTGTGTGTGTGTGTCTGTGTGTGTATGTGTATGCAGGTGTACATGTGTGCATGTAGGAGTGTGTGTGTGTGTGTGTGTGTTCTGTTTTAGTATTTCACAAGGATTCTGTTTAGGGAACAGAGAAGAATTCAGTTGAGGATATTTTTATTAAGCAGCTACTGTGCGCATTGTACTGTGGAAAAAATGTGAAAGAATTGTCAGATATGGCCCTTGCTTTGGAAGAACATTTAGAAAATTCCATCTGATAAACCTGAAAATATTAAAGAACAAAGACTGTGAGAACAAGAAGAAATTAACATATGTGGTGACATGTTGTTGACTCCTCTGGGGTCTTGTCACAGATGACCTCACAGATTACCCTCAGCACAGCTCCCACTGAGGCCTGGGCTCTAGAAACCTTTTAACCAAATAACCATGTTATTTGGACCTGGGTGGACACATAGCTCAACCTGAGAAAGTCACATGCTTTCTCTAGAAAATTTGGACTTGGACCCACAGGCCCAATTTATATTTTATCTTTGCTTATTTTCTCTCTCTTTTTTTTTGTTTCTTTTCACTAGTCTCTCTATATTTTAGCTGTGTATTTTGTATATAATGCAAAGCATGATTACCTTGGTTCTAAGATTTCTTTTAGTTATTTACACCTAATAATTCTGAAATTGCAAAGCATGTGTTCTTATAATGAGATAGTATTCTTTCTGTTTTCCCCATAAAGTTTTTATTAAATTAATGATGGGTCATTTAATGCATGGCCTATTCTTTTGCTTTCTATTTTAATAATGGCAAGGATTGACTTTGCTTGTGCCATTATATTCTGTGTGTTCTGTTTTTCGTATTTATTTGTTCTTTCCTTTGTTTTATCTTTATTTTTGTTCTGCAGGCAAAATATTTTTTACTTGTATCTTCCCTGCATATTTTGAAAGCTATATGTGATGTTTATATTATACAACTAGTTACCCATAAGTTTACTAAACCACTTTGTATGTATTTCTCTAATAGTCAGAATTTATTTTTTGAAAGCTTCTCCATTGTAAACAAAGAGTTTAGCTTCCTTTTTCCTCTTGTGCTATGTTTTGCAGTCTTAGTGCAATTTCCATGGTTATTGATTTAAATTATGCTGTTTTAATGTATACAGAAATGTGTATATATATGTTTGTATATGTATAAATATATATGTATTAGTCTTCTCATAGATCATTGTGTATGTGCATATAGTTGTTAACCAGAATTTTGCCAAAATCTATGATGTATCTATGTTTTACCTGGTGTTAGTGCCAACTACCAGACCTCTTCTTATTTTTATATTCTAATTTTTTAAAATTTCTCAATAAATTTTAAAATATTTGTAACATTTACTATGTTACATTAAGAAAATTCAAGTATGTTTCATGCTTTTTCATTTTAAGGAATGTCATCATATTCCCTTAAATGTAAGGACATCATTTGGTTGATAATAAATGTTGAGTCTTGGAGCTGTTTAACAGAGAATTCCAAGTGTTTTGCTCTGTTGTCTTCTGAAATTAGTGCTACTGAAGAGAGGAAGGTGGCCAGGCTAATTTCTGGCTTTGGGGAGCTTACCATCACCCCTCGTATTTTGGGGTTCACTTGGTTGTATATAGGAGGATTATTTTTTCTTCCTCTTTTTAGTTTAAAACATACAGATTTCCAGCATATAGCTAAGTTTAGGTTATTTTAATTTACTTTGCTTAGAACTTGAAAAATTCTTTTTTTGTACTTATACATTTTGTATACAGTTCAGGAGAGTTTCCTTTTATATATTTTAGCTTTATGTTCAATTTATATTTTCAAATGGCATGATCATTTATGTTGGATTTCTTTTTTTGTGTCCCATTCTTTGAAATTCTTTTCATCTCAGACTGTTCTTTCCTATGACTTCCTGTTCCTGATTCATAGGTACCACATCTTTTTGTATTCTTTTGAAGGTACAGTCAGTTTTCTGAATTGCTATTTTAGCTCTTAGAGGCAGGGTTTCCTCCACCGCTTCCATTTGGTGTTTCCATTTTTATGCTTAAGTAGGTTCAATAGGTCCTAAAACAAATCGTGTCTAAACTCAGTCTTTGTCTACAAGATGGTGTTGGTGGACTACCCAGGCCCTGCAGTCTTCGCCCTGTGAAAAGTGGGAATGAGCAATTCCCAGCCTAATTCCTTGTTTCTAAGAGTCATTCCTCTAATAAAATGATACATACGTTCCTCTAGTGATGTTTTTCTACTATGGTTTCTTCATTTCATACCTGATAACATATGAAGAAATATAATTAACTTACAGGTATTTCCTCAGTCAGCCCCTCTTGAAAAGTATGACTTGTATGAGAAAAAAAAAAGTATGACTTAGTGTATGAGAAAATACCTCTAAAATTATCTTGCACCTCTTGCAGTCTGCCCTAGTTCCTGGCCCCCACTTTATAGAGGCAGAGTGGGGTGAAGTTGTTGAATGAGGGATGGGATTTTACTCTACTTAGGAGCTAATAAGCTAATCTGTTACTGTTTCATGGATGCTGGAAGAAGACATGAGACTACCAGGTCAGTGACTAAGGACTTTATTATTCTTAGAACATAAAGCATCAGTAGGTATAGCATGTTTGATTGAGTTCCCCTTAACTCCAAGTCCCACAGAGAGATGCAATAAGGCTAGAGTAGATACTGCACCCATCTGTGAGAAACATTGGGCTTAGAAAATTCATCTCTTTTACAGCAAACAGTAAGCAAGCCAGGTCCTTGTCCTAGAGGGAGACATTACCTTATCCCTCCAGGTTACTTTCTGCAAACACATCCCTGAGATGAGGACATGACAATGAGCAGTTAGACCATTCATTCCTTCTTGGCACACCCAGCAAAAACTTGCAAGAGAGCCCACAGCACATGGCAGGTTGCCTCTCCCAACAGAAATTATTCATTTTTTTTGTTTGGTACTGTCCTTGAGTTTCTGAGTTGGGGTGCATCATGTGAAGATACATAAGGTGAGTGAAGTACAAACTATTTTCCTACTTTTATTATAATTCTCCCTTTCATAAAGCAAACCTAAGATGTAACATTGAATACCTTGGGTTTCCCCTCAGTCTGTCCCCCTCTGCTTTACAAGTTTTATTTATTCCCCATATATTGACATTTAATTGCTTAGCTGTGTTGCTGTACAGTGAAATTATATTTTTTGTTTTATTCGGCACTTTTGGTGTTTTTCTAAGTGTTTTATTTGGAAGTTACAAGAACAACATTGGGTATTCCTCACCTGACACCACAATGGACTGGAAAGATAAAAAATATGTTTTAATATTCATGTGGTTGGGACATAGATTTCTGATAAAGAAACCACAGAAGATGGCAAAAGAAGTAGAAGATATTTAATACATCAGTAATTCCAAATTATTAGCTACAGTAGAACATTGCTTTAACTTCATAGCCTTGAAGAAAAAGTAATACGCTAACTGAAAGAAGAGATTAGAATGGAGACCCTTGTATTGTATTAGTAGGATGCTCATGACTTCAGAGGAATCTTAACTGTCTTTGCTGCAGGCAAATGGATGTTCAAGTGCTGTCATTGAAAAATGTTCTCTCTAATTGTTCAATTTAGCTGTGTCTCCTCTCTTGACTATGTTGTATGTTTGTATGATTAGCCGTAACTTCTTTGTTTCTCTTAGCTGTGGAGAAAGTACTTCTGTGTCCTTCATGGATAAATGAGTAAATGAAAATATGGTTGATGCTCCACTTTTAACACTAGTGAAAAACTAAAGAAATTGTATCTTAATTTTCCAGTTGCTTGAAAATAGTGGTTGTGATAAAATGAAAGTGAAAAGGCCATACATCTGATATGTTTACCCTAGATTTTATAGATTCCTTTTACCAGATAATTATCAGCTAGTTTACTTTTTATAATGAATTATTTATTATTTTAAATTATTTTCTTAGTTTTACTGGGATAGTGGTGCTGTCTTTCTCCTTTATTCTGTTAATATGGTGAACATTTATTAGTATTAAGTGACCTTCTGTTCCTGGGTTAGTTTCAACTTGGTGTTTATGCAGTTTTAAAAAATACTTCGTTGTTAGCTGTTTGCTGATATTTTCTGTGGTACTTTTGCCTATTTATCCTTTTCTGGCTATCCTTTTTTGGCTTTGCTTTCAAAGTTATTTTCACCTCTAAAAGTGACCTGGCGATTATTCCTTATTTTTTCTATTCACTTGAAAACGTTGAGAAATAGTGGAATTATCTTTTCCTTGAAAAAGATGTATAACTTAGGCTTGGAGTTTCCTTTGATGAAACGTTTTAACTATTGGTTGAATGTATTGAGTACTTATAGGACTAATCATACTATTTCTTTGTGATAAGTTATATTTTTTCCAGGAATTTTATCTATTTCATTTATGTTTTCTAATATATTGGTAAAAATGTTTCAAATGTTTTAAAGTTATTTTTCTCATTTCTGCTTTATCTAGACATATATTTAATGTTCCTTTATAAATATCATCTTGGTACAGTTTTAAAATATAATTTGTTAGAATTTGATGTTATTATTCCTCATTTTCAAATTTCTACACTCTATTGCATTCATTTTTCTCTTATCTTTATTGTTCTTCCAAAGTTCTGATATTTTTTATCATTCTTTTCTAATTATTTAACTTGTATGGTTAACTTATTGTTTTCTGTACTTTATTCTCTTCTGATATAAATTTATATGGTTTTAAATTTCCCTGAAAGTACAGTTTTAGCTGTATTCAAAGATTAGACATACAGCATATTTGTTATGTTTCAGTTCAGTAAATGTTATAATTTCATTATGATTTTCTTTGATTTATGAGTTATGAGATGTGACATGTATTTTAAATTTCCAAACGTAGAGTTTTACAGTCATCTTTTGATACTAATTTCTAACGTAGTAGCCCATTGACCAGGCAATGGACTATAAGATATTAATTCTTGGAAATTGTTGATATTTTTTCTGTGGCCAACGTATGATTAGTTTTTTATAAATGATTCATATGTCCTTGGAAAAAAAAAAAGGATATTCTCTTAATACTGGGTATGGTGTTCTCCATATGTTCATTGGGTTAAACTTGTTAATTATGTTGCTCAAATCACCTGTATCATTACTGATGCCTAATCTATCATTTTTCTTTCACATTGATGGTAGCTTTTTTAGTTTCTCCTGGTATATCTATTTAAACTATATGTATTTGTGTCTAAAAATTATTTGTGTCTAAAAATTTAGAATGACTGTATTTTTTGTCAACAAGTGGTGACACTGTCTTTAATAGAGCATCTTGCCTTCTAGTTTATATGGCAATATATTAATATTGTTATATTAATACAGTCTGATTGTTATGTTCTTTTCTTCTTTCTTCCTTTCACGTGGGTTGGTTGAATTGCCTTCTCCCTCAAAAGCATTGGATGTTATACATTCTACTTATTTTCTTATAGTAACTGTCCTAGAAATTTTTGTATCTATGTTTAACAAAGTCTAAAGTTAACCAATATCTCCAACAATGAGGATTATAATGTTTTAAACAGTACAGCCCACCTCCAGAATCTTATACTATTTTTGCTGAATATTTTTTGTTGAATTTTTAACCCTGTGAATTAGACAATACTGCTAATGTTCCAGTTATCTTCTAGTTTTTCTTCTATATCAGAAGTAATGTGAGCATGTGCAAATGTCTCCTTTTTTATTTTTAAGGAAAACTTCAAGCTTTTGTGCCTATTTTCTCTATTTTTCCTTTTTAGAAGAAACTACTTTCAAGATTTTGACTCTCTTTTGGTATTTAAATTTTTGTGAATAACTTGCTTATATTGCAACTTACTGATTTTTTTTTTTTAGTTTTAAGTATTACTGTTGACCATTAACTATGCCAACAGATGCTACAACACTCTCCTACCACCACCTTACCACCACAGCAATATGATGTTGCATTATTATGAGGCCTACAAAAACATTAATTTTTAAGCTATAATTCTCACAAAATACAAAAAGAAAAATAGTCAAATGCACACTGCATTTCACTGAATGTGCCACAACTGGATAGAGTCCCCAGTGATCACAAGACAGTTTCCCAAACAAGCCCACATCCAAGACTTCACAGAGGATAAAAATTTTAGCCTACCTGTGTTTGAAACTGGAAGATGGGAAGAAGACTCTAGAAGACTGGAACCGGTTTCCTGTTGATTCATATTTGAGTAAGCGTCAGCTTAGGCCATGTTGTTACAGGATTTTATTGGGCCATAATTTCAGTTAGGCCGATACTCAGTGTTTACATTACTGTAACTTTGTAAACGATATCCAGAGATGAGTTTTACAGCAAACAATAATTCTGATCATTTTTTCCTTTCATGAATGATTTTTCTTTTTCTAGTAGTAGTCTTGTTACATTATTTTACTTCTTGATTTTCTATAGTCTCATACTTAAGTCAACCAAAATTTTGGCCAAAGTTTTGGATGTCCTCTCAGATAGTGAGATGTAATCAGATACTCTGTACGTTTTATCTTCTTGGGGAATTATATCCTAGAGCCATCGGAGTGCTCCAATTGGATTGGTTTCCCTGTATATCAGGAACAAAATTGTCTTTCTGGGATCTCCCTTCACCATCACTCACTCTAATGATCCCCTACAAATCTCTGCTGTGTCCACCCCCCAACACCCACATTCCACATCATCTTTTTTCTTAGTGTTCATTGTTTTAGGGTTTCATGTCCTCCATGTCCTAAAAAGGGATGCATGATATTTTTTATTGTTCTAGAACATGTATTCTAAAAATTAGTATACTGGCATACTCAATCGAGAGACTTGGCTTAACTTAGTGTGAATAATATGTTACAAATCTTTTTCTTTCAGAATGTTGAAGATACTTCGCCTTGCTAACTAGCTTGCAGTGCTGCTGTTGTGAAATCTGATGACATTTTGATTTGTAATATCTTGTATAGAGAGGCCTGTTTTTCTCTAGGGAAGCTTCTAGGTCTTCTCTTTGCCTCTAGTTTTTCATTATGGCAAAAAACACAGTTACTTTTGCACCAACCTAATCAAATTCCACAATGACTTGATTTGTTATGGGTCGATTTTATTTCACATCTTGGTTACTCTGTAGGTCCTTGTAGTTTCAAAATATGAGTCTTTTAATTATGGGAGATGTTATGATTTGCTGTCTTTAGTTTTCTCTGTTTTCTATTTCACACATATTATTGCTTGCATCTTGAACCACCTGGAATAGATTGTTTCTCTCAACCCTTCCTCCCTCCCCCAGACAGTCTGTTCCAATTTCCTTCTGTTTGACTTTTATCTCTATTCTTGATAGGCTACTTTAGTCCTTTCTTTTAACACTTCTATTGAGTTTTTAATATCCACCATAATATTTTTTACAATTTAAGAGACTTTTATATTTGAAATTTCCTTTCTATAGCATATTCTAGTGTAATAGTTATAATAGCTTCTCATATCCACATCAAGATATGAATGATGGTTATTTGCTTTTATGTTTTCTTCCCTCATAGGAACTGTTTTATCCAGGTTGTTTCGTTTCAGTTTTGTGTTGGTTTGTTTCTCTCTTTCAAGTGAGAAACTTTTTTGCAGCTATCTGGTTATATTTGGTTGTTGGCACAAACTTAGGAGTGTGGAACTAAAACCTAATGGAAACTTATATGTGCCTGAGCAGAGTTTGTCATCAGGAGGGTCACTATAGTGTCGCTCATCTCACTGGGCTCACCTCATTATTACCTCTTTCTTTTTGAGAAAGCCAGATTCCTCAGAGGGGAAAGAAATCCAGTTTACTTCCTTGAGGGCCAGAACCTCCACTGGCTTCTGGGAGCTAAACAGAAAAGAGACCTTGGGGGACTGCAGAATCCAGTGTGCATGCATGCATTTAATATACCTTACAAGACCCTCCATAAAACATCACCTCCAGTTCAGACAGCCTCTCCTTACCCCTTTTTGAGAATAAGCCTCTTCTCTTCTGGTGTGGAGGAAGGCACTCACCTGGCTATGTGACGAGACAGAGAATCTGGATTCGTAACTGCAGCTTCAAATTCATACCTTCCCATTGTCATATTTCATTTCCTGTTCCAGATGTGCCTGCTACCCCCAATCCTAAGCCGTTGAGGATTCTGCGCACACATCAATCACTTCTATGCTTTGCTCACTAAGAGCTTAAAAGTCATCTTTCTCCATGATGCCAAACCATTTAATATCATCATGCCTGTTTTCTAACATTTATAGTTGTACTTTGTTCTCCTATTGTCCTGTCTTTGTGGGTTTATGCCTTTATAGACTGTCTCTTACCTAATACTAAGTCCTAGTTTGGAAATATTTCAGGACTAAGAGAGAAATGACTTGTGTGTTTCCTCTAGATCCTTATTGTTATTTCACACAATTGATGTTTAGCTTTACCCCTGTGTTTACTGTTTCGCTTGCACCCATCCTTGCATTTGGAAGCATTTTCCTTCTTTGAGATCTGTATTTTTAAAAATTTTTTAAATGTTTGTTGTGGGTACATAGTAGGTGTATATATTCATGGGGTGTATGAGACATTTTGATACAGACATGTAATGTGTAATAATCATATCATGGAGAATGGGGTATTCCCCCACCCCAGCATGTATCCTTCATGTTATAAACCATCCAATTACACTCTTTCAGTTATTTTAAAATGTGCAATTAGGTTATTACTGACTATAGTCACCCTGTTGTGCTATCAAATAGCACATCTTATTCTTTCTAACTCTTTTTATTGCACCTGTTAACCATCCCCACCTCCCCAGCCACCCCAATCCCCCACTACCCTTCCCAGTCTCTAGTAACCATCCTTCTATAAGCCCATGAGTTTTTATTTTTAGATCCCACAAATAATATGCAATGTTTGTCTTTCTGTGCCTGGCTTACTTCACTCAACGTAATGACGGGTTCTGTATCTTTTAGAAATCCTTTTACTGAGTTCCTCTTGCTGGTCAGTACTGTTTTATTTTTCATCTCTTTTCCTCTTTGGTGTTAAAGTGTGTTTATTTTGCCCTCATTCGCCAAAGAATAATTTTGCAGTAAAGTGTATTGTTCAAGGCACAGACACAGTAGCTTACTTTCTGAGCTTGAAGTTTATGTCCATCATTTAGCAGCCATGTGACTTTGGGCAGATTCTAAACCTCTAAGGTTCTTCTTCTGTACGGCCAGGATAATAAAATTTATCTCAGCAGGTGGTGGATTAAGTGAGCTAATATATGTCAAGCACCTGGAACACTACCTAGCACATAATGCATGCTATTATCATTTTTATACAATTCTAGAGAGTAATTCTTGGGATGCATGCCTTATAGAAACTCTGGAAAATTCCCAGCCATATCTATGTCCTCCACTTTTGCTTATCCCCCATGCCTGTCCTTTGCTCCTCCTGGTTTTCCTTTTGAAGGTATTTTGAATCTTATTATCTCTTCCATCTCTTTTTACCTCTCTTTCATATTTTCCATTCTGTGTCTCTTTGTGTTCTTCCATGTTAACTGCTTAGCTCTAACCTATACTATATTAATTCTTCCATCATCTATGCCTAATTTGTCATTAAGCTACCCTTTGAGGTTTTAATTTTAATGATTATATTTTCCATGTCAAGACATTCCATCTGGTTCTTTTTCATGTGTTTCTGTTCTTTATTCAGAATATCATTATTTTCTGATTATTTGACCCCCCCCCCATTTTCCTTCCTTACTTTATTTGTTTAAGTCTAAAGTTTATAGGTATTCATTCATAGTGTTGTTCTGTTAGATCAGAATATTGCAAATGCTAACCTGTGATTTGTTGATCTCATGACTCTTGTTGTAGTGAATATTTTTTTCTTTTTAAATTTTTGATGCGAATATGATCTTTAGCAGAGTTTCTGCCTACCTGGACAAACATGTGATTCTTGTTAGCCTCGGTTTAAGTAGTGTCCTTACCTAGCAGCTGTTATTGCTGCTGCCAGGAACCTCAGGGCTATACCAATGTGGGAACTGTCTTACGTTAGTATATTTGCTTGATGTAGCCCACCATGATAGTCAGTTTTCATTACTCATGGTAGTCATGTTCTATAAAGTCATTGCTAATGCTGAATTAATGGATACTGAACTATTGCTTCTAAGGGAAATAAAGGATCAGGTTACTGTGAGCCTCTCAACATTTTCCTCAATCAAACATTGTCTCACCTTGTTTTGTGTGTGTTTCTCTTTAAAGACACCTTATATATTGTTGCTTCATTAACATTGAACTCATGACCAACCTCACTATAACTCATACCTGAATGAAGCTTAGCTAACACCTATATTTTCTCCATGGGGCACATCACAAACTTCTTTCACGTAGAAACACTAGCCTGCATTTCAGTACTATACCTGGGGGCCATTTTAAACAGCAAGATCACCAAACACAGTGCAAACGTGAAAAATGTGGCACAAAACGTATGGTGAAAAGGACATTTGTTTGTAACGAGAGTTGGAACAAGAAGGCAGAATGTCACTTTGGTCAGCTTCAGCTGGGAATGTGCATATGAGGAAACCCCACATTTTCACCACTCTGCACATGCCTGTGAATGACCTTAAAAGTGCTGCATATACTGATTTTGGGGTCACAAATAAGTTTTAGTGACTTGGTGTATTTTCACATATGAAATCCATGAAGAAGAAAAATCGACTGCATATTGCATAAATATGAAACCTCAAACCATGTGAGATATAGGTCCAGCAGATTAAATTTTTGGTTCAAATAATACTCATTTCCACCATTCTTTCTATCTGTATTACACCCAACTTCAATGAGAAAGAGATGAACAAATTAATTTTCTAGTCCTTTGCCTGGGTTTAACCATAAGTACAGCCTTGCAGCGATGCAGGATGTGTGCAAAACATTTTATTTCTAAATGGCAATTCTCTAGGCTTAAGATCTTATCTCTTCTTTCCACATGGGCAACTGAACCTAAGCAACCAGGTTACCAAATTAATCTTGTCATCCTCCATGCCCTCATTACACTGTTCCAGCAACCATGGTGTAAACTGTAGAATTTGTAAGTCAGCTTTGTGGCTTTCTATTTTTGCTTAGATATGCATTTGATTTAATTTTGTTGTATTTTAACCAACTTTGCTAGGCAGTTTGTGGAACTAGAATTCTACCTTTTCTTGAATTCCTTTATATTTTTTATTCAGTTCTGTTGCTTAGGAAAATAATGTTAGTGAGTGAAGCAAGTTTTGTTTAAGCAACAAGGAGTACTGGGGCCTGTGATGAACCAGAGAAGGCACTGTTCTCACATTGCTATAAAGAAATACCTGAGACTGGGTAATTTATAAGTAAAAAAGTTCTGATTGGCTTATGATTCCGCAGGCTGTACAGGAAGTATGATGCTGGCATCTGCTTACATGGCTGTCTTCTGGGGAGATCTCAGGGTACTTAGAATCATGGCAGACGGCGAAGGGGGAGCATGCACGTCACATGGCCAGAGCAGGAGGAAGAAAACGGTGGGGAGGATCCACACACTTTTAAGATCTCTCAGCAAAACTCACTCACTGTCATGAGGACAATACCAAGAGGGATGGTCCTAAACCATTTCTGAGAAACCACCCCCATGATCTAATCACCTCCCACCAGGCCCCACCTCCAACACTTGGGATTGCATTTCAATATGAGATTTGGGGAGGGACACACCTCCAAAGTGTATCAGCATGCTCTTTCTAAAGGGCACTGTCAGTTGGGCACGGTAGCTTATGCTGGTAGTCCCAGCAACTTGGGAGACTGAGGGAGGAAAATCGCTTGAACTTGGGAGATGGAGGTTGCAGTGAGCTGAGATCGCACCACTGCACTCCAGCCTGAGTGACAGCGAGACTTGCTGTCAATAATAATAATAATAATAAATAAAGGGGACTGCCACTACTCAGCTCCCCATTTTGAGTCATTTTATTACTCCTAAATTTATATTTCCCCTACCCTGAACTCCAGCATCCGCATCTCTGGTTATCAGTAGACATTGCAAGCTTGTATTTTCAAACCGTAATTTTGATTTTGCCTATAAACTTGCTCTTTTCTGATGTTCTCCACCTTGGTAAGAGGGCACATTTGTTGTGTTGTTTAGGTCCAAACTGACAGCCATGTTTCAGCTCTGTCTCTCTCATGTTCCACATCTATTTAGTAATAAACCTGAGTGCATTTATCTTCAAAATATACCCAGAATCTGGCCACTGCTCTCTCTTCCCACCAGTACCGCTTGAATGAGAATCATCTCACCTCTCACATCCCCTGTGACAATAGCTTCTGACATACCCTGTAGCTGTCACTCTTTCTAGTACTGCCCCACTGCTGTAATTTCCTCATCTCCATCCAACAACTAGAATGTTTCCTATAATTTCATGCTGAACATATGGATACCTCCCTGAACAAAACCTCCAATGGTTTCTCATAAAGACTAAGATAAATTTTACTCATTACCTTTGTTCCCAGGGCTCTGTCCTGGTTCCTGTATGTGATCTCCTTCCTCTTCCCTGCACTCCCCTCACACTGATCTTCCCTTTCCTTTAAGTGCTGTGAATGTTTTAACCCAGACCCTTCCCCCAGGTCTGTACAGCTTGCTGCCATCATCCAGTCACTGCTTCAGTATCGTTTCCTAAAAATTGTTTCCTATCCTCTGTACTTTCACCACAGTTCTGATTACCTGACATTTTGCATCTTTTCTATTTGTTTATTTTTGTCTCTCTTACAGATTAAAAGACTATGTTGTTCAGTGCTAGATTCCTGCAAATTGGCCGTGTGCCTGGAATGTAGTAGATGCTCATTCAATATTTGTTCAATAAATGAAATGATGAATGAGAATATGCAGAACCGTATTACCAAAGCTAACTTCTTTTCAAAATAAAGCAGAATCTGTTCTTTACCTGAATTGTCTAGACATTTTAAATGTTGGGGACTAAACTTAAATTTTATAAAAGCGCTAAATAGGGCAATCCTGTAAGCATAAAACAGAACAAGTCTGAGGGCCAGATATAGCCCATGGGTCACTGGTTACTGATCTCTGACCTAGAAGTTGAGAGCAGATATACTATGAAATTAAAAGGATGATATTAGATTACGAAGGATTCTACCCCCTCACATAACCAGATATATAAGGTAGCATCTGATCAGCCTGGAATTGGTTTATTTTTGCCTTTTCTCTCCCGGTTTTTTGTTTTGTTTTGTTTTTTTGCTTTTCTGTTTATTTTGCAATCTTTTTATAGAAAGCAGAAATTGACCACATTGCTCCTATCAGCAGAGGGTAGCATATTATTCACTTTCCTTGGATTATAATATTTTTTTAATTTTTTAATTATTATAGATTATAATATTTAGAAGCACATTTAGACATGGAAAGAGGAGTTTGAAGAAAGATTAAACAAATGCAAACAGTTTTCAGGATGAATCTCAGAGTGGCTGGCTATATCTGAAAATAAAAATTACCAACAATTAGCGAAAATTGTTGTGTTAAAATCAGTAGAAGCCTAATTTGCTCTGAGTTGTAGGCTGTGCTATTTCTCATAACTAACTAGTGTGGCTAAAAATGCAAATTTCATCTTTGAACATAAGTGACTTTGATCACATCCAAAGCTACTTTGCTGTGATGGTCTAAAACCAAGTTAAATTTAAAGCCAAATGCTACAACTCAGTATGCCATTCATAGTATATGAACTTAAAACAAAACAAAACATTTTAGTCAAGCACAATGCTTTTCCACCTAGTCTCATTAGAAAGTTGTGACTTTTTAAAACCAAGTTTCTGTCGAGATTAACATTTTATCACTAACTTCTCAGCCTGTGTATTTTCTGTCTGTCCTTATAAATGGAACATATTTGTCATTTGCCTTTTGAATTATAAAATCTTTTAGTTTGTACATAACTGAAGGTATCTTAGGATATCCATGGTCTCACAGTATTATTTCAGGCTCTACATTATGGGAGGAAGAGTTGGCTGAGACGATTCCATTGACAGGTAACTTAATCTACATTTTCATTGGTCTTGCTGTGTTTACCCACCTATTCTTACGTTCTTAAGGTGCATATATATGAATGGTTAATTCAAAGTGGGCAAAGTATGCTCAAATTAACCAGAATGTTTCTTAATCAATTTTCTCCTAAAAGCATACTGATAAGAGTTTCTATCTGTTGGACACTCTGTTGTGTTGGAATACGGGAGAGTAGGGCATTGTTTGAACCACTGAGGTTGAGTTGAATTTGGAATCTTCATCACTGAGCAATTCATTATATGAGCATAGCATGTTCATAATTCAACAAGTGGCCTAATCATAATAGCATAGCCACCAGACATAAAGAAAGGATTTTCACTGTGGAGTTATAATGATAGCGTGAACAACCAAAAGAAATGAGAGAGACTGCAAAGCTTGAGTTCATTCATTTATTCAGTGAGCATGTATTGAGTCTTTTCTGTATGTCAGACTCTTCACAAAAGGCTGAGCATTTAGGAACATCCTTGTTTTTGTGGAACTTACGTTCTAGTGGGGAGTAGAATTTCATCAGATTAATACACAAATACATACAAACTGGGACAGATACTATAAAGGAAATCACTAGCTTTCCGTTTCCCCATGATCCATCTTTGGTAACTAAAATTCAGTCTCTATTCTTCCACCTTAAAGAAAGATGGAAGAAGTGAGAAATAGCCCAGTATGTTCTAGACTTGAATCACATGTATTTCAGTGTAGTCAACAAATCAGAGAATAACATGAGATGAGTTGGCAGAAGTGATCACAGCCTAGATAGTTCAAGTTTATGTAAACCATCATATTCCAAGCACTTTAGAGGCCCATGAACAGTGGCATATTTTGATGTATAAGATAACTCTAGCTTCTCTGAGGCAGTGAGGCTGGAGAGGATCAAGAATTCAAACAAGGAGAATAGTAGAAAACTAGGAAGTGGTTACTTTTGTTTATAGACTTCATGATAAGGAAAAAATCGGATTTTTAAATCTTGAGATAAAAATGATAAAATGCAGTAATGGATTGGCATGTGGGGAATGTGGAGTATTTTTCTTTCTTTTTTTTTTTTTTGATTATATTTTAAGTTCTGGGTTACCTGTGCAGAACGTGCAGTTTTGTTACATAGGTATACACGTGCCATGGTGGTTTGCTGCACCCATCAACCTGTCACCTATGTTAGGTATTTCTCCTAATGTTATCCCTCCCCCTGCCTCCCACCCTGCACAAGCCCTGGTGTGTGATGTTCCCCTCCCTGTGTCCATGTAATCCCAGCACTTTGGCATCCCGCTGAGGCGGGCAGATCACAAGGTCAAGAGATCAAGACCATCCTGAACAACATGATGAAACCCCCATCTCTACTAAAAATAGAAAAATTAGCTAGGCATGGTGGCATGTGCCTATAGTCTCAGCTGCTTGAGAGGCTGAGGCAGGAGAATCACTTGTACTGGGTAGGTGGATGTTGCAGTGAGCCGAGATGACGCCATTGCACTCTAGCTTGGGCAACAGAGCAAGACTTCGTCTCAAACAACAACAACAAAACAGAATATGTTTTGGCGTGGAGTATTTTTCTCATTGAGTTGGAATGGATAGTAGTGCAGTTCACAGCAACATTGGAAGACCAGTATATTTTTTGAGAGGGGTAACAGGGAGGAGGAGTTGAGACTGGTTTATGAAGATCATATGTTTGTTATTAAACACATTGATTTAATGACATCCTCTACAAGTAACCTGAAAAGTATCTATTCCACCTAGTTTCATTATAGAATGGTTAATCAGGCAGCCTTGTCATTCATGTTTGCCCAGGCCATGCCCTGCCCAAGTGCTCCTGGATGAAATCCACCCAAGGCTTTTTTCCTCACTTAGGGAGCCTGGCCCAGGTCTGACTGTGACAGCATGGAGGAAGGGAGGGGTGACTTTCTATCTGTCTTTCCCAGAGAAGGCAGCTTTTTATAATTCCGACACAGGCACTGTATGTTCTGACCATGGTCCTGCTGCTAGCTGGGGATATGGCGAGCTGGAATGGAGAAGGACAGATTCAGATAACATTTTTAAATACAACTTTTGAAATATAATTTACATACTATGTAATTCCCTGTTTAGAGTATACAATGGAATGGTTTCTAGTATATTCACAGAGTTGTGCAGCCATTACCACCATTAATTTTAGAGCGTTATTATCATACCCCAAAGAAACCACGCCCATTAGCCATCTCTGCATTTCCCCCAAAATCCCCCACTCCAGCCCCTAAAAAGCACGAATCTACTTTCTGTATTATGGGTTTGCCTATTCTGGACATTTTATATACAGGGATTCATGCAATGTGTGTTCTTTTATGACTTTTTTAAGGTTCTTCATGTTGTAGCATGCGTCAATACTTCATTCCTGTTTATTGTTGAATAATATTCCTCTGATTAGCTGTATCACATGCTGTTTATCATTAGTTGATGATTATTAGAGTTGTTTCCACTTTTTGATTGCTGTAAATAATGCTGCAATAAGCATTTGTTTACATGTTTTTATGCAGAATATTTGTTATTTCTATTAGGTATATTACATACCTAAGAGTGGGATTGCTAGGTTTTAGGATAACTCTACATTTAACCTTTTTAAGTAAATGGCAGACTGTTTTCTAAAGTCACTGCACCGATTTACATTCCTACCAGCAGTATTTGAGGGTTCCATCTCCTCCACATTCTAGCCAACATTTGTTATTGTTTGTCTTTTTATTATAACCATCCTAGTGGGTACGAAGGTATATCATATTGTGGTTTTCATTTACATTTCCCTGATGACTAACGATGTGAGCTTGTTTTCATGTGCTTACTGGCCATAAAATATCTGCTTTCGAGAAATATTTATTTAGATCCTTTGCCCATTTTTAAATTGGGTTATTTGTCTTTTTATTATTGGGTTGTTAGAATTCTTTATGTCTTCTAAATACAAGTCCCTTGTAAGATACATGTAAATATTTCCCACCATTCTGGGGGTTTGATGAGTTTCTGAGTCATCTCTTTAAATCTCTGGAGTCAGTTGTTAGGAATCTTTTGTACTTAGTAGACTGACAGGGGCTATCTTTAATTTGAGAGTTATCTAGCATGGTTAAAACGACATACTCTACTAATCACATCAATGGCTTAGAGTGGACGGAACCCAAGATTAATCCTGGAAGACCTGGGTTGTAGTCCTGACTCCGCTGCTAGATGGAGTCTCTTGTCTTCTTTGGGCCTCAGTTTCTTTATTTGTAAAGAAGGATCAGTCACATTATCTAAAATACTCTTCTGTTCTACCCTTCTGTGATTCTAAGATTCATGCTATGAAACAAATTTAAATGGTTTCTAGATTGTGAAACAACTGAGAGCTTTGGATGAAATATTTTTTCTCTTCTTTTTTTTTTTTTTGAGATTTTCCCAAGAATCACAGTATAACAATGGCCTTTAGCATACGCTTGCCTTTTTCCCTGTAAAGCAGTACTTGTTGAAACTAACAACTAAATGACAGGCTTGGAAACTCTATTTTTGTAAAATGATGTAATTCAGTTTGGAAAATAATGTTTACACCCCTCCCAAATCTGTCATCTGGAGGAGACTCCTCTGTCACGTGTATATAGATGTTGATCACTGGAAGTGGCACTTGTTTGCTGTAACTACAGGTTTGTTACACTAGAGAATCCAGAAGCCTCCCTATTCCTGTGTTGAACAGCAGTTGCATTCATGGAAATCCAGTTGATAGTTTAGTGTGTTTCTTGTTTTGTTCTCAGCTGTGGGTTTGTCTTATGTAAATGGTTTTAACTGATGCCATTAATAAAAAAAATCTGTTAATTCAGAGAATTCAATTAAGATATTTACCCCAGTGGTGTTGGTATTAGAATGGGGTCATCTCCATCAATATGGGCCCGTTGGTGGATATGAAATTCAGTAAGTTAGACTCTTTGGTACTGATGGTAATATGCTTGGGAACTGAGCATCTAAAAGATTTCTGATGTCATAGTGACGTGTACATTTACTTGTTTAAATTGTATTTCATTAAAAAAAATCTAGATTTTCTTTGATGTGTAGCCTTGGCTGGCTCCCTTCCTTTTTCTGTCAGTTACCAGCCATAAGAAACATGTAGACTCAAGATTTTGCTTGAGATATCAATACCTTTTTAACATCTGTAAATGTTGTTTTTGAATACAAAACATGTTGCAGGTATCATTGCAGGGATCAAAGGAAAAATGTTGATTAGCTTTCTGTAAAGCTGATTTTGATTCCTTTCAAATTGAGTATGATTTTATAACACCTAAGTTCTGTGAAATCCATTCTTATTGGAGTCCAGTATCCCGGAGACTTAGAAATTTCCCAAAAGCTGGAGACATCGTCAGCCCATTTGGCCCTTTGATTAACTGGCATCCTTCCATGTGGGTTTTCTTCTGTTCCGTATAATGCCATTGCAAGAAGTAGATTGAATGCTTCTTGGCATAGATCAGTTTTATTTTCTTGAACCTCAGAAAGATTCTTGCTTAGAAATCATCTGCCTGTTGTTTTGTTTTACTTTGCCTCTTTGGCCACTGTAGGAGTGTTCCTTTATTATTGTTCTGTTGGGATTTTCTTTGTCACTTCTAAAGAACTCTAAAAGCAATTTCTTGTCTATAGCAGAACAGTTATGACTTGTCTGTGACAGAAAGGCTTGCCTGGTGAAGGTAGCAGCTGCTTGGGTGGTATATATAAAGTTAAAACCAAATGGCTTGTGAAAGGCTAGAATTGAACTCAACCCCTTAATTTCAGATAAAGCACTATTCTATGTGTGTGGTGTTTTGTAGTGTATCGTGTACCATAATTTTTAGGCTGTTGTGTTCTCTTGCTGTAGCATGCTAAAAATATTCTGTAATTTCTTCTTCTGTGTGAGCATCTATTTAATTGAGTCCTGGTTTAATGCTTATCCATTATACTGCTGTGATTCTATTTTGCAAATGTTGGAAAATGTCTTTAAAACCATACCTGAAACCCTGTAATTTTCAGAGTAATGATCTTTCTTGGAGGAGTTTCCCTCCCCCATCCCCCACCATTTTTGTTAGATTTGGAGTTACGACTTCAAATCAAAATAGCTTTGATAAGAATATTTTCCTCTACATCTTTTCATAATTCTGCATTTGGTAAAATAACTCTTATTTTTTAGTCATTTTAGGATGATTTAATTTGCAAAGCAAATTAAATGCTCATCCAATATCATTTTTTTTCTTTTGTGAATTGTCTGCCATAATCTTTCTGTGTTAAAGTGAAGAATATGTGACTTAAGAGAATAGTATATCTTTTTTGAAAAAAAATGTATTTATATATATTTAAAAAATATATATTTGCTATCAATTGTACTTCAGAACTTTAATTTCAAAATCCCAAAAGGTATGGTTTTAAAAAATGGAATATTTCATCACTTTGGATTTGGTAGAGTTATTAATAAAAATCTCCCATAGTGAACACTAATCAATTTTCTTCTTTATATGCGCAGACTATGATTAAAACTGCTGGCTGTCACTTTTCCACTAAGTTTTTATTTCTTTGTACTCAGTAATACTAATACATAATGATTTAAAGTCAATAGATAGATTCATTTCTTTTGCATATCTTTTTTATTCCTAATATCTTGATTGTAGCCTCTTGATCATCAAGTTGAAAATTTTCATGTTAAATGCAGTCTCAAGTTATTAAATTTGTTTTAATGCATTCACTGAAAATCTCTTATAAAAATCTACATTTAGCTCCAGGTTGTCCAGTAGACAACTTGTTATTAAAATGTCACATTCAACCCACAATTTTTAGGTACATTTTCCTCCATGACAACTCATCTCGGCTTTAAGTTCCCATTAGAATAGGTATTAATGAGATGACATATAATTATACATTTTCCAGTTTTTTTCTAACATCAAAATAGTTATGCCTCTTAATGCATAATGGTAGTTTCAGCAAAGTAGTTGGGGAATCAATCTAAATTTCATTATCATACTTTCTTCCTTTTTTGACTGTAAACCATGAACATCTTTGTTATTGATATTTTATCCATGCTTTTTCTATCACTGTATTTTAGTGTTGTCAGCAGCTCAGAATCCTTTTGTCTTCACTAGGCCCTGAATCCCTGTGCAAGAAGTGTCCAACAAGACTAATGTTATGCCACTTAACATGTTTCTCTTTCTCCTTCGTCTGTAACTTCTTCCTAACTTTTCTCTGCTCTTGGTGTGACTCACTTACCCTCCCACTAAACTCACATATTTTCTCCATGTTTCTTTCCTTCTGACAGCATCTCTTTGTGTCTGCTCAGGTTCCACTTGTTTTAATTTGGACTCTTTCAGTGACAAGTGAAAGAAACTCAATGCAGAACTGGCTAAAGCTCTATAGGGAATTTTTGGTGTCTGCAGCTGAAAAGTCTTGAGTAAATTGGCTATAGTCCTACCTGCACCCAGGGGTTCAAATGGTGCCTTCAGGCCTTGGTATCTCTCCATCTCTGCTTTTTTTTCTGTTGGCCTCATTCTGGGGCAGCCTCCACCTCCTGGATGTCAGGCAGCATCTGAACTTAGCAATTTCAGGAGATAGGAACTTGCTTCTCCTTCAGGGTTCAGAAACAAATCCCAGGCATAAGCTTTACCCAGTGAAATAGGAGCCCTGCCTATCCCTGGACAGCCCTGTGACCTGGTGTTCTCACACAATGGCAGGGTGGGGCAAAGGAGGGTTCTGAAAGTAAACCTGCTATTATCAGAAAGAGGGGCGGATGCTGCAAAGGCAAAGATGTGTATTGTGCTACAGACTTTTCTTTGTAGAGAGAAATGCATTTTTTTTGGTTTTGTTTTACATGCAACAACTTCTGGATAGATATAAGAAGAAATGGAAACAATCCTCAATTTATCATGCTTTCTAGATTCTTCCTTTAGAAGATGCCAGCAGAGAAAAATCAGTTCAGTGCTGGTTAGTTCATTGAAGGCTGTAGTTGGATCCTTTCCATTATTTTTTGTTTTTACCTTTTATGGTCGAGGTTTTTTGGTTTGTTTATTTGTTTTTGTTTTAAATCATCTACCAATCCCCACACTCTTTGACTGAATGGTGAGTATAATAGTAATGATAAAGACCTTTTAGTTGTTGTTCCTTTTTGTTGTTGTGTCCTCACAGTACTTAATACTCTGCATGGGATCATTTGGTATTCTTTGTATCCCCAGAATAGAACACAAAGCCTGGGGGAAAATAATTTTGGAAGTTAGCTTACAGTTACTGAAGACCTGCTGTGTACCAGCCACTTTGATAAGTTAAGATCCAATTAGTTTTAATAGGAAACTGACATTGTCAGAAGGTTCTTAGGGAATGTTTCTTTACAAATTTGAACAGGATCAATGGTAATAGAAATAATAAAACATGGTATATATACTCTTGGCTAGAAATCACCACGACTTTACCCTGTGGATTTTGTTTTCAAATTCAACAGTTGTGTCATGTGGACATGCAAATTAGGTGCCTCTTGATTTGATGCCATAGAAAGTGTGTAACATCAACTATGAATGATTGTTAATATCAATCAATAAATAATAACTTAACTCTAATTAAGCCTCTAGATCTAACTACCCATTTAGGGGATAGAAGTACAAGTTAAAAGACATTTTAAAAAGAGATACAATTAACCTGTTTTATATTGTAATTAATTTAACAGCACAAATGACTGATTTTCTGCAATAGATAAATGGCATGAACAAAGGAGGAGGAGGACAAGGAGTGTAAAACTGCTACTGATTTTTAAAATATTATGCCACAAACTCATAACTATGTAATATGGTCTTTTTTTCTGAGTAGTCACTTTTCGGATACCACCTACTGGATCTAGTAGCTCCTAATTGAATATTTGTGACTAATGTCCTCTGGACTGGGATGTAAGCACTCTGGGCCTTGGCAGCTGGATTTTAAGCTGTAAGCATATCCTTCCACTGACATTCTTTCCTTTAAATCCTTCTGCCCATCTCATGCCAGACCACTGTTAGTATACATTTCTGCTTTTATATCTGTGTGTACCACCAAGTATTTCAACAAAAAAGAAATCAGAATATATTAGCTTTGGGTTCTATAACCAAGTTTATTTGGGGAGCAATAAGTGATACATTCAGTTGAGACTTATGGAGACTACTTAATAAATGCAGATTTTATGATTTTTTGCATATGCATTTTTGATCTATTGTAATTATAAATTGTACTTGAGCAATTATTATGGACCAAGCACAGTACTAATGAAAGCTTTTACATGGTTATCTCATTGTATCCTTATAACAACTCTATGAGGTAACACAGATTGCAAGAGGGGAGCTGTATTGAAAGCCTACTGTTTTTCATTCTAAAGTTCATGCTTTAACTACTGCATACATTTTTTGACTCTGGGGAAAAAGTACTATGGAGAGCATTTAAGGCCCACCTAAGTTTAATAGGCAACTGACATTGTCAGAGGGTTCCTTAGGAATGTATGTTTACAAATGTCAACTGCATTAAATGTAATAGAAATAGTAAAAACAGGTACATATGCTCTTGGCTACAAACCACCATTTCTTTTCCCTGTGGATTTTGTTTTTAAATTCAACAATTGTGTAATATGAATTGATTTAAAGCTGCTGGTGAACAACATAGAAGACTTTAGACAACAGCATCATTTCATTAGAGAGGAAGTGGAGGGTTTGAATGAGACATGCTGACTCTCCAGGAGATGTTGACCTGGGAACAAAACAACAATAACAGAAAACATGTTTTTCAGGTTTCCTTAAATGATTGACCAAGAAACCAGGCAGAACAGTGTTAAACTGGAAACATGTAAAGTTTCTAAGATAGTCTCGTCCCTGCTGTGAGATATGTCTGCATGAGGTGGAAACTCATTTGACATCTTGTGTAGGAAATCTGGAATCCAGAAAACCAATTAGCTCTTCATAGTGGCATTCACGAAGGGAGTTCGTGTCATAATGAGAGAAAGAACCATGGATTCTATCAGCAGGAGGCAGGAATAGGTGTGCCTCACTCTCTCTCCTAGCTGCTAGGAATTATGTTACCTATATAGCCAGCGTTTAATCTTCTTTCACGTTTACGTACTAACAGAAATTCATGTCTATTCGTATTGAAGTTATCTGTCAGCCATTTTCAGATATTCATAGATACTATGTCTCTATGGGAGAGACAAAAAGACATGCCATAAACTCATAAAGTTTCCACACTTATTTCAGAAAAGACACATACACAACATACAAATTAGCAAAGTCTAGAAACTGTAGAAAGCAAATGCTTAGTGGCTCAGGGTTGTTACAGATCTTCATTGAACCAACAATTACTGAGCTCAGTTTGATGTTGTGTTATTTAAATTAATAATCCTTTAAAGAGCAAGTTCTAAGTGCCAGTAACTATGCTAAATGTGAGGGACATAAAGACATGCTTCTTGCCCTTAATCGACCCATAGTTTATCAGGAATGATAGATGGATCTACAAGGAAGAATTTGAAGAAATTATGGAAGCAGAGAGTAGGGAGACATTAACAGGACATGGAAGGATATGAAAGGTTTCAGATTAAAGATGCTGATTGTTT
>NW_012105198.1:1166722-1169689 GCF_000951045.1 Mandrillus leucophaeus
CTACTTAATAAATGCAGATTTTATGATTTTTTGCATATGCATTTTTGATCTATTGTAATTATAAATTGTACTTGAGCAATTATTATGGACCAAGCACAGTACTAATGAAAGCTTTTACATGGTTATCTCATTGTATCCTTATAACAACTCTATGAGGTAACACAGATTGCAAGAGGGGAGCTGTATTGAAAGCCTACTGTTTTTCATTCTAAAGTTCATGCTTTAACTACTGCATACATTTTTTGACTCTGGGGAAAAAGTACTATGGAGAGCATTTAAGGCCCACCTAAGTTTAATAGGCAACTGACATTGTCAGAGAGTTCCTTAGGAATGTATGTTTACAAATGTCAACTGCATTAAATGTAATAGAAATAGTAAAAACAGGTACATATGCTCTTGGCTACAAACCACCATTTCTTTTTCCTGTGGATTTTGTTTTTAAATTCAACAATTGTGTAATATGAATTGATTTAAAGCTGCTGGTGAACAACATAGAAGACTTTAGACAACAGCATCATTTCATTAGAGAGGAAGTGGAGGGTTTGAATGAGACATGCTGACTCTCCAGGAGATGTTGACCTGGGAACAAAACAACAATAACAGAAAACATGTTTTTCAGGTTTCCTTAAATGATTGACCAAGAAACCAGGCAGAACAGTGTTAAACTGGAAACATGTAAAGTTTCTAAGATAGTCTCGTCCCTGCTGTGAGATATGTCTGCATGAGGTGGAAACTCATTTGACATCTTGTGTAGGAAATCTGGAATCCAGAAAACCAATTAGCTCTTCATAGTGGCATTCACGAAGGGAGTTCGTGTCATAATGAGAGAAAGAACCATGGATTCTATCAGCAGGAGGCAGGAATAGGTGTGCCTCACTCTCTCTCCTAGCTGCTAGGAATTATGTTACCTATATAGCCAGCGTTTAATCTTCTTTCACGTTTACGTACTAACAGAAATTCATGTCTATTCGTATTGAAGTTATCTGTCAGCCATTTTCAGATATTCATAGATACTATGTCTCTATGGGAGAGACAAAAAGACATGCCATAAACTCATAAAGTTTCCACACTTATTTCAGAAAAGACACATACACAACATACAAATTAGCAAAGTCTAGAAACTGTAGAAAGCAAATGCTTAGTGGCTCAGGGTTGTTACAGATCTTCATTGAACCAACAATTACTGAGCTCAGTTTGATGTTGTGTTATTTAAATTAATAATCCTTTATAGAGCAAGTTCTAAGTGCCAGTAACTATGCTAAATGTGAGGGACATAAAGACATGCTTCTTGCCCTTAATCGACCCATAGTTTATCAGGAATGATAGATGGATCTACAAGGAAGAATTTGAAGAAATTATGGAAGCAGAGAGTAGGGAGACATTAACAGGACATGGAAGGATATGAAAGGTTTCAGATTAAAGATGCTGATTGTTTCTGCATTTCAAAAACATGTAGGTCTTTAAAGAATGTGAGGACAGGCTTTATCCTAAGGAGAATAAGGGCATCAAAGGTGAATCAGAGAGCTTATAACTTCAGGAAGTTTACAAACTAGAAGGGGAAATAACATAGGCTATAACCATTGAAAAGGAAATGATGTGATCCTGACTTTAATATCAATAGAGGACAACAGGAGTCTGGGGGAATCAATAAATATATTGTGGAGGAAGTGGCCTAGTAAGTAGCTTCCTAAAGAACACTGGGGCTACAGAGCAGGACTGGTTGGCACCCATCAGTGGGATTTACTGGCTAATATTCAGTCTAATTTGTTGGTGCTCATGTTACACAGGCCATTAAAAACTTTGAATATTGACGCTGCTTTAGATTTTTTGAGTGGTATTCTAGGCAATAGTCCATTTTAAAACAAAGGCATAGACATGAAAATTCCTATAGATATTAAGGAATAGTTTTATTTGAGTAAATTTTGCACGAAGGAGAGTAGATTAAGATTAAACACTATTAGGTCTTCTATGTCTTTGTATGGAATTTGAGCCTTATTTCACATTGCTGTAAATAAATACCTGAGACTGTAATTTATAGAGAAAAGGTGTTTAATTGGCTCATGGTTCTGTAGGCTGTAGAGGAAGCATAGCAGCTTCTGGGTAGGCCTCAGGAAACTTACAATCATGGTGGAAAGTGAAGGGGAAACAGGCATATCTTAAGTGGCTGGAGCAGGAAGAAGAGAGAGTGACAGAGGATGTTCCACACATATTTAAAGAACCAGATCTAAGAACTTTGTCATGAGAACAGCACCAAAGGGATAGTGCTAAACCATTCATGAAGGATCCATCCTCATGACGTAGCCAACTCCCACCACGACCCACCTCCAATCCCCAATGGGATTACAAGTCAACATGAGATTTGGGTGGGGACACAGATCCAAACCATATCAGGAGGCACAGTTTCCTTGATATCCATGTGGTCAGTATTGCTTGTAGTTATGATGCAGAATTGAGAAACATAAGTGGTCTTGACAAGAAAATATTCATTAATAAACTGACCACTTATAAAATCATCCCATTGAAATATCCTCCTTATTTAACACTAGTGTCTATCATTCCAATTCCTCAATTTTTTGTCAAGCCATCTTAGTTATTGTCTGATACTGTAACTATCTAACAATGTGATTCAAAGTAGATAAAAATAGATTGAAATAAAATTGCAGATTTTAGTAATGATCTCAAATTAATGAATCTAGTTTGGGAAAGAAATGCATGAACCTACTACTTATCAATTTTAACATTGCTAAAAGAAGGACATCCAAATTTAGGTGCCTCTTCATTTGATGCGCTGGAAAGTATGTAGCACCAACTTTGAATGATCATTAATATAAATCAATCAGTAAATAATGACTCTAATCAAGCTTCTAAGTCTAACTACCAATTTAGGGGATAGAAGTACAAGTTAAAAGACATTAAAGAGATGCAATTAACCTATTTTATATTGTAATTTATAATATATATTATATA
>NW_012105198.1:1173914-1176695 GCF_000951045.1 Mandrillus leucophaeus
AGGCATAACCTTGTTTGTGGGTATTTGGGCACACTACCTTAAGGGTTAAAGACAGATTTTAACTGAGAACTACTGGGTGAGTAGGAGGTGAGGAGGAAAATAAAAAAAGTGAAGGAAAAGAGTTTCAGCAGAGCACACAGCATGTGCAAAGCCTTAGTGATAGGAACCTCAGCAATCACAGGACATGCAGAGTTCTGAAAGAAGTTTAATGTTTGAACCCTAGAATTTACAGAGATTAGTGGAGAGACATGAGACTTAGGAGATAGGTAGGACAGAGATCTTGCACCCCTTCAGAAGTCAATAGAAAGCCATTGGGCATAAATTAAGCAGGTCAGTAGGAGAGAGATTTGCACTTGGAAGATTGTCGAGGCTCTTTGCTATTAATAGAGTGAATTCATGATGGTGGCCTTGATAAGGATCTTAGCTTGGAGATGAAGAGGAAAGGATCAGGAAATACGCAGAGGAAGAAGTACAGAGGTTGGTGATTGATTGGGCATGAGTGAAGGGTGAGTGAAGGATGACAGTGAGGTCGCTCTGGGTCTTGAAAAACATATAGGAAAGAGGCAACATGGGGAAAAGAGAGAGCGCTCCATGGAGGAAAATTATCACAAACACCCTGATACAAGGCAGAGATAAGAGGATTCAGGAACTGACCCCTGAGGAGTCCAGTCAGTCTGGAATGTATGTGGAACACTCAGTCAGTAACGTCAAGACAGCCAAACTTCACATGAAGCAGGTAATTCTAGCAGTCTTTCATTGAACAAAAATACAGCTTTGGTATTTAGAGACACCTAAATTAAGACTAAGAATCTACGGTTGGTCTGCAACTTCCAGCTGGAAGAGAACATATGTGGAAAGAAAACTATGTTTCTGTTGAGTCTCTAGGGCTATGGGCTTTGGAACCAAACAGACCAGTTTTTGTTTTTGTAATCATATATGTAAAAATTCACACCATTTATTGTATACATCTATGAGTGTTGACAAATATACCAGTGACACAATCAAGCTACAGAATAGTTCCATCATCCCATAACGTTTTCTCCTGCTGCTCCTTTGCAGTGAAACCTCTCCTATCCTTTACCTTTAATAACCTCTGATCTCTTCTCCATCTTGGTAGTTCCGATATTTCCAGAAGGTCATATAAATAGAATCATACAGTACATAGCTTTTGGAGTCTGACTCCTTTGTGGGGCATATGGTCTCATAGCTACTGAATTCTGCCTTTGTAGTATGGAAGCCACAATATGTAGACAAGTGGGTGTGGCTTGTGTTCCAATAAAACTATACTCATGGGCACTGAAATTTTTGTTTCATGTAATTTTCACATGTCACGAAAAGTTATTCCTTTGATTTTTTTTCCAGCTACTTAAAATATACAAGCCATTTTTAGCTCCCAGACCAGACAAAAACATGTGGCAGGCTGGATTTGACCCTCCAGCTGTAGTTTGCCAACTCCTCAAACCATTAGTCCCAGGTATACTCTAAGTCCTGAAAAAGATAAACTACTTTTATTATTAATGACTTTATAAGTTTTTTATTTTCAATTGGCAATTCCAGATATTTCTTAAGCAGAGAGCTGTGTTCCTAGACCTCATCAAATTGCCAGCTATCTTCAGTCTCTATAGAATTACTCTTACTGATAGATTGACTGAGGGTGACAGTTCGTCTCCATTTGTCTGGAACACTCTTAGTTTTCACCTACTTATCCTGCTTCATGCCTAGTCTTATTTTTATTTTCAAAGGTGCCTTGGTATAGATGATAAATTATATGGTCAAGCCAGGGTAAGCTCATCAGAGATGATAGAAGATGCCTTGGTGGATGTGGGTGTGGGTGGTGCCCTTTATAACAGAATTATCTTCATGGGAACATGTAGAACTCTTTTGTTCTGATCTCGATGTCAGGAGTGGTTGTGTTTCATTTAAAATTTCTTAGATCCTTTGAATTTGTTTGTTGTCCTGTATTAAATTATCTCTCCTCTGAGCCATGTAACATTTTTTTTCTTAAGGAAAGGTGTTAAAAATGTAATGGATTTTATATTCTATCTGACTTCATTAGAAATGCTGGAATTTAAAATATTTTTAATAATGAGTATGCATGTGGCACACGTGATAAATCACAGTAAACCCTTTTTCATCAGTTTATTTTAAAAGGGTAGTAGAAATGACTCCATAGCATCACCTCCCTGCTATACTACAAATAACATTTTATATTTGAATGCTGGGTTTATTTTTTGTGGGGGGCGGATCTTGTCCAGCCTGGCTGAGGTAATGATATTATTATATAATATCTGTTCTACAGATGAGATGATTAAGTCTCAAAGAGTTGAGGTAATTTTCCTTAGGCACATAGTTGATGATAAAGTATAAAACGTTTTGACCAGTTACTTATAAATCGGTATCTGTTAACCCCTGTGCATACATGACCTCTAAAATTTTATCATTTTTAATGGAAAGTTATTTGCTGAAAACTATTTCCCATTAGGAGTAAATTAGACTTTTGCAAACAATCAAAACACTTTTTCATTGCTCTCTTACAGTAAATGGTGATTTATTTTTTCCAACAAAGACAATTTTATAATCTTGTTTATCAAAGGATTCTACAAAATATTAGGTGTTAATAATATTAAAACAAAATAGACCATTAATGGCAATCTGAATTTTGTTTTTTCGTAGAACTTTATAAAATATGACATTTTAATAATATTAACATAAATTTGACCATTAACAGACTGTTGCATATTTGTGAAATAAGTTTTAGAATTTTGTGTTTATTGGCCATTT
>NW_012105198.1:1176745-1184617 GCF_000951045.1 Mandrillus leucophaeus
TGCTGCTCCTTTGCAGTGAAACCTCTCCTATCCTTTACCTTTAATAACCTCTGATCTCTTCTCCATCTTGGTAGTTCCGATATTTCCAGAAGGTCATATAAATAGAATCATACAGTACATAGCTTTTGGAGTCTGACTCCTTTGTGGGGCATATGGTCTCATAGCTACTGAATTCTGCCTTTGTAGTATGGAAGCCACAATATGTAGACAAGTGGGTGTGGCTTGTGTTCCAATAAAACTATACTCATGGGCACTGAAATTTTTGTTTCATGTAATTTTCACATGTCACGAAAAGTTATTTCTTTGAATTTTTTTCCAGCTACTTAAAATATACAAGCCATTTTTAGCTCCCAGACCAGACAAAAACATGTGGCAGGCTGGATTTGACCCTCCAGCTGTAGTTTGCCAACTCCTCAAACCATTAGTCCCAGGTATACTCTAAGTCCTGAAAAAGATAAACTACTTTTATTATTAATGACTTTATAAGTTTTTTATTTTCAATTGGCAATTCCAGATATTTCTTAAGCAGAGAGCTGTGTTCCTAGACCTCATCAAATTGCCAGCTATCTTCAGTCTCTATAGAATTACTCTTACTGATAGATTGACTGAGGGTGACAGTTCGTCTCCATTTGTCTGGAACACTCTTAGTTTTCACCTACTTATCCTGCTTCATGCCTAGTCTTATTTTTATTTTCAAAGGTGCCTTGGTATAGATGATAAATTATATGGTCAAGCCAGGGTAAGCTCATCAGAGATGATAGAAGATGCCTTGGTGGATGTGGGTGTGGGTGGTGCCCTTTATAACAGAATTATCTTCATGGGAACATGTAGAACTCTTTTGTTCTGATCTCGATGTCAGGAGTGGTTGTGTTTCATTTAAAATTTCTTAGATCCTTTGAATTTGTTTGTTGTCCTGTATTAAATTATCTCTCCTCTGAGCCATGTAACATTTTTTTTCTTAAGGAAAGGTGTTAAAAATGTAATGGATTTTATATTCTATCTGACTTCATTAGAAATGCTGGAATTTAAAATATTTTTAATAATGAGTATGCATGTGGCACACGTGATAAATCACAGTAAACCCTTTTTCATCAGTTTATTTTAAAAGGGTAGTAGAAATGACTCCATAGCATCACCTCCCTGCTATACTACAAATAACATTTTATATTTGAATGCTGGGTTTATTTTTTGTGGGGGGCGGATCTTGTCCAGCCTGGCTGAGGTAATGATATTATTATATAATATCTGTTCTACAGATGAGATGATTAAGTCTCAAAGAGTTGAGGTAATTTTCCTTAGGCACATAGTTGATGATAAAGTATAAAACGTTTTGACCAGTTACTTATAAATCGGTATCTGTTAACCCCTGTGCATACATGACCTCTAAAATTTTATCATTTTTAATGGAAAGTTATTTGCTGAAAACTATTTCCCATTAGGAGTAAATTAGACTTTTGCAAACAATCAAAACACTTTTTCATTGCTCTCTTACAGTAAATGGTGATTTATTTTTTCCAACAAAGACAATTTTATAATCTTGTTTATCAAAGGATTCTACAAAATATTAGGTGTTAATAATATTAAAACAAAATAGACCATTAATGGCAATCTGAATTTTGTTTTTTCGTAGAACTTTATAAAATATGACATTTTAATAATATTAACATAAATTTGACCATTAACAGACTGTTGCATATTTGTGAAATAAGTTTTAGAATTTTGTGTTTATTGGCCATTTGAATTATTTCATTTGCTTTGTTTTTATAGTATGTGGAGTGTACATAAAAAAAACTTACTGGTAAATAGATTTTATTTTTCCTTTGAGTGTAATCTCAGTAATTTGATCTTTCAGCATAAAAAGAACATTTCAAACTCTCCGCTAGATGAAATGAGCAGCACATTTTCATGTGCCAAAAAAAGTTTTGAGCTAAGTCATAACAAGGAAAAATCCCAGCAATTTTTTATTGAAAATGTGCATCAGCTACAATGAAGTTTCATACCAGTCACTGGCTTCCTATTTAAAGAAATGCTCAACAATCCAACTGTTTTAGGCAGTTTGCTTTCCACACCTGCAACCTGTGTGAATGTCAGGTACTTTCACCAGCGCATACCTCCTAATGGTAAATGAACAGATGATCTTTTTGTGTTTTCATCCATTCCTCCATACTGACGTTGTTAGTATTTTAACATTATACTTGGCTGCTCTAAAAGAAACACATCATTTTTCATATCTATTTCCCTCATGTTGAGATCATTAATGCAACATAATCCTAATGTGTTGCCAAAAAAATATATACAGAGAGCTGTCTTTAGGATTCTTTCTCTAGATTTCAAATTTCATGCTACTGCAATAACTTTGGAGTCAGATGCTCCTGGCCTAGGAAGATGATAGGCGTTTTGTAAATCAGTTTAAAAGTAACTGACTAAACATGAATATTCTTCAATTGCTTTTTTTTTTCAGTAGATAGCTCTTCATTTAAAAATAATGTATACACATGTAAAACATTAAAGTTATACAATAAAGAGGATGTCTTCCTACCCCATCTCCTGAGTCTCCAAGCAGCAACTCCTATATGCCTGTTCAAGCCTATGTAAGTATAGACCTTTTAAGTAGTAATACAAAGAAGAGCGTTCAGCGCTTTACAATTCACGTGCAACAGATTTTGGAGATTATTCTGTTTTAGAGCATATGGCTCTGATTTTTTACACATATGTGTAGTAATCTATGGCATAAACCAGTTAGATTTCAATGTGGTTCTCTAGACCAGCAGCCTCAGCCGCACTGGGGAATTGATTTTAAATGCAGATTTTCAGGCCCCATCTCAGGCTTGCTGCTTCAGACCCTCCTGGGTTGGGGAGGGCCACAGGTTTTTAACAAGACCTCCAGGTGATTTTGATGCACGGTGAAGCTTGAAAACCAGGGCTTCATATAAACCATATTCCTTCAAGAATCAAAAATTTAAGTTGTTTGCAGCCTTTTTCTTTTGTAAATAGCACTGCAGAGAAGATCTTTGTACATAGACCTTTCTAGGGAGAGTCATAGGAATTTATCAAACTTTGCAAAGTTACACCAATTTACATTTTCACCAACAATAATGTATGAGATTTTTCTTAGTATTTCTGAGACCATTTTTCCTGAGATTTCCTTCTATGTTTTTATAACTGCAAGATTCAAAATATTCATTTTGTTTCAACTGTATATAAAAAACACATGTATTTTTAAAATGTTTCAAATATTTACAAAGCAGAATATAAAGTCTTTCCTACCAAAGAAATACAGCTACCATTTAGTGAAAGCCTACTGTGTTTTATAAACTTAATTCATTTCATTTTCACGAGCCTCCAAGCAAAGGACAATTCTCGTTTCTTAGGTAAGGGCTATTGGGAGGATAGGCCCAGTTTGATTCATTATCTTGCTAGTAAATAATTGTGTAACTACATATGATCATAACAAATTATTATAAAAATAAGGAATGTATTTTAACATGCTTTTTGAGAAATATATCATTAAATTGCCTATGGTCCAGAACATTAAAATACTTCTTTTGCTTCATGATAATGTTCCAAGAATATTCCTGTGAATGCAAAGGTTCTGTGTAGATATTTTTGACTTACTGTATAACAAAGTATTCAGCTATTCATTCTGAGTATTTGATAGAAAAACCAACTAATGCCAAGTGGCTTTTGGTAAATGTCTGAATTGAAATGACTTCAGCCAACCCAGGCTTGCATTGTAATGAAGGCTAAGATGTATCAGAAGGTTTATCTGCATAACATATAAATTACCGCTTTCTGCAAAGTTTCAAAAGGTGTGGTCCTCAGATCACAGGCCTTACTTATCTGTTTCTTATTTATATATGTGCTTTATATTTAATAGATCCAAGCCCCTTCCCTAACTACAGAATCAGAATGTTTAGGGGTGGGGCGTGGGAATTTGCACATGTTTCCCAGCTGATTATTATAAATAAAAGTGGATTTCATTCTTCTCTTTATCAAAACAACTGTCATTTTTTTTTTATTCAGCAGAGATGACTACAGAGATTAGTGTTCTAAAAGAGTACATAAATAATTCAGATTTAAACTCTGTACTGCAGTGGTATGATTTACTTAAGACTCAGAACCTCCTCTAAAAATGATTAATTTAATTTTCATTTCTTTTCTCTTACTTTGTCTTCCTTGTGGCAGGATGTCAGTTGGCAATGAAATGGCCCCAGAGCAGGCACAATAAGAAGCCACAAAAAAATTACATTAATTTTTATTATATAATACATAGATATTTCTTTATGATTTATACTCAAGGGCTTCTGTAAAGACCTGAGTTGGCTTACAAAAGGAAATTAATATAAAATAGGACAAGCACAGATAAAAATAGAAGGAGACCATTTAAAAAGATTTGAGGCACCTGGGAGACATTAATTATAACAGCTGGGAAGTGTCCTGATCGCTGAAACCAAAATGGAAACATGTTGGTTTATAAATTTTTCATCTTGGATATAGAAAGCATATACAATTATCAGAAGAGGCAAACTTTTTCTTAGAACTAAGTAAAGGATGAATGTGTAGTATATAGTGATAGATCTTGTATAACAGAGAAAATAAAAACTGTTTTTCAAAGGATATAGAAAAATAGTTATAAAATGGACCATTCTGGTAGACTCTGAGGGCATTTTATTAAACATAGCCATGAAAGACCGTTCTGTTTGGGCTGATACCTTATAATAATGGCAAATATTTATCCTGTCTCTGTGTATGTTATTTTATTATCTTCACAACCCAAGAAATGTAGGCAACATTGTTCTCCTTGTTTTATAATTGGAAACCTGAGATGTATATAGGCAAGCTAAATAATTTGTAAGTTCCTGAGGTTAGCAGGTGACATTCTGTCTTTAGAGCTAGTGTTACTACACTCTACACACTACATACTTGTCAGATATTTCTGAGTTGTTTGCTTTGTGATGACATGAACTAAAATAATACACATTTTGGAGAATAATGATGAAGAGTGAGTTCATGTTTACATTATCATAGTCTCTCTTATTTTCTAGACCAAGACAAGTATCTTAATCACGTTATCTACATAGTATCATGAGATAAAGCCTCTAGTGTCTAGCAGTTCTGCTTTTACTCTGTGTTGTTGGTTAAAAGAAACATCTACTTGTGTATCTTGTTTGGCAACATAGATAACATAAAATTTGTGTTCAGAATGGATGTAAACACCAATAAGATGAAATTATACTCCTATTCTCAACTAGACACTGGGCTCCCCTACCCATGGGAAATCCATGAATCATACTGAGCAAGTGTATCCATACTTGGCTAAAAACCTTAGATTTCTGCTGCATGTAGCATAGAAGACAAAGCTTTAACCTGGAAAATCTTAAAGCAGATGTTCCCAGCTGAGTGCCTCATCCATAAAATGACATCAGGCAATGGTCTACATGGATCATCCAATTTTAAGCTGGGCGGCATCCTGATGGGTCTGCCAGAATGAGTTATTCCCCTAGTAGCTGAAAAACATTGACTTATTAAGATTGTTTTTATCTGCTTATTTAAAAATGGTTCATGTTTTTACATAGAGCAGTTTTAACTTGGGGTCCAGGTGAGTCCTGCCCTTGCTCTCAGTAACTTAGAACAGAGCAGGCCCTTATGAACTCTCCACCTCAGGGATGATAACATCTGCATATTATGTCATTTGTCCTGTGTGAGAGAATTAATGGTAAATCTTAAACTTGAAAATAAGACAGGTGGTGAGGGTATCACCATGCCATCACTGAAATCAGAAAGAAAGTCCCAGACCTGTTAACTAAATTCAACTTGACGTATTTTGGGGAGCATCTTAGTAGGTCTTATTTTCCATGCAATTGCTCTTTCCTTTCATTCACTTAATTGACAAGAGCCATCTTTTCGACCAATGAAAAATGCATGTTGGGCTAGATGTCTTCCATCTATTTCTTCCAGATCCACCTTCCACCCTGCCATATGTCCCAGGGGACCCATATGGACTACGTCTCTTGCCTTCTGGCTTTTGGGTGGTTTCAGCTAATGGGAGGCAATGGCAGGAAATTGGAGAGTGGGAAGAGAAAAGGTCAGGATATTTGTTCCCCTGGCTTCCTCCCTGCTGGATCACCATATGTTGTTCAGTAGTCCTCCTACTGGAGGCCACAGCTCCTAACAGTACCCCTTTCTGTACAGCTGCCCTCTCTGGGTTCTGGGAACATCTCTTCTCCTTACTGTTCAAGCCTAAGTATGGCGATGGTTCCCCACTGTCACCAGCCTTGCAGTACTATATCATTCTTGTTGGCTTCTTTATATCTTTCTCATTGCCAGGCATTCCTCCATTTACCACATTGAAGTGTGCCATCTGTACACTGCTAGGAGACTGATGAATACGCATCTGTGAAATAGTTGTAAATGAAACAAAAGAAAGAAAAACATGTTTGAAACTTTTCAACTACTTTGTGTTACATCCATATATAATAAAACCTCATATGGAATGTTTGTACAGAAGATATTAGGGAGAAATTTATTGACATGTCCTAGAATGCAAATCTGTCAGTCTAACTCAAAAAAACTATATACCCTATGACCCTGATCTCTGGGAATGCATGTAGGAGTATTTTGGCTTCCAGAAGCAAAATACTCTAGGGTAGCACTGTCCAATAGAAATATAATGTGGGGTCACATAGGTAACTTAAAATTTTCCACTTGAATAATATATTTTTATTTAGCTCAATATTATTTTAACATATAATCAATATAAAAATTATTCACAGGATTTTTTTTCTGTACTAAGTCTTTGAAATCCATTCTGTGTTTTACAGTTAAAGCACATCTCAATCCAGACTGCTACATGTCACTGGCTTAGTAGCCACACGTGGCTAGTGGCTACTTTACTGGACAGCACAGCTCTAAGGTTTATGATATCAACATTTAGTAAAAGAGTTTCTCCTCTCTACACACACACAGACACACACACACAAATTATATTGTAAGCGATTCCCGTGTCAATCTCAATAAACCTAAAGACTTGCCTATCTGCATATATTAATGCATCTCTTTTTTTCTGCCACAATTAATGCATGAAAATCACTTAGAACAGTGTCCAGTGCATAATAAAATTTCACATATGCTATTTTTGTTGTTGGTTCTTAAAAACCTCCCGAGGCAGTTCAGGTACGTACTACCATCTTACATATGAAGAAACTGAGTCACACATCAAATAAGCAGCTGGCCCAGAGTTACACAACTATTAAGCATCAGATCATGGACTCAAGGCCAGTTCTTCTGACTCTACAGCCAGAAGAATGAATGTAATAGAAGTCAGGCAGCTGAGCTTTATGGATTTGACTAGGGATCACGAGGACAAAGACCTGGCCTTTAAGCAGTGCTATTGTGTATGGTTGTGACAAGTGCTGCACAAGTGCCATTCACATTACTGTTCCCTGTGGATGATATCCTCTTGAGTTGTGCAGTGCACAACCTGTGAAGTCCTACATGGCAGCCCCTATTTCAGGTTTATTTCTGCCAAAAACTGAGTTGAGACAAATTGTGAAGCCCTTTCATCTGTTTTCTTTAAACACCAATGCAGAATGTTTGCTGATGCTACCACAGCAATCCTGTCTTGTCTTGCGATTCTTAATGATAGTGCACATTCTTTTCTACTATCATTCTTCATTTTTGTTCCATTTGATTTGGCAGTACACATTAAGAGGCTATATGAAATGCATTGCTTTCCAACTTCATGCCTTAGTAATGCTACGCTTGTTTAACTGTCATAGTTAAATACATATCTTGTTAAAGCATTTCTATTTAATTTCATTGATTCTGGTAGAAGGCTTTCATAAAACAAGAGCACTTTGGGAGGCCGAGGGG
>NW_012105198.1:1187522-1190408 GCF_000951045.1 Mandrillus leucophaeus
CCATCCCATTACTGGGTATATACCCAAAGGATTATAAATCATGCTGCTATAAAGACACATGCACACGTATGTTTATTGCGGCACTATTCACAATAGCTACTATCCTTCTTAAGGTTGAAGTTCCTTCCTTCTCTTCCACCCCAAGACCTTCCCACTTGCCTTTCTGATTAAACCTGAATGCAGATAAGTATAGAATCCAGGGGAACTGAATGCAGGGATCTTGTTTTGTAACTTCCTCATTGGAGGCAGATACTGAATCTATAAGCATATTGGTTAAGGGCATGGGCTGTGGAGCCATGCTGTGTGGGCTTAAGTCCCAGATCTGTCACTTACTGTGTGACCTTGGACAAGTCACCTGATGTGATTATGCCTCAGTTTCATCTCCAAAACATAGAAAAATAAAAGTATCTCCTGCCAGGCGTGCTGTGAGAGTCATGCTGTGAATTAACTCATGCAAAGAACTTAAAGAAGTACTTAGCACTTAGTAAGATCCAATTAAATGTGAGCTATTATTATAGTTACTGAATCTTTGCACCACCCATGGAGCTATTGGGGAACTCACATACAGGCTTATATGTTAGCCAGTCCCTATAGATGGGTTGTACATCTGAATTAAGATGTGGAAATAAGGTAAAGAGAAAGATGAGGATTTTAGAAATACATGTAAGAGAAAATTAGGTAATTGATTTTATGCATGCAAAATTTATAAGGAAGAAACAAAAAACATGCTAGACTTTAGAAGGAAATAATTATTTTTCTTGGGATGGAAGGCAGAGGAAGAAGACCATCATGAAACAGAAATTTTTAAATGTGAATAAAATAGGCTATTATTCAATAAAAATGAGGAAGGAAGTGTATTATCAGCTGCAGCCATAGTATGTACAAATGCAAGCAGAGCTGACATGTTTAGTGATGGTCCTTAGCCTAGAAAAAGAGAAAGATACTGGTATTTAACCAGAGGAGAAGAGACTGATTTATGGTGGTGGGCCACCATGAGTATAAATAACTCTTAGCACATGGGGTATAAAAATAATCTCTCTCTCTCTCTCTCTCTCTCTCTCTCTCTCTCTGTGTGTGTGTGTGTATGTGTGTGTGTACTTGCATGCACTTACCTGTTTGTTTACAAGGTTACCTTGTCTTCTTATGATTAGATTTCTGTATATCAAGGGGAAGTTTCAGAAGGCAGACTTAGGTTAAATGGTGAACCCCATTTTCAATCTATTTTACTGTCAAAGCCTCCTACTTCATTATGAAATAGTTACGCAAAAAAAATGAAATTGAATGGTATAGGAGCATAGAGACCTTTATGTGTAGAAAGTCAAGCTTATGGAATATATACTTGTATAGAAATATTTTCTATATGAATGGTAACCTAATTTGTCATGTTAGCTAAATGCAAAAGATAATTTATTTTATAGGGAGCAATTTTATACATAGGATTGATGGAGTGCATTTCTCCTGCCAGTTTTGCGATTTCTGGCATTTTCAATAAACAAACAGGACCAAAGGATAATATAATCCATTTAATAAGTTGGTACATTTATTCCAACAGAAATATGTTTATGTTTGTCCCATTTTTATCTCATTTTACTCCCCACATTGGCACAGTTGCCCTAATTGCTTTCCAATTTGTATACATTTTTGCACTTAAAAAATTTAAACTGAGAAATCTCTTTCAAGGACTTCTTAAGTACCAAAGGGGTGGGATTCTACTAAACTAATGTATCCATGTGTCAATCAGCATCCTGTGTAATGCATTTCTGAAGTACAAAATTGCACTCATTGCACTCTTGCTCTTTGCTTATTCTTGATCTCCGATAAAACTTATAAAGAAAACAAGTAGTATGAATTTGTGCTTGTTTGCTTAGCCAGAGAAACAAAGGCAAAATGCATATTCGGAGGTATACTGATAGCGATGTTTCCATGGAAACAAGGATGCTATCATAATATTTATATCCATCTACTATGCTTTAGTTTATTTTGGGGTATGGTGTTAAAATGATAAAATATTTGACTTTCTTTTCATAAAAAACTTTATATTAGGTTGATTTTTATTTCTGGGTCAGATGTTTTTAAAGGCTTACTTCATGAAAACTATCAAGAAGTCACATTAAAAAAATAATTTTAATTATTCCCCATACATTATAAATTACATTCATTTGCTTGTTTGTAAAATTTTGAATTCAGATACATGACACAGTAAGTCTCACCCAGTATTAAAGTTAGGGGTAAATACAGTCATCCGTAGGTGTCCGTGGGGGATTGTTTCCGGGACTCTCATGGATACCAAACTCCAGGGATGCTCATGTCCCTGACATAATGGCATAGCATTTACATATAACGTAGGCACGTCATTTCTGTATACTTTAAAGCATTTCTACATTACTTATAATATCTAATAAATGTAATGCTTTATAAATTGTTGTTATACTGTATTGTTTAAAGAACAATGACCTAATGTTATACTGTATTGTTTAAAGAACAATGACCTAATGCATGCAGGGCTTAAAACCTAGATGACGGGTTGATAGGGGCAGCAAACCACCATGGCACATGTATACCTATGTAATGAACCTGCATGTTCTGCACATGTATCCCAGTACTTAAAGTAAAAAAAAAAAAAAAAAGGAATAAGGACAAGAAAAAAGTACACATGTTCAGTACAGACACAATTTTTTCCAAATATTTTTGATCCACAATTGGTTCAATCCACCAATGGGGAACCTATGGATATAGAAGGTTGACTGTACATGCGTTTGTCTACATTCCACAATTATATTTTATGGGAGACTTTTTTTTTTTTTTTTTTTTTTGCTATTTGCTTTTTAAGCTTTAAGTTGGGGATTCAAGAGATCCATAGTAGGAGAACAAATCAGCTATGCAAGA
>NW_012105198.1:1192643-1193589 GCF_000951045.1 Mandrillus leucophaeus
TGACAATGGAGGCAGAGATTATAGTGATGCATCTACAAGTTAAGGAACACCAAAGTTTGCCAGCAACTATCAGAAGCTAGAGAGAGGCAAGGAAGAATCCCCCTTCTGGTGTCAGAGGGAGCATGATCCTGCCAACACCATGATTTTAGAGTTCCAACCTCCAGAATGAGACAATACATTTCTGTTTTTTTTTAAGCCACCCTGTTTATGGTACTTTGCTATGGCACTCCTGGAAAACTGATGCACCACCCACTAAGTATTGGGTCTTGACTAAGAGTTTCTTATTCTCATGAAGCTCACAAAGTACTTACAAATGCTATGCTCTGATAAGGAATCTATTAACAAAGACCTCCTAGGGGAAACAACAGCTAAATTGAGAGTTGAGGGATTAATAGTTAGCCAGGTGGAAAGAGTAGAGGAAGGAAGGCCTGAGAAACAGAAGAGTGTGCCCTGTGCCACAGAGAGAAAGGACTTCCATCTGACCGAAGTGCAGATGTGCCACGGGTGGTGGAGAGATGGTGCAGAGAGAAAGATGGGGCTCAGATCATTCTAAACCACATCAGCCATGCAAAAGAGTTTGGGTTCATCTTAAGGCTGGTGGGGAGCCACTGAAGGAGGGGAGTGGCGGGATTGGACAAGTGTGTAAGAAAGATGAATCTGGCCACAGTTAGTAGACTGGATGGGAGGAATGTGAGACTGGTGAGGAGGACAGGTTTTCATTTGGTGTTTGGACTTGAGTACTCATCACTGGAATGAAGCAGGAAGTAGGTGGTGAGACGGAAAGGATCTCACAGCCCAGAAGGAAGAATAAAGCCAGACAGGCTAGGGACTGCCCAGGGCTTCCCACTGTTGAACTCCGGAATTACAACTCTGTCTCTGGTGGATGAACTTCTTGGTCTGTGCCTTTCTTTACTCCTCCAGACACAGGACCTTCTCCTTAAAGCTG
>NW_012105198.1:1196853-1209399 GCF_000951045.1 Mandrillus leucophaeus
GTTTGTCTACATTCCACAATTATATTTTATGGGAGATTTTTTTTTTTTTTTTTTTTTTTGCTATTTGCTTTTTAAGCTTTAAGTTGGGGATTCAAGAGATCCATAGTAGGAGAACAAATCAGCTATGCAAGATAGGGATCTAAGATATTAATCTCCCACCAATGGACATATATTGCTGGTCTCATGTAAGATTAATATGGGGTATAAGAGAGTGAGATCTCTTATTGAAATCACTTAATACATCTATTTATGTACTTAATATATAATATATTGAAAGCAGTGTTTTCTGTGCTCAGGATGTAAGAATGATCTGGAAAACTGTCCATGGTTTTGCGAAGCTTATGTTCTAGTTAGTGGAGGAGATGGGTATTAAACAAACATCAAATGTGCCACCGAATATTATGTAAAACTTTGAAAAATCGTGCAGGTACACAGGGTTATAGAAAGTGATAACTAATAGAAGCCAGTTATACCCAAATATGGTGTTGTCATATACATTTTAAAAGCTTTGTCTCATTTATCATTGCCTTGGGTCTTTATATCAAACCTCAGGGTTTCCTCGGTAGGTGTTATTCCTAGTTGCTGAGAAAGAGAAACCAAGGAACTGCATGGTTAAGGAACCAGTTGGCCTGATTCGGAAGGTCACAACACAGGCCTTTTTCACTCAGCCTTTTAGGCACTTTAAATTAGAGTTGTTGAATAAATGGGTGAATGATTGAAAGAATGAACATACCTAAATATGGCTTTCAAATTGGACATACTGTCTTTTTCACCTTTTGTAGGTGAAGTGTCTCAGGACTGAAAAGGAATCAGGAGCTTAAGCTTTAATTTGGTTGTGATGTTTCTCTGTTTTCTCTCTCTTAGAAAGAGGATGTGACATCAGCCTGACTCTGACACTTAACCAGCAGTGTGATTTTAGGCAAGGCAAAACCTAATCTCTCATGGCCTTGGATTGCTCATATAAAAATTGGGAATAACAATATCAATATTGCCCATTTCACAGATTTTTTTTAGTATCATATAAGATGAAATATATGCAACTTTAGATGATCATACTTTTTTTATTTATTGGAGTGCAGTGGCTTGATCTCAGTTCACTGCAACCTCCGCCTTCCAGGTTCAAGAGACTCTCCTGCCTCAGTCTCCTGAGTAGCTGGGATTATAGGCATGTGCCACCACGCCTGGCTAATTTTTGTATTTTTAGTAGAGGTGGGGTTTTGTCGGGTTGGCCAGGCTCGTCTAGAACTCCTGGCCTCAAGTGATCTGCCGACCTTGGCCTCCCAAAGTGCTGGGACTACAGGCATGAGCCACCACACCCAGCCTGATTGTACATATTTGAGTCATAATTGATCCTTTAAAAAGTACTCTTCATTTCACTTGAATTAGAGAAGCATTTTTTTCCAGATACTTCATAAAATAATCTTTGATGCCCCTCTCTTATTTTGATGAAAAAGTTTCAGTGTGAGTTATCATACCTTTAAAGAAAAAAAGAAACCTAATCAGCTTCTTTTTATATAACAAGTTACTCTTTAAATGCCAGATCACAGGAGTTCTCACCACCTGTGAACTATGCTATTACTCTGGAACTGTGTTGTTACAGGGTGAAATGTTAAAAAATGAACTATTTATAAGTAAGGGTAAGGATTCTGTGTTCAATATTTTTGTGTTGAGTTAGAATTATTGCATGTGCTAATTTATTTTAATTTTTCAATATTGCTATGGTTGATAGAAGTCAACTTACAATGTAGCATCTTATATTCATTGCAAAAATCACATGTGTCTTAAAAGCAACTATTTTATGAAATTTCTAAACAGTCTCAATGACTAATATATTTAGCCAAACACAGATGCTAAATATCTAGAGCTTTAAAACTCTAGTGTTGAATTCAGTAACTATTATTAAACAACTACCCTACTAACTAGGGAGACGGGATAGAAATTATGGTGTTCTTGGAGAGACAGACATGCCTATAAAAAGCAAGAGGATAAATACAGGTAAACTAGTTTTGTTGAAGACCTCAAAGGAGAAAGCAATAATTTAGCTGGGCTTGGATGACAAGTAAGTCTGGATAGATGTGACTGGGAAAAGACATAGGGCTTATCTTTGCCTAGAGAGGGGAGCAACATGCTAACACTTATTGAGCACCTCCTGCATTCCAAAAACTTTGCATTTATTTTCTCATATAGCCCTCTCAGCTGGCCTCTAACACAGGTTATGTTATCTTCATTTTTCAGACTAAGATCCTAAGTATCAAAGTGTCTGAGAAATTTGTGCAAAATCAGAGAGATTCAATCACAGAGTGGTGGATATTACCACTGAAGTCTAACTGCAAATTCTTTGCTGAAGAAACCACTGAGACATTTTAATCTAGACTATTAAAAAGCTCTTACAAATGTTTGAGTACATAATTAAGATAACTGCATTGAAGTGGTATGATTTGTTCCCATATTCAGAATAATGTCATTTTATATGATCTCTTTATTTTCAAATTGGAGAGGAGATGTTACTAAGTGAGAAGACCAAGTACATCTTTGTATAACTAATGGTTACAACTCCTCTATGGCATATCCAGTACAGCGGTCAGTTTTTGAAATACGATATTGTGTAATAGTCTTGAAAATACAGCTTTCTCTATTTGATAATGTTTTATGTAAGAACATTGACTTCTTCTGTTGCCCCATTGAAATCGTTTTAACTTGTACTTTTCACAGAGATTTTCTGAATTATCTCAAACCTCAGATATACCACCTGGAGATCTTCATTTCAAAACAAAGAATGTGATTCCTGCTCTTGCCACAAAAATGGAAAAAAAAAGTGTAGTTTTGATAGAAAAATTCTAGGGATATATATATGCGTGCACACACACACACACACACACACACACACACATACTTGAAGAATAAGAAACTCTTTTGAGAAAGCAAAAGTTTAGTTGACTCTTCAGTTTGTAGTAACCATTCATGTTTTAAACTTTAGTATTGTAAAATTAACATCCATAATCAAATGGGGAGAGTTTTTGTTGTTATGTGTTTTTCCTAGAATAGATATGTTAGAAGAGCAAAACTGTCAATAGCAGAAAGCAGAAACATTTTTTTTTTTTTTTTTTGAGATGGAGTCTCACTCTGTTGCCCAGGCTGGAGTGCAGTGACGCCATCTCGGCTCACTGCAAGCTCTGCCTCCCTGGTTCACACCATTCTCCTGCCTCAGCCTCCTGAGTAGCTGGGACTACAGGTGCGTGCCACCACACCCGGCTAATTTTTTGTATTTTTAGTAGGGATGGAGTTTCACCGTGTTAGCCAGGATGGCCTCAATCTTCTGACCTCATGATGTGCCCGCCTCAGCCTCCCAAAGTGCTGGGATTACAGGTGTGAGCCACCGCACCTGGCCAGAAACACGGTTTTTCATTTTATTTGTTTGATTTAACAAATGAGCATTTTGTTTTTTACTTCTTACTAAGTACAGAAGGGGCTTTCTTATTTGATGTAATCAGAGACAGTACTCTATCGTATGAAAAATTATTTTAAAACAAGTAATCATTTTTAAAAGGTATATAAATACCATAAACAAGTTATTTTGCTTTGAGTATGCAACTGCGTATGTTTTTTTGTTTTGCAATGTGCCAAACATTCTTCTTTGAGAAAGGGTTGGACAGTAGGAGTTACTTTATTATTTATGTAAGCCATACTCATTATGAATTTTCTATGATTTCCAATTGTTGTTTTACTTTTCATTTGAGTTATTTAAAAATATTTCTGAAACAATCTGGGTACAGAAATAGAATTAACAGAATGAAAATTTTTGTTTTGTATTTTCAAAGCTTTTATGGTTGTCTTGCCTAATCTATTTTATCTAATTTGGCACTGGTTTTGGGGAGAGGAAAGGTGAATTTCCTTTATTGAGCTTTTCAAAAGCCTTTTTTAAAATATATATATAAGCAACATATCCCTTTTTTCATATTCATATTTCATCACTTTTTTGGTATTTTTCTAATAATTTCAGTGAAATTCTTACTAGCATAATTAGTTTTGTTAGCAAATACATCTAATTGCAATGATGAAAGCAGAAGGGCTTGCTAGAGAGCAGCTACCAGGCACAAGCATTCTGTTTGCCCTGGACAACTGACAGTATCATAGAGGGAATGGATCGTACTGCTTAGGTTGAGGCCATCTGTCCTGGGTAGGTGTGGTATGAGGTCTGTGGAAGGCAACAAGGGGAGCTGGAGAAGGATCATGCCCTCAGCCTTATTCTTACTGAGCAGACAAACCTAAAATGCAGTTTCCATAAACATCCAAAATGTTCAGAGAAGGTATCTTACACATAGGAGGAGTATTTTTAATTAGACCTTGAGGATTATTAGTAAATGTAAGTTGAAAGGAGGAAGATAGAACGTAAGCAAAGAGTTAGAATCAGAAATACTCTAAGTGACAGACTATGCTCTCTTGTCCAAATACCTGGAACCTAGGCATAAACTTCATGTACACATGCATATGCTTACACATCTGTTGAATAATTGAATGAATGTTAGGACAGAGAATGTGGACTTTATCATCTTGGCAGTGGGAAATATGTATATAGGTATTTTAGCAGGTGTTAGAAACTGAGAGTGTGTTTTATAAAGAAAACTGAATTCTGTGTGTAGAGGATAGATGGATTGGATGGGAGGAGAGAGGCTGCAGGTGAGGAGACCAGCCTGAGGGTTGGATGGACTGATTGCATAATACAAAGATAAAAAGAACTGGACTTGAAATCAATGGGCCTGGATGTGATATCAGCGTTATCAGTTATTGCATCATGTTAGTCACATTCCAAAATAGCTGTCAGCCACAGTTTTCTAGAAAATGCAAAGTTAGTACTTTTAAAATAGAACTTTTGTGAAAAATAAATGAGTTAAATTCAAGAAAATCTCTATCACAGTGTCTAGCAAATCCATCCATCCATTAATTCCTTCATATCTCCATTTACTCAGTGTTGATGAAGCATACTCTTATGACACTGGGAATGCTAAGGTGTAAAAGCCAAACAAGCATATGGGGCCATATGCTTCATACGTGACAGTTGAATCTGCATTATAAAATAGTTCCAGGCTGAGTGTGGTGGCTCATGCCTGTAACCCTAGCATTTCGAGAGGCTGAGACAGGTGGATCACTTGAACCCAGGAGTTTGTGACTGGCCTGGGCAACATGGTGAAACTCCATCTCTACAAAATAATACAAGAAACTAGCTGGGAATGTTGGCACACACCTTTGGACACAGCTAGTCGGGAGACTGAAGCATAAGAATCTCTGGAACCTGGAAGGAAGAGGTTACAGTGAGCTGAGATGGTGCCATTGCACTCCAGTCTAGATGATAGAGCAAAACCCTGTCTCAAAAATTAATTTAATTTAATATAAATAGTTCCAGTAAAATTAATATGATGGTAGTACAAAATCAGAGAGAAATTGGAAGAGTAATACTGGGTTTTGCAGAACAATTAACTTGATCAAATTTAATGTATTGAGCAAATGTAGGAAAAGAAAGAGCCAAATTGGATGTGGGAGTCTTTGAGAGAATAGTAAGAGGGAAGTTGGAAGAGGAACTATATTAGAGAAAACACCAAGAACATAGGAAAATGCAGTATCAAATATGAGATGGCAATTGGACATCCAAAAAAAATATCTGGAAGACATGCAGAAAATGCATGTTTTGAATCAAAATTTGATGGACATATCATTGATATATACATAGTGTTAGAATCTTGAGACTTGGTGAGTTTCCTGAAAGAATGTGAAGAAAAATGATAGTAGCTATCATTTATTTAACATTTATAAATTAAGCACTGTTTTAAGTAATTTACACGAGTTATCTTATTTCTTCCTTGCAACAATAGCAGAGGTAATTGCTGTCTTATCCTTAATTTACTGATGGGGAACCTGTGGATCAAGAAATGAAGTAATATGCCCTGTTCATATAGCTAGACAGAGTCAGACAAGGGATTGCACCTAGATTTGTCTGACTCCACAGGACAAAGACTTGACTTCAATCCAAGTTAAAAATTGAAAGGAAACATGTTCATGGACCTCTGGGGGTGGACGGTAGAGAGTATTCAGAAAAGCTGGGCGTGAGATCATTGGAAGGTATGTTTTATTTTTAAGATGGGGTGAACTGTGCATGTTTGAAAAACTGTAAGGAAGACAAAAGAGAGATGGAAACAGGAATCGTTATGAAACCAGAGACTCAAAAGGAAAACTGAAACCTTGTACTTGTATAATTGTTTTCATTTTTCAAAAGGCTTACAGATCTGGTATGCTAAGGTTCCTCTCTCGAAAAGCCCTGTGAGGTTCAAAGGGTGGATATTGTACCCACTTTACAAATAGAATGCGTGCAGACAAAGGGCAATCAAGTGACACACCCGTAGACCTGCAGGCCTGGATTATGGTCAGAAGATCCTGATGTTCCAATTTCCTGTGTTCTCTTCCTAAATTTCACTAGTAGAAAGTTAGGAACTCTGCAATGCAGACACCAATAATTTAACTTTGGTAGGAAGACCCATGATGGAGATCCTAAAGAAAATGAGATAATGGATGCTTATTTCAGACATTCTTTGATGACCTACACAATGCCAAGAAATATGTGACAGTCTAGACATAGAAAGATGAAAAGGACAAGGCTCTAATCCTGGCAGAGCACCCAAAATAGATGAACAAGGTGGGAAAATATAGCAGTATAGAAAATAAGAAGGAACAACAATAATTTCAAAGGTTTCAAAAAAGGGATGTTGCCAAAGCTGGTTTGGAAGATAAATAAAAGTCTTCTGTGTCAGTGAAGGAGTGGGAACCTTATATGCATGGCATGGGCTAGCTTTTTTGTGCTTGGGGAAAATGAAAAGCTTGTTGCTGCTTAGTGTATGTGGCTGGGAGTTGACAGTGTTGGAACAATGTATGGGAGGCAGATGAAGCAAAACTATGAAATACCTACGTGAAAAGGTTTTGTAGAGTATACTTCGGTGCTTAGGGTCCCCCCGGTGCCTACATTTTCCAGGTTGTGTTTCAGAACAAAACAATAGATCCTGAGGATAGTAAGATCTTACTAGATGCTTTGCTACATTTCCTAAATAGGCTTAGAAAAATACGAAATACTTCCGTCTCTGCTTGGAGACTTACAGTGCACACCTGTTTTAAAATCACTCAAAAGGCTCGGGCTTAAGGAAAAAATCTGTTTGTGGTAAACATTTTTGGTGCCCTGTATCACACCTCTGATGCCCACCTCCCAAGCATCTGCAGAGGGGGTAGACAGTTCCTTGCAGGTTCATAGTGGAAGCTCTGATGGAGAGGAGGGAGTCGTTGACCCCAGGGAAATTCCTCCACTATTGGGGTTGGGAGCCTGTGTATACCCATGACTCCTGTCTTTCAAATGGATGATTCTGGATAGCCTTTTGTATGGTTGTCAGAGGTTCATTTGAAATCAACTTCTCATTGCCTACAGTAGCAACTTCAATAATGTACCCAGATGTTGAATTTTCCTCCATCTCTCCCCTTTCCTTCCCCACTGCCTCTAAGATCACGCCACATAAACTATGTCACCCAAGTCTTTTTGGAGGCTCTGGTTTGGGGGAAACAAAACTAAAACACTATTGAACTTTTGTTGAATAAGCTATTATTTTTCATAAGGGTAAAGCTTTATTTTCCTAAGACACACTTTGCCATGGGAGAGGTTTCCCTTAGGGACTTTATACATAATTAAATGTTTTGAGAATTGGACCAGCAAGAAAGGGAACAAAAAAAGGAGGAGACACTTTGAATTTGGGTGTTGGGGAATAGAGCAAGAAATAATGAAAATAATGATTGAATTTTGAACATGCTGATACTGAAGATAACTAAGAGTCAGTTGTTTATGTCTAATATTCTAATTTAGGAGATCTTCTTATTGCTTCTGCGTGTGCCATGATGCAGGAAGAAAGGTGTGGTCATTCACTGAACTGGGATTTTTGTATTTTTGTAGTGGGCATGCTTTAATGAGATTTATCAACTAACTGAAACTTTACCACTTGATTGCGAAACTGAATCGTTGCATGGGATTCTTTTTTACAGCAAGCTTGTCCAACCTGCAGCCCATGATGGCTTTGAATGCAGCCCAACACAAATTTTTAAACTTCCGTAAAACATTATGAGTTTTTTTGTGATTTTTTTTTTTTTTAGCTCATTGGCTATTGTTGGTGTTAGTGTATTTTATGTGTGACCCAAGACAATTCTTCTTCCAGTGTGGCCTAGGGAAGCCAAAAGATTGGACACCCCGGACTTACAGTAAGGGTGAAAACCATAACTGAATTGCAGTCTTCATTTTGATTGCTTTTCTGGGTATGTTCATTGGGTTTTTTCTTAGCTTTTGCATGGCAATGCACAACTTTCTTTTACTGGCAGCGACCTGATTCTTTCAAAGGCAGTCTTGTCATTTACACTGCTCATGTAATGATTTAATTTGATAACTACCAATCACTAAGCATTTCAACATTAAACATTAAAGACGTTTAAGGTATTACGTATGGAAGACTATTACATTGCCTGTGTCTGTGTTCCTGGTACAAATTGTCACTACTGGATAGTATTTTTCATTTTAATTGAAGAGGTAACACTTTACCTCATAGCATCAAATAGCATCGTATTATACAAGTAGTAAAGCTCACATCCAGTTTTCAGTGACAGTGATTTTACTTGCTCTTCATGCTGTGATCACAAGTAGATATAAAGCATTTTGAGGCAGAGCTCTTCAGTTTTTAAATGTTGACAACATTTAGTCAGCTGGCCACCATTTCAGATATATTGCCACTATTATGTTCCATTTTAGTTCTTTTAGAGGGAAAATGGCTTGTTTTACTTTGCAGTCTCTTATTGACATCTTTTTTAATATTTCTGTGCCCAATTGCACATATGGCCTTTGCTAGCATTTCCCATAAAATTTTCTACATAGAATTATTTGGTCAAATACATTTAAGATACTCTATAATATCCATTCCACTTTAGTAGACATTATCAGTCCATAATTTATATTAAGATCTCTGACTTATTCTGCATAAAGGAACTCATTTAACTTGGCTTGACACAAGTTTACTCAAATTTACTTGTTGGGAAATGGTAGTCATTGTTCTGGTTGATTTTAAGTCATACAGAGACAGACTCATGCACTATACCCCTGCAGTGACACCGAGTGATATTTCACATACTCTGCTTGGTAGTTCACTACCTAGGTCAATCCAGGTGAGAAACCAACACCAACAATATGTAGGAAGGGGAAACAGATTGAGCACAGAATGTCAGAGAAAGTCAGAGTGACCCCATTTTCTTTTCTCCATATGCATTGATTGTTTCCTGGGATTTTCCTTGCCACTGCGTGGGAAGATCAACCTGAAGTGCAGAGCTTCGGTAGGCAATAGAAAACCAGGCCTAATGTAAAAAATTAACAGACATGTATCAAGGTGAAGACTTTTATACACCAGAAATGGTCCATGTGAATTTTTACAAAAAGCTAGTCACAAGGAGGAGTATTCTTCCCTAGGCTCTCTCTCTGCACACCTTTCTTTGAGGTTGACTTTCGAGATAACTGGCCCCGTGTTGTGACTGGAGCTTTGGACTCTGGTAGAGGAGCACACAGAGCTGATGGCCAGAAGTGGGGTCAGCGAGCCACTTCTGTCCTGTAGGAAATGTGGGGGAAGAGGAAAGAAAATAAAAGGAAATACAGAGAGCTGGATTTTATCTTTGCTTGCTTGATTATTATTTTTTAATTCAGACTTCCCTGGTTTATACATACTCATTGTGTATGTGTATTTAGTTCTAATTTTATCACATGGGTGTTCATGTGTTGACCACCACAGTCAAGAAAGAGAACAGTTCAGGTCCCACAAGGATCCCTCATAGTACCCTTTGATAACGACACTCCCACCTCTGCTTCCACCTTCCCTAAACTTGACAGCCAACAATTTACTCCCATTTCTATTTTTGTTTTAATTTTTTTAAGAGATGGGGTCTCACTATATTGCCCAGGCTTGTCTCTAACTCCTGGCCTCAAGCAATCCTCCTACCTCAGCCTCTGGAGTTGCTGGGATTACAGTTGTAAAACACTATCCTCAGCACCAAACCCTGTTTCTAAAATTTGATTGTTTTAAAGTTTTACATAAATGGAATCTTATAGTAAGTAACCTTTTGGAATTGGCATATGTTTGTCAGCATCATTTCCTGAAGATTCATCAAAGGGTTTGGGCGTATGAAGATTTCATTGCTTTGAGTTGCAGGATAGCATTCCATGGTATGGATGTAGCAATGTGCATTTAACCATTCACACATTGAAGGTATTTGGGTTGTTTCCAGTTTAGGGCTGTTACACATAAAACTCTGTGAATGTACAGGTGTTTGTGTGAACAAGTGTTTTCATTTCTCTAGGATAAATGCCCAAGAGTGCAATTGCTGGTCATATGGTAGTTGCATGTGGTTCGTTTTACAGGAAACTAAAAAATAAAAAAAAAAAAAATGTTTTCCTTAGTGGCTTTAACATTTTACACTTAAGAAGACAATGTCTGAATCATCCAGCCTGCTTACATCCTCTCCAAGATCTAGTGCTGTCACTGTTTTGTTTTTTTGTTTTTAGCTGTTTTAGTAGGTGTGGAGTGATAGCTCATTGTAGTTTTAATTTGCATTTCCCTGATGTCTAATGATGTTGAACATCTTTTCAGGTCCTTATTTTCCATCTGTTTTTCCTCTTCAGTGAACTGTTTCTTTGTGTCTTCTTCCCATTTTCTAATGGAATCATATGTTTTATACTATTGAATTTTGGGCAGTCTTACTTATTCCAGATACTGTTTCTTTAGTGGATAAGTGGTTTTCAAGTATATCCTCCTGGTTCGTGGCTTTTCTTTACATCCTCTTCACTTGAACTTTCACGGAGCAGAAGTTTTATATGTTGATGCAGTCTGATTTATCAGTCCTTCCTTTTAAAGACCATTCAATTGGTGTCAAGTCTAAAAACTCTTTGCCTAGCCTTACATCCCAAAGATGGTTTCCAATATTTTTTAAATAAAAGTTCTATAGCTTTATGTTTTACATTTAAGTTTGTGGTCTATTTTGAGTTGATTTTTAAACTGAGTAAAGTTTCAGTTGATTTTTTTTTTTCTATCCTTCCATTGAATTGCATTTTTTCAAAAATCAGCTGAGCCCATTTTTGTAAATCTGTTTCTGGGTTCTCTGTTTCGCTCTATGGATCTATGTGTCTCTCCCTGTGCCACTACCGCATGATCTTGATCATTGTAGCTATATTATAAGCCTCAATATTAGGTAGAGTGATTCTTCCTGCTTTGTTTTTAGTCTAGATTGTTTTAGGCATTCTAAGTCCTGTGTCTTTGCATATAAAATTTAGAATAAGCTTGTCTTTATCTACAAAAGAGAAAGAACAAACCCAAAACCATGCTGGTATTTTGATCAGAATTATATTAAACTTATACACTCGTGTCACTTAATGACAGGGATATGTTCTGAGAAATGCATCATTAGGTGATTTCATCAAACATCATAGTATGTACTTACTATACTCAGATGGCATAACCTACTACATACCTAGGCTGTATAGTATAGACTGTTGCTGCTAGGCTACAAACCTGTACAGCAGATCACTTTACTTAATACTGTAGGCAGCTGTGACATAGTGGTGAATATTTGTGTTTCTGAACATATCTGAGCATAGAAAAGGTACAGTACAATATAAAAGACAGGAAATGGTATATCTATACTGAACACTTACCATGAATGGAGCTTGCAGAACTGGAGGCTGTTGTGGGTGAATTGGTGAGTGAGTGGTGAGTGAATGTGAAGGCCTAGGACATTACTGTACATTACTGTAGACTTCATAAACACTGTACACTTAGGCTACACTGAATTTATAAAAATATGTTTCAGTAATAAATTACTCTTGGCTTACTGTAACTTTTGTATTTATAAACTTTTTAATGTTTTATAAATTTTGACCCATAATAACACTTAGCTTAAAACACACATTGTAAAGCTTTACTAAACTGTTTTCTTATACACTTATTCTATAAGCTTTTTAATTTTGTTCTCTTTTTAAATGTTTTTGCCAAAAACATTTAAAAACACACATGTTAACCTAGGCCTTCACAGGGTCAGGATCATCAATATCACTGTTTTCCACCTCCACAGCTTATCGCACTGGAAGATCTTCAGGGGCGATAACATGCATGGAGCTGTCATCTCATATAATGACAATGCCTCCTTCCAAAAAACTCCTGAAGGACCTACCTCAGGCTGTTTTATGGTTAACCTCTTTTTTTTTTAATTTGTAGAAGTAATATATTCTAAAATAACAAAAAAATTATAGCATAGTAAATACATAAACCCCTAACAATTGTTTGGTATCATTCTCAAGTATTATATGGTATACATAATTGTATATGCAAAACTTTTATGTGACTGGAAGCATAGTAGGTTTTTTACACCATCACCACAAATACAGGAGTAATATATTTCACTACTATGCCATGATGGTATGATGCCATTGTTGTAAATATG
>NW_012105198.1:1209449-1216847 GCF_000951045.1 Mandrillus leucophaeus
TCTCCCTGTGCCACTACCGCATGATCTTGATCATTGTAGCTATATTATAAGCCTCAATATTAGGTAGAGTGATTCTTCCTGCTTTGTTTTTAGTCTAGATTGTTTTAGGCATTCTAAGTCCTGTGTCTTTGCATATAAAATTTAGAATAAGCTTGTCTTTATCTACAAAAGAGAAAGAACAAACCCAAAACCATGCTGGTATTTTGATCAGAATTATATTAAACTTATACACTCGTGTCACTTAATGACAGGGATATGTTCTGAGAAATGCATCATTAGGTGATTTCATCAAACATCATAGTATGTACTTACTATACTCAGATGGCATAACCTACTACATACCTAGGCTGTATAGTATAGACTGTTGCTGCTAGGCTACAAACCTGTACAGCAGATCACTTTACTTAATACTGTAGGCAGCTGTGACATAGTGGTGAATATTTGTGTTTCTGAACATATCTGAGCATAGAAAAGGTACAGTACAATATAAAAGACAGGAAATGGTATATCTATACTGAACACTTACCATGAATGGAGCTTGCAGAACTGGAGGCTGTTGTGGGTGAATTGGTGAGTGAGTGGTGAGTGAATGTGAAGGCCTAGGACATTACTGTACATTACTGTAGACTTCATAAACACTGTACACTTAGGCTACACTGAATTTATAAAAATATGTTTCAGTAATAAATTACTCTTGGCTTACTGTAACTTTTGTATTTATAAACTTTTTAATGTTTTATAAATTTTGACCCATAATAACACTTAGCTTAAAACACACATTGTAAAGCTTTACTAAACTGTTTTCTTATACACTTATTCTATAAGCTTTTTAATTTTGTTCTCTTTTTAAATGTTTTTGCCAAAAACATTTAAAAACACACATGTTAACCTAGGCCTTCACAGGGTCAGGATCATCAATATCACTGTTTTCCACCTCCACAGCTTATCGCACTGGAAGATCTTCAGGGGCGATAACATGCATGGAGCTGTCATCTCATATAATGACAATGCCTCCTTGCAAAAAACTCCTGAAGGACCTACCTCAGGCTGTTTTATGGTTAACCTCTTTTTTTTTTAATTTGTAGAAGTAATATATTCTAAAATAACAAAAAAATTATAGCATAGTAAATACATAAACCCCTAACAATTGTTTGGTATCATTCTCAAGTATTATATGGTATACATAATTGTATATGCAAAACTTTTATGTGACTGGAAGCATAGTAGGTTTTTTACACCATCACCACAAATACAGGAGTAATATATTTCACTACTATGCCATGATGGTATGATGCCATTGTTGTAAATATGATCTGGCCATATATGTGGTCCACCATTGACCGAAATGTTGTTTTGCAGCATGTAACAGTGTATTAATTTGGGAAGAACGGCAATTATGTTGAATCTGACAATCCATGTACATAGTATGTGTCTGCATTTATTTAAGCCTCTCCATTTTTTTCTTTTTCATTAGCATTTTGTAATTTTCAGTATACAGATCTTTTGCATGTTTTGTTATGTGTAAATTACCTGAGTATTTTATTTTATTTGGAACAATTGTGAGTGGTTTTGAGTTTTTAATTTCAGTTTTTACATGTTTATTGTTAGTATGTACAAATTGTAACCTGTGATCTGCTTAACTCCCTTGTATTTCTGATGCTGGAGGGGAAAGCACTCGGTTTTTCACCATTAAATATGATGTTAGCTGTAGTTACTTGTAGGTGTTCTGTATCATCTTAGTTTGTTTTTAAAGTTCAAAAAAATGAGCTATATATAGCTTGACTTACATTTGGGTGACACTTGTAATCTTGCACTAGATATTTCAATGATCTGAAACTTATTAGACATTGACACTACTGTTTTCCCATAGTTCCTAGTGTTGCAAAAAAGGAGAAAAGTTTTGCTATTCCTTGACTGTAACATATATGTTCTTGTACATCTATGTTGCTCCATCTGCCTCAGAAAAATGCCCACCCTGGCCCTCTGACTGCTACTGCTACTGTCTGTCTACTTGGCCGGGTTCTGCTTGTTAAAGCCTTGGTTACACCTGCAGATTAACTATGCAGTCCTCTGTATACTTACCCCCTTTTCAGCAAAGTGCCATTTAAAATGTGCCATTACAATTAAGTTATTTTTCTTTGTTTCCTGATGTTATGTCTATGAACTGGCCATATCAGATATCCAGAACAATATTCCTTGCACTCATGCACTGCAGAAAGAGTATCAATGCATGTATCTAGACCAATGGGCAGATCTGTGCCAGCTATATTTGTGCTTAGGCAAAAGAGATTTTACCTTTGGAGGAGACATTACTGGTTTCCATAGAACTATTCTATACTTTTTTGCATATTCTAGCTAAAATCAGTGATAGAAAACTTCCACACCGTGAAATAATATATGGCAGAAGATAACTAGGAATTGGACAGGAAGTCAGCAATGATGATACATGCTTGATCATCAAAAAATAATCTTTGGAAATTCCATGTATGAGCTACATTCTGATATGATGTACTGCCCCATTTAGCCATTGGGAAACATTTGGATGGTCCAGTTTTGCAGTTCTAACTCAGTTAGTTACATTCCAGAGGCTCAATGTTTTGAGAATGCTGCATTTTAGTTACAGATTTTACAATACTATGTTACTGTATAATTTCTGCTGGATAGCCTGTGGTTAAAATAAGTCCATCAACTGTTTTTTTCTCCTTTATGGGCACACACAAGAGAGTTTTGCTGAATCACTTTACTCCATATTTAAAACTTCGCAATTTAATACTACTTTTCAGTAACAATAATATGAGGCACATAGGCCCTCTTATTTCTCTCTGATATACTGCTATATAGTCCTTAGAATATCCTTAAATGTCTACAGGTTCTGGTTTTATCAATTTGAAGGTAATTATTTTGCTTTTTATAGTTTTCAAAGAAAAGTTGAAACTCTCCAAGTTGTATTCTAAAATACATCTACTGTTTCACTCTGTATAGACACCACTTAGGCAATTTATATAAGCCCTTAAGAGCCGTGAAATCAGTATATTCTTTCAGAAATTGACAGTGCAATTGTTCTGATACAGAAAGTGACACCATCGAGTATATTAACTGTGTAATTCACAAGCATTTTTTTTTGTAAGTCAGAGTTTAGAGAAACAGATCTTTCTTCCTCTTTCCCTATAGACTAAAGCATTTTTGAAAACAAAGTCAACAGAATTTTCTCTCTCCTGTAATTTAAGTTGGAAAGAATGAATCAGTATTTGCTGTACTGGATTGTCATTGGAAGAAATTAAATGTTCTCTAAAAATAACCGCTGGTAATCAAAATAGTATTTGCCCTTGATTGCCATTTTTTTAACTTTTTTAAACACTTGAAAAATTCTTTGGATACTTATAATTATTTTTAGCAGCTATAAATAAAAGGGAATATGCTGATTTGAATTACTGTTATCCTTTGAATTCTACGTACTTGGTAATTTCCAGTGACAATATACCTTCTACAGAGCCCTTCACAATATGGGAAAAATAGGACTTGTACTCAGAAACTGAATATTTTCACATATTTTTGTAAATAAAAATAATTATAGGTAGAATAAAATCTCTTTAGGCTATTTATGATAGAATATTTTAGGAGGGAAATTCATGAATAGTTGGTCATTTTTACAAGTTAAAGCTGAAAGTATTCATGACATGGTGAATCACTGGTGAATGTGAAAGTCATATTTATGTATATTTTTGATTTAGGATATTTCATTTCCTTTTTTGAATTATATTATCTGGTTGGTTCATTCTGATATACACTTTGCCTTTGGATAGTTTATGCCATTTTTGACACTATTTCAGCAACATGGGATCAGTGGGTATATATTTCTATTGTATTGCTGAATTTCTAGAAGTTTTAATAAAGAAATCAGCTTTTCTACCTCAAAGCAAATAATTTTCTCTCTAGGTTCTTGGAAAGAGATTTTAAAATTGTTTTCCATGCAGGAACAGAAACCCAAATACTGTATGTTCTTACTTATAAGTGGAAGATAAATATTAGGTACTTATGACCGTAAAGATGGCAACAGTGGACCCTGGGGACGACTAGAGTGGGGAGGAAGGGAGAGGGGCAAGGATTAGAAAACTACATACTGGGTTCCGTACTCACTACCTGGGTAATAAGATCAATCATACCCCAAACCTCAGCATTACACAATATAACCACATAACAAACCTGTACCTGTACCTCCTGAATCTAAAATAAAGGGTGAAATTCTAAGTAAATAAAAATAAAAATTTTTAAAGAAAAGAAGCAAAAAATAAAATTGTTTTCTAAGAGAAAGGAAGGTCTTGGTGCAAAATTTGTCATTTAATTGGCCTCTCTGAAATTCAGTTTTGTTTTGTTTTCAAATCAGATCTTGAAAATTTTAAAACCAAAATGAGGAGTACAGTGTCTGTGCGTGAAGGCCAGGGAGTTGTGCTGCTCTGCGGCCCCCCACCGCACTCTGGAGGTAAGTCAGGCTCTGTTTCTGCTTTTCATATTTATTAAGGTTCAGGGCAAGGCCTGCAGCGCATGTACTGTTATTGCATCTGTAAATTACTCTGAGAAACTTGATAACCTGGGCATTAGATTCTGTCAGCTGAGTTGGAATATGAGGAACTCTACAAAAAATAATCCATTCAGAGAAGTTTCTAAACAATTGACTCATTGACTTTTGGGGTTTTAAAGACAAGAGAGATCACATTCGCTTCAGTTTCCTAATGGTGCTAAATAATGCTTTGTCATTACACCATTATCATTTGCTTTTTAGTTTTATGCCATGTCAAATTGGATCTTTGCTGTTTGTCTGCCTCTCTTTCTCTCTCTCTCTCTCTCTCTCTGTCTCTCTCACATACACACAAACTTGTTAATATGTGCCAATAAGCCTCTTTATATATGTATTTATATATATATACATATATATAAATAAATGATATGTGTGTATATTCACATCATTTACATTGGGGCATTGGAAGTGCAAAGTTTATGCTATATTGGTATAAATTGAAATATTACTAGAAATTCAGAACCTTACCAAGATAGTGACCCAGAATAAAAATGAACTTCAGCACATATGAAAATAATTTGATTATCTCTCCAGTATGAGCCTAGAGTACTGGTTTGATTTTCCTATCGTGCTCTCTCTTGCAAACTTGGTCACTTGCAGGAACAAAGAGGGCATTATTAATGAATAAATCACTGTTCTCAGAGAAACACACATTTTGTTATTGAGAGGATGACAATTACTGGGAGATAAACAAGTTAGAGTGGATCTTTCTGACCAGAAGCAAAACTGAGAAGTCTACTTGTCATTATAGTGAAACTTATTCAAAGGAAAACATGCTGGAATTTATTTGTTCTGTGCTATACAAATTACAGTCTTTTCCACCCAGTGAGTTGTCAGTTTTGATCACAAACCCTCAGCCCAATAAAACAGATATCTCCCATCTTCAGGATCTGGCCACTTGAAATTTGTGAACCATCTGGAGACTGCAGACTTGGAACTTGATTAACAAATAGGATTGCCAGCCATCACGTGATCTGCTGTGGGTTTAAATTGTATTCTCCAATTTATTTCAAGGGTGTTCATAATTGCTGGAATCTTGACGTTTCAGAAGAACTTTAACTTTGAAGGAAAGCATAGAGCTTCTTGATTGCAAACAAAGTACTGAAGTCAAACTGTCTTGACAAAAAATTGGGAGTTTGCAGGCTCACATAACTGGGATGATCAAATGGCTTCGAGTAGTGCTGTGTAGTTTTACAAAGACATATGCCATCGAGAAGGACATGCTGTCTCGCCATGGGGTGTGGGGTTAGTGGATGGCCACCAGTTCTCACTCCTTCCTGGTCTGCCCCAGCTGCAGAGAGAACTTGCCCATAGTCACACCACTCTTGAGGAAGCCACATCTAGTGACTGAGCGAGGCTGGGGTATGAAGGGTCAGCCATTTCTGACCAACATTGGTCATTTCTGATTGAATCCACAGCTCCTGTCAGGATGACCATGTCTTTGTTGGACCACATCACAGTTCAGTTTCTTTCTCTTCCCAGTTGAATCCTAGTTTTTTTCCTTTCATGGGTTTTGATCATTGATTAAAAGCTTTTATTCCAAACTCTATTTAGGTCTGCTCCCTGAAAACCCAATTTGTTGGATTCAGGGATTGAACCAATTTCATAAACAATCAATTTTTCCCTGTATTTCTTGATTCCACTTCTCTCCATATTGCCTCCATTCCCATGTATATATTCCTTGTGGGAGCACAGGTGGCCTCTGACAGCTCTAAGCTCTGTGATCCTTAATGCTAAATATCCTAATGAAGCAGACACCCTATTTCTCTATGGCTCCTGATTCTTTTAGAATCAGCCCTATTTATGGGAGCCCTGAAGCTGAGGGCTTGAGTCAGTCCACCTACTGGCAAGCACTGGAATGAGAAAGAAGCAGTTTCCAAAGGAAGTGTTTTATTATGAGAAAAAAGAGGGAGATATATTAGACAGAAATAAATAATTGCTAAAACTACATCTAGGAAGGAAGTATCAAAATAATTTAAATTTATATTGTCTCAAATGGACATAAAATAATTGCTGGATAGTCTTGGTTGTGATCAGTTTTATAGGTGTTGACCCAATTTAAAATTCCAACTGAGTGGTTTTCTTTAAGTATTATTATGATTAGATACATTCACTGATTGGAAAGGAGGAACTTTTTGGTTGGCTAAGTATGCACACATTGAACATGTCTTAGTAAGCTGTTGGATGAAGCATGTCCCAAAAGATGAATCTATTCAAATGTTATAAAATTGGAGAACTGTTAGCCCATCACACCTATCCTAAGTAATGATATCCTGATTTTTCTCTGCCTTTGGTGACTTTCAAAGGTAGTCCTTTCATTTTTTTTTTTTTGTTTTTGAGATGGAGTTTTACTCTTATTGCCAAGGCAGGAGTGCAATGGCGCAATCTCGGCTCACAGCAACCTCCACCTCCCGGGTTCAAGCCATTCTCCTGCCTCAGCCTCCAGAGTAGATGTGATTACAGGCATGTGCCACCACACCTGGCTAATTTTGTATTTTTAGTAGAGACAAGGTTTCTCCATGTTGGTCAGGCTGGTCTCAAATTCCAGACCTCAGGTGATCCGCCCACCTCAGCCTCCCAAAGTGCTAGGATTACAGGCGTGAGCCACTGCGCCCAGTCGAGTCCTTTCATTTTTAAAACACTAGGTTGAGATGCCAGTGGAAGTCAAATAGGTGAAGGTGGGAAGAAATCCTCCCAGATGTCAGACATGAACCCATAAGAACCCAGAGCATGCATAGGAGAGCAAATAGCATTGACCAAAAGCATACTTCCCTCAGTTCCAGATTGTGCAGACTTAGATGCTAAAAAATGTGGTGCTCGTT
>NW_012105198.1:1216897-1231146 GCF_000951045.1 Mandrillus leucophaeus
TTTTTGAGATAGAGTTTTACTCTTATTGCCCAGGCAGGAGTGCAATGGCGCAATCTCGGCTCACAGCAACCTCCACCTCCCGAGTTCAAGCCATTCTCCTGCCTCAGCCTCCAGAGTAGATGTGATTACAGGCATGTGCCACCACACCCGGCTAATTTTGTATTTTTAGTAGAGACAAGGTTTCTCCATGTTGGTCAGGCTGGTCTCAAATTCCAGACCTCAGATGATCCGCCCACCTCGGCCTCCCAAAGTGCTGGGATTACAGGCTTGAGCCACTGCGCCCAGTCGAGTCCTTTCATTTTTAAAACACTAGGTTGAGATGACAGTGGAAGTCAAATAGGTGAAGGTGGGAAGAAATCCTCCCAGATGTCAGACATGAACCCATAAGAACCCACAGCATGCATAGGAGAGCAAATAGCATTGACCAAAAGCATACTTCCCTCAGTTCCAGATTGTGCAGACTTAGATGCTAAAAAATGTGGTGCTCGTTGATCCAAGTGTCTGTAATGCTGAGGTATTCACAATTCACATCCATTGTCTTAACACATTGGCTTATGAACTTCTTGAGGACAGGCCTATGTTGGTGTTTATCTGCACCCAAGAGTCTAGTACAAGGCTGGTTTATAACAAACAGTAAATATTGGTTGAAGAAATGAACACATTCATGTAAGGAATACGGTTTTAAAAATTTGGCCAGTTATACATGCTTTTTCAGAGTTCACTGGAAACTTTGTAGAGATATAATCATTTAACAGCCAAAATGCCCTGGGTGCCAACCAGACAGGTGCGGGCATTGACAGGTCAGAGTAAACTCTGTCCACAGCAGCCGGTATCAGCCCTGCTTCATCACCTTTTTGACTCATGGCCTTTAATTCAGTAGAGGGTGTGAGCCAGGTCAGAGAGCAGCTGAAGTTGTCACTCCAGGGTGTATCAGTACAAGCGATGAGGGATTAATCAGAGAGCTCATGGCCTGCACTGTGGCCCATTTGGTTTTCTTCCCACAAAGTCACACAGTCCCTACAGGACATGTGCTTGCCCTTGTTTGTCTTCCACACTTTGTGTTACCTTTATTATTCACTTCCCATTTCTTCATTTCTTCATCTTGGTTCCTTCTCTGTGGTTAGAAATGTTTAAATTTGTTATTTTTATGATTCCTGAAGATGCAATCATATTTTAATTGTCTGTTGTATTCCGTCTTATATTAGCCTAACACAGTAAGCAAAGAAAGGCAGTAATAATAATAATAATAACCAGCTGGGCACAATGGCTCATGCCCGTAATCCCAGCACTTTGGGAGGCCGAGGCAGGCAGATTGCTGGAGCTCAGGAGTTCAAGACCAGCCTGGGCAACATGGTAAAACCCCACGTCTACCCAAAATACAAAAAATTAGCTGGACGTGGTGATGCACACCTGTAGTCCCAGCTACTCGGGAGGCTGAGGTGGGAGGATCGCTTGAACTCAGGAGGTGGAGGTTGCAGTGAACTGATCGTAACACTGCACTCCAACCTGGGCAACAGAGCAAGACCCCGTCTCAAAAAAAATAAAAATAAAATGAAAATAATCATAATAGTATTAGCCTCTGTCTATTGAGTGTTGCTTAGGTGCCAAGCAGTATTCTAGTCCTTTGTGGAAATTACCTGCTAGTGAGATTCTTTTTGGGTAAAAGTATGGGGAGGAAGATGAGTGACAATGTACAGTAGAGTCTGGAAGCTGAGTCCTGGAGATGCTAAGAGCGTGGGCTCTTAACCAGCCATTGCCTAGTGCCTTGAGCCCAGACTTCCTGCTTAGAAATGGCGCATGAGTCACGAGGCCAGAAACTAAGCTTCAGCGCAAAGCCCTCCAGCTTTTATTTAGGGCTACACTTTGGGAATTTGCAAAGTGTGCCTCAGAGAGGAGGCGGCCAACCTAAAATCACAGAGCTGTGAAGAAGTAAAACTAGAAGCTGGAGGCTCTGACTCATGACCAGGGCTCTTTCTAGTATGGCATGCTCTAAACCAGCACCCTGTTGCTGTTCTCCAAATGAGAAGGCACAGACACCTCAGCAGAAGTGACACTGTCCTAAGCCAAAAGCTTCTGACGTTTCAAAATCAGAGGCAGCACAGTTCATGGTTTTGTTTTAATTTTCCAGCCCATTGTTTAACACATCGGCAATGCTTAAAATCACATTAGAAGAAATATCCCCAGAGTTAACTAAATGTTTTGACTCATAGTAAAATTGTGTTAAAATCTTCTCTTAGTGCAGTAAGTTTATAACTTTCTTTTGCTTATTTAGGATAAAATCCAGAAATGTTCTCCACAACTAGATTAGGAAGATAGATGTGGAAAAGGCCTAAATAAGGATCCCAAAGTGTGGAAACTGCATATGTTAGTTGTATTTCCTTAATGCATCTATGTAATTTATGAGATAGTATCAGCAACTTGAGGCAGATTTGCATAAGAGCATTTGCCATTTGTTTGATACTATAATAACAAAAAAAGGGTTTTATGGTGGGAGACAATGAGGAATTTTCCTAGGAATCCCTGTAACCTCACAGCAACAGACTGCTGTCATCTGAGAGGGTTCTTATCTCCCCATCGTTCTGTGTCATTTTCTGCCACTTCCTAGTCATTGCTTTCTCTGCAGAGCAATCCAGCACCTCTATGAAGCAAGAGGAATTAGCCTCCCAAAATATGTTAGAAAACTAGGAAATCAAAAGCCAGAAATAGAGGACTGGACATGTATCACCTGCAGCATAATTATTAATCTAGTTATCGGTCATGTGAAAAGCTGGGAGTTCGTGTTAATTACCATTCAGTTGCTGATATCACTACACAATCATTAGACATTCAGATACACGAGAAAAATTACCCTGTTTTCAGTAAGGTCATAAGACTAGTTCATGGGCACCTTATGATAAATATTAATCACTCAGGAATTCATAGGTTAATCAAGTTATTACATACATGCATGTTAATAAAGAGATGAGTTCTGGTCAACAATGGCTGATAAAAATTTATTCTGAGTAGAAGACAGGCTTGAGTTTGTCCCAGTGTTTAATCAGTAAATGACTTTTGTGTCTTGATTCAGCTTTCCATATCTCTGCTATGCACATATTCTTGAAATGGAAGTCTTGTACACTGCCATTCACATATTATAACAACATAGCCCTTGGGATGGAAAAAAGAGAATGTGAGATGCCAAACAGCAGGTAATAGAGGCTGAAGTGACATTATGCTAAAAATTGCCTTGTAAACCCTGATGTGACAAAGGTGAGAACTGTTAGCAACATGCCCAGATGGCATGGGATTTACAACTTAGGTATCAACATCTTTATTTTTTTTTTCTTTGCCCAAGATGGATAGACTGAAAAACAGAAGTCAGCTCAGGTAGCTTAGCTGGGAGAACCTGAAGAAAAGGCACTAAATAGGCATCTTCATCTCTAGGAAGACTTGTCCAGTTGCTAGACTTCATCAACGCAGTGAGACACATGACTAGTGTTTTTAGATGTGATTGTGTCTCAAAACAACAATTTCCTCAAACAATTTAATCTGTAAGTATAATACAGCTTCATCTTAGGTACACAGTTTTCCTTGAACAACACTTTGCTACTATTCTGCAGGTAATACAGTTAAACTTTACAATGGGCCAGGTGTGGTGGCTCACGCCTGTAATTGTAGCACTTTGGGAGCATGAGGAGGGTGGATTACCTGAACTCAGGAGTTCAAGACCAGCCTGGGCAACATGGTGAAACCCCCTCTACTAAAATACAAAAAAAAAATTAGCCAGGCATGGTGGTGCGTGCGCCTATAGTCCTAGCTACTTGAGAGGCTGAGGCAGGAGAATCGCTTGAACCCTGGAGGCAGAGGTGTCAGTGAGCCGAAACCGTGCCTTGCACTTCAGCCTGAGCAAGAGTGAGACTCTGTCTCCAAAAAATAAAATAAAATAAAATAAAATTTTAATAAAGTAAACTTTAAAACATTAGCGTTTTTCAAAATCTTGAAGTCAAGAATACATAATATATGTGTAGGTAGTGTCAAAATAAAAAATATAGAGATGAATCTCTAAATTTGATGTTTTATTTGGGAAGAAAGAATATGCTTTCTAGCTGGGCATGGTGGCTCATGCCTGTAATCCCAGCATTTTGGGAAGCCAAGGCAGACAGGTCGCCTGAGGTTGGGAGTTTGAGACCAGCCTGGCCAGGATGGTGAAACCCCACCCCGTCTCTACTAAAAATACAAAAAGTAGCCGAGTGTGGTGGCAAGTGACTGTAATCCCAGCTACTTGGGAAGCTGAGGCAGGAGAATTGCTGGAACCCGGGAGGCAGAGGTTTCAGTGAACCGAGATCGTGCCATTGCACTCCAGCCTAGGCAACAGAGTGAGACTCTGTCTCCAAAAAAAAAAAAAGAATATGCCTTCTGCAGTGGACGTGGTGGCTCACGTTTATAATCCCAACACTTTGGGAAGCCAAGATGGGAGGATCCCTTGAGGCCAGGAGTTTGAAACCAGACTGGGCAACATAGCAATACTTTGTCTCTTTAGGGAGGAAGAAAAGAATTAAGAATATGCTTTCTGGCTCCCATCACATTTGTATCAGAGGTCACTGTGTAAACTGCTTCTCTAATAGCCCAGTGGTTTCCACCTTCCCTAAAGGAGTAAGTGTAAAAGTTGCATTACAGCAGCACTTATGTCACCACAAACTGCAAGATCAAGACTAGGAAGCGGATGATTGATAGGCTATTGAGAAATTGGCATCTGTACAATAGAATATTACTGCTTATTTATTGCTCCTATCCTGAGGATAGGTTAGCATGTCATGGCAAACAGTTAGGTAATCCATCTGTAGACTGAATGAATCTCAAAATTGTAAACTATTTTTTTGAATATGTCAATACTGATGTGACTATTGACATTTTCAGGAGTTCAGAATATTAACAGATTCATAGTCGCATTAAGACAAGTATGTTCTGAATCGATTGACACATAAACCTTAGCTGCTTTTATATGGATAACTGTAAAATATTTTGATATCTAAAGGAAACATTTGTTGTACTGTATAGACCATTTTGTAGTTGGAAATGGAGATGAAAATCCTGAATTTCTCCAAAGTGCCTGAATGTGGAAGCTGTGAATTTAAAATATTCATTGAGCCTGCCTTCCAACTTTCCTTTTTTTTTTTCTTTCTAAATCTGTCCATCCAGGCATCATTCCATCCATCCATCCATCCACCCACTGTATTCATTCATTGATTTACTCAAGTATCCATCAAATAGCTGTTTATTTGTGGAAGATGTGATATGTCTTATAATAAGGTTTTACTATAATAAATATGTTTCTTCACTTGAATAAGATTGACATTAAGTAAGAAAAACTGAGCATATTGCTCATGAAGTTGATAGAAATATATCCAAATTGATACTTGTTGAATACTGCCCAAAACCACTCCCCAAGAGAAAAGCACTGAGTTCAGGAAATAGGAAGATAGATAGGAATTCTGTCCTCAGGTAATGAAAATGATGAGTTTGCTAGTGACTAGTTAAGCCTGGAATGACAATAATAGGTGCCATTATTATTGGCCAGACACAGAGCTTATTGCTCCTAACAGAACTTCAAGGAAGAGATTACTACTCTCATTCTACATTGACAAGCCAAGGCTCAGAGCAGTTAGGTGATTTGTCCAAACCCATGTCATGGTAGATTTGGACACCTAGGTCTGTTGCTGTCTGTGGGTTTTTTTTTGTTTTTGTTTTTTTTTCTTTTTTCTTTTTTTCTTTTTCAGAATGTCCCTCTGTTGCCCAGGCTGGAGTGCAGTGGCACAATCTTGGCTCACTGCAACCTCCACCTCCCGGGTTCGCGCGATTCTCATGCCTCAGCCTCCTGAGTAGCTGGAACTACAGGCACACGCCACCACACCCACCTAATTTTTGTATTTTTAATAAAGATGGGGCTTGGCCATGTTGACCAGCCTGGTCTCAAACTCCTGACCTCAAGTGATATGCCCGCTTTGGCCTCCTAAAGTGCTGGGATTACTGGCGTGAGCCACCATGCCCAGCTGGTCAGTAGCCTTCTGATGGAAAATTTTCCTGTGCTCACAAACATTATAGGCTTCAAATTTTTTTTTTATTTACACATTTTCCACCTTCTAAAACAGTGTTTCTCAGACTCCTTTAATAGATACAATGTAACAATGAAAACCTTTTTAAGTACCACGATGCCGCAATCACACTCACACATACGCATATATGAAGGAGGCAGAGAGGGTACAAACTGGACACCTAGAGCTAGACTGCTTAGTTCCAATTCTAACGCTGACATTACAAGCTATGGAATTGGGAATAGGTTGCCTAACCTCTGTATCTCTTATTTCTTATCTGTACATGGGGAATAATCACAGAACCTACCCTTATAGGATCATTGTGAATATTTAAGAAGGCAATCTATGTGAATTGTTTGAAATATCTGATTTATTTATACACATGCAAATATACTACCATCTTAATATGTTTATGGAAAAATGTAAAAATTTAAAATATCTAAATAAAAGTAAATCTATGAAGGGGATTAACTATACTTTCTTTCTGTACCCTGTGGGATTGTCTGGCTGGGAATATCTGTACCCCACTTTAGAAAACATTATTCTAGAAAATGTTTGGGTTTCTTTCCTCCTTGGATTATCTGTGGTTGAGGATGAAAAAGTTAAAACAATTATGTTTAGAGAAAAGGAATGGAGATGGCTTTGAGATGCCCATCATGTACTAGCATCAGTGACCCCAGGGGCCCAGCCAGTACACTGCAACTGACTTCAGCTGATTGGCCCAGGGAGGACACCTGCCACAAGACGAGCCAATCAGATGCTCTCTCCTGAGAATTGACCTGTAAGCCTACAAGTCTGAATTTGAGAGTTTGGAACAGAGCCTTTCTATCATGTAGATTAGGCAGCCAAGAAAGCTGATGCCTCAGGAGCAGAGATGTAGCCAGACAGAAACAAGAAGAGACCAGGGGCAGAGATTAAGGACGGAAGACTGCCTGGGCTGTAGGCTCCCCAGCTCTCATTTCTTGGTAGCTGTTTTCTAGCCCTTGGGTTCTATGAAACAGCTCATGTCTGTATATCACATTCTGATCCTTACTTAGGCTGACTCTGGTAGGTTTCTGTTTCTTATAAACAAAAGCTCATAACTAATGCAATGGACATCATTTTAGGATGATATGTATGTATGTATGTATGTAGTAATGAAACATGCAAGGAGAATAGGAAATTTAATGTAAAAAATAGAGAAACAGCAGCAATATATTTTGACAGCTGTCCCTGGGGCTGTCACAGCATCCCTTTTGGATTAAAGTCAGCAGGGAACATACCAGAAAGAACTCTGGAAAGAGTCAGGGTCATGGAAACAACTTCGAGAAGCTGGATTCATTCATTCATTACTATTTACACTTTAAGTCTACAGGTGAATTTCCCCCAAGCATTAGAAATGCCCCTGACCGCTTCTTACATTTTTCTCACAGCAGCATGGCTTCACACTTCCCCCTTCCATTTTATTCCCAGATCCCCTAACTGGTCTGCAGTAGTAGGATGAGAAAATAATTCTTTCTCACTCTAAAGACAGCCGAGTCTTCTTGCTCTGATTCCATCCACCCACAGACAGAGGAGCCTTAAGCCCATCAAATAATTACATGTGGAAACTCAGGGGCTTAAATCCACTATTCGAGAGAGAGGGCTTCAGCAGAATTTATTTTGATATGGCAGAGTTCTGACCTATGTTTTCTGCTTTAAGTAAAAAATTATCTATAAATCAAGAATGGTAAAGGCTTTGTCTCTTATCCCAAAAAGAAACAGAATGACCATTAGTTGATGCTTTTGGTCAAAAAAAAAAAAAAAAAGACTATAGGAAACACCAGGTGAGAGCCAAGAATTGATCTGTGCACTAGCAAGTGGGGGAAATAAAACATTGGTTACTTCCATTATAATGCATGTGTGTGTACCTGTGTTTTAATTAATATTACACATGCTACTGTAACAAAGAAACCTTACAATGTATTAGATCAATTGATGGGTATTTCTTACACAGATAAAGTCCAAATCAAGTGTTTTTGGTCATAGGGCAGTGTTTTGTAAACTCTAGTGGCTCATTTAGGGGGCTTGTTTAAAATGTAGATTCCACAGTCCCACTCCCAGAGATTCTGACCCCATAGAGTCGGATCTTTCCTGGAAACCGGCATTCTTTATCAGTGACCCAGGAGAGTCTTGATTCAGATGGTTTTAGAGCCACACTTTGAAACACTTTGCCTTCAAGTCACACAAATGTAAATGCTTTCAAAATCCATTTAAAGGAATAGAGAAATATTTATGCCAGAGCAAGTGCAAGAGCTGAGGTATTTTTGTGGGTGAATTTTATTAAGTAGGACATTTTAAACTCTAAAACAAAGTGAACTTTGTGGCTTACATGGAACATTGATACTCATTTATTTATAAGCTACGTAATTTCCATCTCAGCAGATTTTTTTCCCTAAACTTTAGCTGTCTTGGAGAGACAAAAGTATGAGGATAATTTTTTTAAAACTTTTACAAAAATGCTGTCTTTTAGAACAAAGTTGCTAGTCTGCCTAGTTGTGTAACTGAAATTTCCTGGCTTTCATCCGTCCACCTGCCCAGGTGTGGAGTAGCTGGTGGGTGCTTCGTAGTCAACTGCACTAATGCTCACAGAGACTGAGCACCTCTCTTACCACTTAGTTAAGGTTTTGTAGTTTTTGATCCTCACAGGCACCGCTTGGCACCTCACCCCAGAGTAGTTTGGATTTGTTTTTGTTGTTATTGTTGTTACTGTGCGCCTGTGCCTGCGATTGTTGCTCTGTCTGAAGGAAAACACAGGTTGGTCTTGTGGGAAGGGAATTTCAAAATTGATCCCCTTCCTTTTCAGATCTGGCTTTTATTTAAAACCTGTTTTTCCTCCTTAAATTGAGCAAGTTGGACTTTGAAATGATACCAGGGTTAAAGGTAAGAAATTGTAGAATGAATCATGCATGAAGTTTTCAGTAAGAATTCTTTCACAGAAACTGCACAGTGATCACCTTTCCCTATTCCCACAGGTCTGCAGCAGCCAGGCAAGTGATTCAAATGAAAGGAGGGCTAGGATTTGAGGCTTAGACAATTATTTTTCCTGGTAACAGCTAAATCTCTAAACAGCGTCATTTACTTTATTTGCATTTTTTAAAATATAGAAAATGCAGTTCTTTTTTGAGTTTATTAAGGATTTGGCACATGCATTTCCCATTTGCTGGTTACAGTTCTTACCATGGCTTTTTTTCCTAACCATGGCTAAGTTAAATTCATTAGACACAGACACATTTTGTATATAAAACACATGGAGATATTTTTCACTATTTATGTGAAATTTGCTCTGCATCCATCAGCTTTCACTAGGTTATGTTGCAGCAACAAACAACTCCAAAGTCTCCGAGGCATCTAAGAATAAAGATTAATTTCTTATCCATGTAGCCTCTAAGCAGTGGGTTGGCTGAATCTGTATTCCATGTGATTTTGTTGTTTTGGGAAAGAGTGGTCCCAACCTGGGACATGTCATTTTCATGACACAGAGAAAATAAAGCTGTCTGAACTATGCAAGCTGTTCACAGGTGGTATATACATCACTTTTGTTCATTCCATTTTCCAAAGTAACTGTTATGGTCAGTGCTGATCAAATGGGCCAGAACTGTCCTGCCACAGAGAGGAGCAGCAAATAATAATAACGTAATTCACCACATGCTCTTATTTTTTTCTTGAGTTATTTGACCTTTGTAGTCTTCCTTTCAATTTTTCCATATTTGACAGAGATCTGCATATGATAACCAGTCTACATTATTCCAACTCTACTATAAAGAAAACAATATATAATAATGAAAAATTGTGTAAAATTCAATGTAGAAGGGATTGTGGTAAACTGAATGTTCCACCTGAAGGGTTCATCAGCTGCTTAGCTCCGGTGGATTATTGCCATGGAGAAAGTAAATTTTTAAAGAAAAGCCAGAAACTGTATGCTGGTAAAATTTTCCAATTTTTTAAAAATGGTATGGATGAAATACTGCATGGTTTGAAGTTGCCTTCAGGCTACAGGACACAGCTGAAAGTCTGCTCCTTTAAGGACATTCTTTACTGATAATAAAAAAAAAAATGAATAAGCCTCATTCACTGAGCAATCTGAGGGAATACAAATATGAGAGACAGTCAAGAGGATGGTTTATAAAGTCTTTAAAAATCCACTTTTCATTAGATTCAGGGGTACATAAAATAATTCCAAATGAAGCTAATTACAGCAGCTAATTATAGGCCCTTGGAGGCCTGTCTTATCTGAAAGTAGTGTCTCAGTCCTGAAAATAGTTTTCCAAATTTGTTTTACATACTTTTTCTGAAGTAATTAAACATTCTCCCCTTCCAGTCTATTTTGCATCATTACTTTTCTTAGCAAATGTTTTATGCCCCCAAAGTGAGGATAAATCAGTCAGCTAAGCACAACAGAGTAGGGGAAGTCTAAAGAGTGAGATTCTATTATACATAAATACAAACTCTGTAATATTTCAGATCAGTTTTACCTGGAAGAAGGTGAATTTGAAAGATCAGTTGACAGATGTCAGCTAAAGCTCACTTCCAGTGAGGACACGTTATGTTCCCCAAAGTAAACACCATAACTAAGCAGAACTGTGCCTAATTCTATTGTAGCTATAAGTAAATCGCTTTTGTTTCCAATGTAAATTTTATGTAAATTCAGAAATTTAAGGACCTTTCCTTTTTTTCTAACATATGCAATGTTTTCAGTGACATTATTATATCTGAAAGTATTAGGCGTTTTGCAGCCCACTCCTGTTACTTCTTCTAAATTCTGATTCGGTTTTTATACAGCCTGCCACATTCCCTCCGTACCACTACCATTTACTGAGCACCTTCCACACTGAGTAACATTGTTAGCACTGCCTTCCTGGCAAGACTATCTAATTGATGGGTTGATACGTGAAATACAATTGGTAAAGTCTGTGTTCCCAGTAGAGACTCCTTATTTTCTCTCATGGTTTTATACTTCCGCCAGCATATGTTCTGCTTAGACATCATTTGGGTGACATTGAGCAGCGTTTTCACAGTGTGTTCTTACAGAATGGTAATAGGCCCCATGGAAAAGTATGAGGACAATTTAAAAAGAAAACTTTTTCAAAAATGTTAGGAAAACAAGAGTGCATCTTTCTTTTATTTCTCAGAGCTTTTAATGGGATAATATTGATTTTACCTATCAAAGAGCATGCAACATTTCCTAAACTTACTTAAGAAGAAAACTCTTTGTTTATGGAGCATCTTGCAGGACCAGATGTTCTGAGCAGCACGCTTCAGGAAGTGGTGACCTAGCTTAAAGACAGGGTTCACCAGTAATTTTCAAAATATCCTCTGCCAAGTGCTCTGAAGGTTTGTGAAAATACTCAAGGGGGCAGCTTTGTGTACAAATGCTAATTTTCATAACTTTCTCTCCAAATAGAGTGATTTTTTTTTTTTTACCTATTTTAAATGTTATTCTTCCATATGAATATTTTTAAAGATAGAACACTGGGCTGACAAATTATAAAGAAAGAGAAAGAAAGAACAAAAGGAAGAAAGGAATGGATGGAGGAAGCAAGGTAGGAAGAAGGGAGGGAGGGAGGGAGGGAGGGAGGGAGGAAAGGATAGAGAGAGGAGTCTCTCCTCTTATTTTATCAGTGAGTAAGTAGAGTCAGTTGCCTGAGTTTATTCAGATTCAGCTTGACTGTTCAGTTCTTGATGCGTTAGTGGGTCATTTCTTTCCTATATCATTGTGAAATCTGGAGGAGTAAATGAAGGGATGCTTTGACTAGTTAATGTACTTCTGGCATTTGTAAATTCAGTTAATTATGTATGGATCACATTACATCTGTTCTGGTAATAACAGGCTGGTGTTTACTGGTGGGGAAACTAGTCCATCAATCATCTGTAGTCATTGATCTTCAGATAAGGGGACCCATTCTGGCGGGCTTACAGTAACCATAGTGTGTTTTCAGCTCTACTGCCAAAACATATTGTATTCCACAAATCTCTTAAGAAGGCCTATTCTGTTTCCACTTGAGATGTGAAATGACATCTGAAGTGGTGATACATGTAGACTTAAAGCAATCTTTTTCAGTCATTATAACCTTTAAGCACCACTAATATCCCCCAGGATTCTTTGACCTTTTCTCTCTGTATTATGCTTTTTGACAACTCAGAGAGAGAAGCAGTACACCTGACATCTGGTATAAACATGAAGTGTTAATTCTCAGCACACACTTAATATTGCCAACCACTTGCAGATACTCATGTGATGTGTTTTGTTTTTCCCGTGGCTCTCACATGAAATCTATATGGGTTTTCTTAATTCAGTGCTAGTAAGCAGTAAAAGTTATTTTTGGTTTTCATAACTGTGGGTTTGAGTCTCAGATTCACAGGTTAGGTGGAGGGCAGGGGTTGGACAGTCCTGAGCCATACAATGGGAGGATTGTGTTCTCTACAGTACGAGAGTAGAGAGTAAGAAGAATTTATGGGCTATTAGAACAAGATACAGATACATAAAGAGAATTGTAACATCCACAGGGTGCAGTTAAGGCATTGAATCTTTCTGTGAGTGGAGTGTAGGAGAAGCAAAATTCCGTATTTCCAAAATGCATTGATTCACACTGCATCTCATAAAAGGTGTTAAAGAATTCATGACTTCTTTCTGATCCTTGGTGAAGTATGTTGGAAGTATGTATTCCAGACTGAGAAACATCAAATATCTTCAACAAAATTGAAAGAAATGCTGTTTTGCTAAAACCAAGTCATCACAATTAGAACATCATAATGCAATGTAGGCATTTTCCAAGAAGTAAAATGAGTTTAAAAATCCAAATTTAATGGATATTCCAATAACTCTGAATTGCAAGAGCTTAAAAATAAGCTAAAAATTGACTTCTTAGTCAAAGAAAGTGCCATTAAACAGATAACCTGTGAGTCTCAGTTGAAGTGTTATGTAGAGAAATGTTAAAACAAAAAATATGAGACTGTTCTGTCCAAGGAATAGTTTCTATGTATATTTTTGTGAACTTCCAGTTTTTGTACACATGCTTGGGGACAGATTTCTAAGATAAATTGTAATAGTATGGAACAACCAACAGTTGGGTTAATAGTACTGTAGAAACCTTTAGACAAAATAAATATAAGAGAGTTTATTTATCAAAGAATGATTCATGGATCAGGCAGCACAAAAAACTGAAAGAGGTTCAGAGAGCTCCGCTCTAGCAACAAAAGTGAAAGAATTTTATAGGCTGAACATGAAAGCAAATAGAGAAATTATCTAATTGGTGATAGCTAGGTGTTTGCCTAATTTGGGTACAATGTGACCAGGCATTTGCCTTACTTAGCTGGATATGATTCAGTGGGAGGTTCCTATCTGTGTAGCCAGTTGCCTGGTTGGCTGTTCATGATTGGCTAAGTCTTGCTTTGTTTGGTTTTAGTCAGTTAAAAAAATGTTTCCAAGATAAGTTCCAGTTTGTTTACCTAAGAGCTCTGGTCTCAGAGACAGCCTCAGGCGAATGGCCTTCTTATTTACTTTAACATGACCCAGGACCATGGTAAGACATTCTGATAAAGGACATAACATATAGCCCTTATATATATGCAAGGCTCTTGAATAATTTGTTCATGGAAGACTGCTTCTTCTAAGCTGTGTGTAGTGCATTGGCAAAAGCAATAGAGAACCTTTGCACTTGAAATAAAAAATAATATAATAGAATGAAGAACTGTATAGACAATTTTACTCTATGTTAGTTCCAGAAGGATACTAGTTAAGACTTTGGGAAAACAACCTTCAGTTACTCTTTATGAAACAATGATGTGACTTCATTAGAAGACAAAAAGAGAGATGAATGATATGAAATTCTTCTAAGATCAGAGAATGCAAGAGCACCTCATGTAAGGTAATTACTCTGAAGAAGGCAAAGGAGATTCTTACAAAGCTGCATACAAGATTTCAAATGAAAAATCTAGAACATAAATACCCTATCTAATTACAAAGGGTTACCACAATCTCTGCCATAAATTGGGAAATGAGATGGGAATGCATATGGTTGAGAATGGCCCTCGAGACCTGGCCCCATTAGGAAATGCATTGACAAGGATCCAAAAGCAAGCCAGTTTTAGGCCTCAATTATGTCCCCTCTAAAGACAGGGATAACTTCCAAATCTCTGTTAAAAGAATTAACACATGCA
>NW_012105198.1:1231196-1233188 GCF_000951045.1 Mandrillus leucophaeus
TAAGAGAGTTTATTTGATCAAAGAATGATTCATGGATCAGGCAGCACAAAAAACTGAAAGAGGTTCAGAGAGCTCCGCTCTAGCAACAAAAGTGAAAGAATTTTATAGGCTGAACATGAAAGCAAATAGAGAAATTATCTAATTGGTGATAGCTAGGTGTTTGCCTAATTTGGATACAATGTGACCAGGCATTTGCCTTACTTAGCTGGATATGATTCAGTGGGAGGTTCCTATCTGTGTAGCCAGTTGCCTGGTTGGCTGTTCATGATTGGCTAAGTCTTGCTTTGTTTGGTTTTAGTCAGTTAAAAAAATGTTTCCAAGATAAGTTCCAGTTTGTTTACCTAAGAGCTCTGGTCTCAGAGACAGCCTCAGGCGAATGGCCTTCTTATTTACTTTAACATGACCCAGGACCATGGTAAGACATTCTGATAAAGGACATAACATATAGCCCTTATATATATGCAAGGCTCTTGAATAATTTGTTCATGGAAGACTGCTTCTTCTAAGCTGTGTGTAGTGCATTGGCAAAAGCAATAGAGAACCTTTGCACTTGAAATAAAAAATAATATAATAGAATGAAGAACTGTATAGACAATTTTACTCTATGTTAGTTCCAGAAGGATACTAGTTAAGACTTTGGGAAAACAACCTTCAGTTACTCTTTATGAAACAATGATGTGACTTCATTAGAAGACAAAAAGAGAGATGAATGATATGAAATTCTTCTAAGATCAGAGAATGCAAGAGCACCTCATGTAAGGTAATTACTCTGAAGAAGGCAAAGGAGATTCTTACAAAGCTGCATACAAGATTTCAAATGAAAAATCTAGAACATAAATACCCTATCTAATTACAAAGGGTTACCACAATCTCTGCCATAAATTGGGAAATGAGATGGGAATGCATATGGTTGAGAATGGCCCTCGAGACCTGGCCCCATTAGGAAGTGCATTGACAAGGATCCAAAAGCAAGCCAGTTTTAGGCCTCAATTATGTCCCCTCTAAAGACAGGGATAACTTCCAAATCTCTGTTAAAAGAATTAACACATGCACTGACTCCTGAGTGAACATTCCGTATCCTTGACTTTCTTTTTCTGTGATACCTTTGAAAAACCAACCGTTGTTACTGTACCTGGGAGATAATCCAGGATAAGACTTACTCAATGCAAATCTTTTATTAAAGGCCTACAACATTATGTTCTGAAGAATTTTGTTTTCCTTTTTTTTAAACATTAGTTAGATCAGATTTTCAAAAGCATCTCAGAAATATTCCTAGTCTTAAATCCAGGGATTTGTATAACACAAACTTGCAAGACCAGTGGGAAATTAATTTCCTTTGAAGAACATTAGCTTGAAGTTTGCACCCTCCCACAGTGGAGCAGAATTTATTCAAATGTTGTTGATGCCCTCTTAAGGTCCTACCTTCCCTGAGCTATAAGCTGACTGCAGGAAGGCAATGATTATCTGGGCCATTCTGGCTAAGCTGGAAAACATCAAATCAAAGAAAGGTTAACTGGAGACTCACCATGCTGCTCACAACCACCAGCAACCATTGGGGAACTTGTAGTGCATATGGCTTCTATGATATCATATAGGAGAGAGAACACAGTTCCTTTAAGTGACAACAAGTTCTAATACTTTATCAAAATGAGATACCTTTCAATGGATGCCCTGAGGTGTGCATGCATCCATTGATGCACCATCAGTGCACCTTGTGCCCTACCATCAAGTATGTATTTGTCAGTCTTTTTCTTTTTCTTTTTTTACTTGTATATATTCGTGGGGTACAAGTACAATTTTGCTATACTGGTATATTGCATTGTGGTGAAGTCAGGACATTCAGTGCATCTGTCACTATACTCACCAAGCAACTGCCCATCATCCACTCCCCAGTGTTTTCCAAACTTGCTATTTTAAGAAGCAAGTTTCGAGGTCTTTTGCTAGGTCTAGGTCTTCTGCTAAGAATATTTGTCCTGGCTGGGCGCAGTGGCT
>NW_012105198.1:1233532-1298957 GCF_000951045.1 Mandrillus leucophaeus
CCATTGCACTCCAGCCTGGGCAACAAGAGCAAGACTGCATTTCAAAAAATAAAATAAAATAAAATATTTGGCCTGGCTATACTTTACCCTTATCTTCCTATTCTCTCCATTGTGATGCTTCTAGCACCCACACAATATCTGTATTCTGGTTTATGGTTTTTCTAAAGTTCCACATTTCTTTATCTTAGCATTATATAGAAAAATAGAGCAAATTCCAGTTTTAATTCTAAAACTTAACATCCAACATCCTATTGTAAGAGAGAATGAAGGATTCCTTCCATTCTGCCACATTATTCTGTACATCCTCAGTTCTGAGAATGTGCTTCTTCACAGGAGAATTCGTAGTTTTCTTTTATTCCTTTTTATACTTTTCAAAATACAACATAATAGACAAGGTAGAGTTATCATTTTAGTCCTGAAAAGAATTAGTAAGTACATGTCCTCTGCTGAAATTCTTCTAAATGTCTTTTTATTATTGGTTTCTTCCTCTAGCACAAACAAAATAATTACTAGCAATGAGAGATAATGTAGCTGTTATTTATATTTTAGCCATTTCCCTTCATGAGTATGTGTGTGTGCATATATGTGCGTACCTACACATCCATAGTTTCTTTTCCTTTTGGTGAAATTATAGATTTGCTAAGGAAGTAAAGTATCTGGATGAAGGAAAATTACACATAGAAAAAAATAAGTTATTTACTGGTGTACAGTTGCCATTGCATACAGGTAAACTAAGGAATCTATAAAAAGTAAGATTTTAGAATGAACCCAAGCTTTTCTCTTGAAGCTAAATAAAAAAACAAAAAACAAAAAAAACACATAATTCAGTGTGATTTTTTTCAAATAATAAAAGCAACAGTGCTTATTATAGAACATTTAGAAAATTTAGCATGTTTAAATAACAAAGGTAAAATCATATTACCACAATGTCAAGATAACCCTCATTTTGGTCTATTTATTCTCAGTCTTATTTTTTTCTTACACATTGTTCCCATAATTGAAAACTATAAAGACAAATTTATACTTTTAAAGTTACCATTATAGTTTAAGCACTTCACAGTGTTAGTATAAACGCCTTAGAAACAATCTTTGTTGTGAAAAGAAATAACTTTAAAATAATACCTACTGACCATTGCTTATCTTTTAAGACAACTAGCATTTTGTTTGTCTTGTATGAAACATTTTCCCCTAATTTGTCACCTTTCAACATTATGTTTTGTGGATTTTATTTTGATTTGCTATTTTGCATTGGAATACTCAAAAGACACTCATAGCATTATAACAGCAAAAGACTAAATAACCTCAATGACCAACAATAGAAAAACGAAGAATGACAGGCTACTGCCCCTAAACTGGATCAAGATTATCTATCGGAACAACAGGAAGCAGTATCCTTACTAACAAAAGAGCAATGGGATGATCTTCCTGGATAATTCAAAAATGGCTCTTGTCATTGTATCTTCTGAGAACTTGTGAACGTCACCCACAAATCCATTGAAGCTAAAATAGTGTCCCACACATTTACAAATACATATAGAAAACTGGATAGTCTTCTTGGATACTACTAGCCACAGTCATTACAAAAACAATATGTAAATGGCTATATAGACAATACATTTTTGAAAAGGTATGTGTAGTTTATGCAGAAAGAAACAGCAGTTTACTGGAAAACATTACAATTTTAATGCTGGAGATATAAACCATATTTGTGAATATGAAATCTCATTATTGTAAAGATAACAATTTTTCCCAAAGTAATATACAAACAAGAGATGATTCTAATCAAAAGCTTAAAATTTTTGTAATAATGATATTGATGTGTATTTCAAAGAATGAATTTATTTGAAAGACACTATATATGTTTGTGAATATATATATGCAAATTCAGTTGTTTAATATGGGAACTTGCCCTATGAATTACTAAAACAATTTGGAACTAAAATAAATATAGCACTTAAATATTATAGTTATTCTGTAGGAACAGGGCAGTAACACATAATGATGAATCAAAAAATTGATCCTTTTATGTGTGTAGTGTATGTATATATGTATCTGCCAATCTATCTATATGATATTGTTGTGTGATTAAGGGGGCATTTCGAAGAAGTGAGAGAAAGAGTAGATTAGCTATTGATGAGTGTGGAAATAACTGTCTATTCATTTGGCATAAATGTTGTCAACTCCCTTTCTTTACATTTAAATTTAAAAATATTATTCAGGTACTAAGATAAAAATATAGATAAATATATTTTTAGTATAAGGATAAGGCACACTTTACCAACTATGACTCTAAAGACAGAAATCATATATAAATCTAAGAGACATAATGATAGAAAATTTTTAATAGAATAGTTTGCCTAAATACTGACTTTTTCTTCTTTTCTTCTTTCTTTTCTTTATGGTCTATGGAGATCTTCCTAGAGTAGGGGAAAAGAAGTGAAAAATATGATGGATTCGACTAGAATGGTTTTCATTCTAGCTATGGAAATTGTATTACCTGTCCTTACCACTTGTGCTCTTGAAGAACAATTCACGTGAGAAAATCACAATAATCCAAACTAGAGACTAAATTTTATATAGACTGTTGTTTTATAACAGTATTCAGTATTCAGCAGTATCGTGGTGGGCATGAAACACACAGTAGAAAAATCTTGTCTGGTTTCCTTATTTTTCGGATGAGGAAACTGAGACCTCTGTGGGTCTCAGTTTGATTTGAGCAATGTCATATGGTGTGTGGCAGACCCATACCAAAACTTAGCTTTCGTGATAACTCTAATTTTTTTCCAAAACAGCATGCTGTCTCCTGAGTTATATTAAGAACATGTTGATGTCTACAAGGAAAAATCATTTCTGAGCTTTTCTGAGAAGGAAATAGACTTCAGTCTCTGTATTGAGGAAAAGATGGAGTTGTAGTCAAAGAGAGATAAACATAGAAATGATTTGATATGTTCAAAGTGCCCTAATTAGATAAACCAGAGTAATCGACATTGAGAAGATTTAACAACCATCTTCCTTTTCTTTTATGCTTTTCTCTTGAAGCTAAAAAAAAAAAAAAAAACCACACACATAATTCAGTGTGATTTTTTTCAAATAATAAAAGCAACAGTGCTTATTATAGAACATTTAGAAAATTTAGCATGTTTAAATAACAAAGGTAAAATCATATTACCACAATGTCAAGATAGCCCTCATTTTGGTCTATTTATTCTCAGTCTTATTTTTTTCTTACACATTTTTCCCATAATTGAAAACTATAAAGACAAATTTATACTTTTAAAGTTATCATTATAGTTTAAGCACTTTACAGTGTTAGTATAAACGCCTTAGAAACAATCTTTGTTGTAAAAAGAAATAACTTTAAAATAATACCTACTGACCATTGCTTATCTTTTAAGACAACTAGCATTTTGTTTGTCTTGTATGAAACATTTTCCCCTAATTTGTCACCTTTCAACATTATGTTTTGTGGATTTTATTTTGATTTGCTATTTTGCATTGGAATACTCAAAAGACACTCATAGCATTATAACAGCAAAAGACTAAATAACCTCAATGACCAACAATAGAAAAACGAAGAATGACAGGCTACTGCCCCTAAACTGGATCAAGATTATCTATCGGAACAACAGGAAGCAGTATCCTTACTAACAAAAGAGCAATGGGATGATCTTCCTGGATAATTCAAAAATGGCTCTTGTCATTGTATCTTCTGAGAACTTGTGAACGTCACCCACAAATCCATTGAAGCTAAAATAGTGTCCCACACATTTACAAATACATATAGAAAACTGGATAGTCTTCTTGGATACTACTAGCCACAGTCATTACAAAAACAATATGTAAATGGCTATATAGACAATACATTTTTGAAAAGGTATGTGTAGTTTATGCAGAAAGAAACAGCAGTTTACTGGAAAACATTACAATTTTAATGCTGGAGATATAAACCATATTTGTGAATATGAAATCTCATTATTGTAAAGATAACAATTTTTCCCAAAGTAATATACAAACAAGAGATGATTCTAATCAAAAGCTTAAAATTTTTGTAATAATGATATTGATGTGTATTTCAAAGAATGAATTTATTTGAAAGACACTATATATGTTTGTGAATATATATATGCAAATTCAGTTGTTTAATATGGGAACTTGCCCTATGAATTACTAAAACAATTTGGAACTAAAATAAATATAGCACTTAAATATTATCATTATTCTGTAGGAACAGGGCAGTAACACATAATGATGAATCAAAAAATTGATCCTTTTGTGTGTGTAGTGTGTGTATATATGTATCTGCCAATCTATCTATGTGATACTGTTGTGTGATTAAGGGGGCATTTCGAAGAAGTGAGAGAAAGAGTAGATTAACTATTGATGAGTGTGGAAATAACTGTCTATTCATTTGGCATAAATGTTGTCAACTCCCTGTCTTTACATTTAAATTTAAAAATATTATTCAGGTACTAAGATAAAAATATAGATAAATATATTTTTAGTATAAGGATAAGGCACACTTTACCAACTATGACTCTAAAGACAGAAATCATATATAAATCTAAGAGACATAATGATAGAAAATTTTTAATAGAATAGTTTGCCTAAATACTGACTTTTTCTTCTTTTCTTCTTTCTTTTCTTTATGGTCTATGGAGATCTTCCTAGAGTAGGGGAAAAGAAGTGAAAAATATGATGGATTCGACTAGAATGGTTTTCATTCTAGCTATGGAAATTGTATTACCTGTCCTTACCACTTGTGCTCTTGAAGAACAATTCACGTGAGAAAATCACAATAATCCAAACTAGAGACTAAATTTTATATAGACTGTTGTTTTATAACAGTATTCAGTATTCAGCAGTATCGTGGTGGGCATGAAACACACAGTAGAAAAATCTTGTCTGGTTTCCTTATTTTTCGGATGAGGAAACTGAGACCTCTGTGGGTCTCAGTTTGATTTGAGCAATGTCATATGGTGTGTGGCAGACCCATACCAAAACTTAGCTTTCGTGATAACTCTAATTTTTTTCCAAAACAGCATGCTGTCTCCTGAGTTATATTAAGAACATGTTGATGTCTACAAGGAAAAATCATTTCTGAGCTTTTCTGAGAAGGAAATAGACTTCAGTCTCTGTATTGAGGAAAAGATGGAGTTGTAGTCAAAGAGAGATAAACATAGAAATGATTTGATATGTTCAAAGTGCCCTAATTAGATAAACCAGAGTAATCGACATTGAGAAGATTTAACAACCATCTTCCTTTTCTTTTATTTATACAATGTGTATGACATCCCTGACACACTGCAAAAGTAATTAGTTGCTGAATTTTAAAAAATGTTTGTAAGTTCCCCTTTCAACCAAATTGAATTAAGAAAGAAAATTCCTGATCTCTTGGCACTTGCTCCACAGAAGAAAGGACTCCTCATAAAGATAAATTTAGCCCAGCAGTTGAGGTAATTGCTTATTTTGTGTTTATTTATTTTGATCCTGCCATATTCAAAGTATTGTATTGGAGGAGAGAGTACTATCAGAAAGATAAATCAAAAATAGTTTGTGATGTGTAGGAGGAAGATTTAGACCTAGATTTAAATAAGAAAAGACAGAGAGTAGCAAGTCCTGTAAGAGCAGAATCAATGAAAGTATTATGAGTTTGGGAAGAAGGAAGACATCAGGGAGGAGGGGGGCGAGTAGAAAATTGTTTTACATGATAAGGAGTTTCCTGATTCAAAAAAAGTAAAAAAAGAAAAGAGAAAAGTAAACAGAGCAGGGAGTTTCAGTCAATCCAGAGACAAAACAGAAAAAGAGAACCAGAGAGAGAATGAATTAAACTGTTCTATTTTAATGAGTTTACACACAAATAAGAAGAATAAGGAGATCAGATTATTTCTAAAGGCCCAATAACTTTATTCTGGTTCATGATCACCTTGACTAGGCTCCTGTTTCCTATAATATTTTAATAAAAGGATGAGCTCTTAAAAATTAAAAACTGAAAATTTAAAATACTGAACACCAATTGCTTTGTGGTATGCGGATGTTGTAGAGGAAGTTTAAACACCAGATCAGGTTGTGATTGGATTAGATCTCACATTCCTTTCTGATTGCTGTTTCTGCTTTCCTATCACAGAAGTAGAGAGAGCTTCTGCACTGAAGTGTCTGGGTCGAGTCCGAATTCTAGTTTCATTCCTGACTCAACCACCTAGTGCTTTGGTGGCATTTCTCAAGGGATAACTGTCAACCTCCTAACTCCCAAAGTTGCTATGATAATGAATTCAGAAAATGAGTGTGAAGCACCTTGACATGTAAATATCACATGCACTCTATTCTTCTCTTTTTTTTCTACCTCATATTCTGTCAGCAATTCTTCTCAACAAAATATTGCACAGTTTTTTGAAACTGTCCGTCTCTGTTACTTGAGGAGTCCCCTATTTGATTTCCTGTTTCCACACTAGTTTCCTTCTGCAGTCATCCTCCATACCATAGTCAGAGTTAGGGCTTTAAGACGGAAGTTCAATTACATTACTCCCTTGCTTGCAACAGGTAAAGTCAAGTCTAAATTCCTTACTGTTCCCACAAGGCCCAAAACATCTGGACTCAACCTACCTCACAATGTCCTCTCATTTCATTATCCTAACCCTTCAAATTGCCTAGAATTATTGTCCTCTTGCTCCTCCCAGAACTCCCAGCACCATGCCCAGTGTTAGGGCCCTCGCACTAGCTGTTCCCTCTGCCGTGAAAGTACACTCTCGAATCTTTGCATGGCTGACTCCTCCTTGCATTGCAGGCTGAACAAGGAGGTCCACTTTCCTGAGATTGCATCAAAAGTAACCTTTCTTCCCAGTCACTCTTTATCGTATCACCTGGGTTTATTTTCTTCATAGCATTAATCATTTTCTTACATTATACTGCTTATTTATTTTGTGTATTTTAAAAAGTGTTACCTCTTAACCACCTTTAATTGGAATCCAACTCCATGAAAATTAGGGCTTTGCTAAAGTTTTCAGCCCTTATCCTCAAAGCCAAAAATAATGCTTAGTATATAGAAGGCACTCTATTAACAGATGCCAGGTATCTGCTGGAATGCTACCAATGCCATTTGCCAACTACTTTATTCGAAGTCATGTGTTACAGGAGGTTTCTATTTTAAAGATTAATCAGATATAGTTTGTGATATAGAACAAGAAGAAAAAGGAATGCTTCTAAATAAGGTAGAAATTGATGAGTTCCAAGGAAGATTTACATTTTATGAGATTAGATGATATTTAATTGGGTAGGCTACTATTAGGATAAAAAATGGCCCATCATTAAATCCCCAGCTAAACTCAATTCATTCATGGCATAGTTTCATATCCATCCCTTAAACAGTGCTCCTATATTTTTCACTGGAAAGAGGAGAGAAAAACCAAACCTTAGGGGTTTTTGGGACGTAGCCATAAGACAGCAACCAAAAAGCTCCAGTTTCTTTTGAGGTTTCATGCCTTACTTTGAAGATTTATGTTTATGCAGTTTTTGCATTCTACCCCATAATATATCCACATGGTAAAATCGAAGCCCTGGAAACACATGGAGTGAACCCCCGGGCCTAACATTTCACAGGCCTCTGCTCCTGGGGAGCATCCCCTCTAATCTAAGAAACAAAGACGACCTTGTATCTTTTACAGAGCTTATTCTTAAAAGATGGGTTTTACTCTTCACTGTTTCCCAACCAAAGCCTATTGCTTAAGTATACAGTGATTGCAGATGCAAAGGTTGGGTTATTGGAGAAAGATGAGAGAGGTTACAAGAATAGTTATTCTGGAAAATAACTATTAGAATAGTTGAGAGTAGCAGAGGTGAGAGTGGGGGAAGTGTGAGGATTGAGGAGCAGTTATCAAAATGTTCTCAACTTCCTGTCACCATAGCTCCCTTTAGCATTTTCTGGCGTGAGTTTAATAGCCCACATTACATTATGTTGCTTAATAATTATGCTCTAAGAGGTAGTTATGTTCCTCAGACCCAATTTACTAAGAGAAAGAAGTGTCTCATACATTGTAGCATTATTATGAATGTTATTTTTAAATGTTTCATTAATCCCTTAAATCAGCTTGTTTCAGACCACTGTGTGTGTGTGTGTGTTTGTGTGTATGTGTGTGCGTGCGGGAGAGAAAGAGAGAGGAGAGAGTGAATGAGAATATGAGTGGAGAATGTGTAAATTCAGCTAGAGGGATTAAAGCCCTGTGACTTGGAGCTGAATTGCTTTCAAACATTTTCTATAAATACTGTTTTTCAATTCTCTTTTTTATCTTGAGTGCATGCTTTTATGAAAACTAGTTTTGTTAAAGTAAGGACAGCTTGAATGTCTTTTTTAGTATGAACATTTAAAAATCTTGGTTAAAAAAACTCATCTTGTGAGTGATTGAGTTTCAAGAGTAAATTAAGTTAGATCTTACTGAGCAGTGGAAGTAGAATGCATTAAACCTTTTTTGGGGGACATTTTCATTAATAACTGAGTTTCTTTCCTAGTAGCCAGGCACGTATAACCTGTCAGTTAAGAAGCATTTCTCCATTACAAGGCCACAAGTTTATCCCTCTTGAGTTTTTCTTCCCTCCTCTTCCTACATAAGCATTAATAGCTTTAATAGAAGCAGTGAAAATCATGAATCTTTTCTTATTTTGAAATTCAAGATATAGAGAATTCTTCTTTGCTTTGATCTCATAACTAGTATTAAACACTGACCCACAAACTCATGCAAACATAAATACTGAATTAAAGTTTCCTTTGGTGTGCAAATCAATCCTTAAAGCCTTGTAGTTATTGCTGGAGTCTTACAAATGTTTCCCAAGAGCTGAAATGTTTGTATAAATACCTTTGTAACTTGAGGTAATTACCAGCACTGATTTATAAAGCTGAATACCCAGAGCTTTAATTTTATGCTTTGTACAGATCACTTGGTATAGCAAATATGGTAATATTAATCCATAAATAGCCCTCTAATTTTTAAAGAATAAACAACTAGAAAGGACTTTGTCATGTTGCCATAGTTGCAGAGAATTGTTGATCACAATTACACTCTTAAACCAAAGATGGCCCAGTGATTTTCATAATGGCCTGCGAGTGCAAGTTCGCATAAAACTTTCTGAAATACGCCTTTCTCAAATGGAAGTTTTCCACACTGGAGCTCTACAAAGGATTATTATTTTGCAGGCTAAAGAAAATGTGTTAATGAGTAGAGATTCTAATTGAAAGAGTAATAGAAGATGCAAGACTTCTCTCATGACCCCAACTGGGACAGTGCTGTTCCTCGAGAAAGCAATTTAACAACAGCTCTGAACTTCAGTGTTCCCATCTGTTAAATGGAGATTATTAAGAACACTGCCTGTTTGAAGATAAACAAAAAAGAAAGTTAAAAGAAAAAAGTAATGGGATCTTTGAAGGAGAAGAAAGAGCCTTATGTTAATTTGGAGATTTTTTTCTTTGTGTAAAGTTTACTGACAAATTTTAATTAGACACATCATTCAGAAATTTATTTTTTAATGATTTATAACCCAGTTATAAAACTGCATCCAAAACAGCTTAACGATTTGATTTGTGTACGCTAATCATGACTTTTTAAAAGATTCCTTCAGTGTAACTGGGTCACTGAATTCACCAAGCACTTACTTTACACTTCTTCTGTGCTGGGCACAAATGATAAAAACATCAGTAAGACACCATGGTTGCCTTCATGCTGCTCATAGTCTAGGAAGGGCAAGAGGCATATAATAGAGACACTTTTAAGCCATGTGAGTAAAAAGTGGAACACAGAATACCAGAGGCTGGGAAGGGCCGGAGGAAGGGAGTTGCTGGGGAGAGATTTGTTGAAGGATACAAAATTACAGCTAGACAAACTTACACTCCCACCAACAGTGTACCTTCCTTACTTGAGCTGTTGTGGAAGATAGTATGACAATTCCTCAAAGGCATAAAGACAGAAATACCATTCGACCCAACAATTCCATCACTGGATACATACCCAAAGGAATATAAATCATTCTGTTGTAAAGACACACGCATACATATGTTCATTGCAGCAGTATTCACAATAGCAAAGACAGGGAATCAACTGAAATGCCCATCAATGATAGACTACATAAAGAAAATGTGGTACATATACACCATGGAATATTATGCAGCCATTAAAAGCATGAGATCATGTCATTTACAGGGCCATGGATGCAGCTGGAGGCCATTATCCTTAGCAAACTAGCACAGGAACAGATAACCAGATACCACATGTTCTCATGCGTAAGTGGTAACTAAATGAGAACAAATGAACACATGGATTGAGAGTAACAGCACACACTGGAGCCTATCAGAAAGTGGAGGGTGGGAGGAAGGGGTGTATCAGGAAAAATAACTAATGGGTACTAGGCTTAATACGTGGGTGATGAAATAATCTGTACAACACACCCCTATGACAGAAGTTTACCTGTGTAACAAACTTGTACTTGTACCCCTGAACTTAAAATAAAAGTTAAAAATAATAAAATATAAAAAACCTTACAGCTAGGTAGGAGAATAAATTCCAGTTCTCTGTAGCATTGTAGGATGACTATAGTCAATAACAATATATTATATAATTTCAGATAACTAGGAGGAGGATACTGAATGTTCCCAACACAAAGAAATGATAAATGTTTGAGTTGGTAGATATGCTAACTATCTTGATCCGATCACTATACATTGTATTGCAGTATCACTGTGTATCACGTAAATATGTACAATTATTATGTGTCAATTAAACAGTTTTTCTTAATTAAAAAATAACCATGTGATAAGTGATCAATCAAAGCTTATATAAATTGCAATAGGGATAAACAGGTGGGAACCACAGGTTAAACAATCTACTCATTTTTCACCCTTACCTAAGTGTCTTTAGTGCCTTGCTAATGGTATGACTTCTCATAATTGAAACTCACTATACCAAAAGTAAATTATTTTAGAACAATGTTTGACACACATTTTAAAAGTTGATCTGAATGAATTTTCAAAATTTAGACAAAAACCATGGGGAAAAAGAAATACAGACATATCTCAGAGATATTGTGGTCTGGGATCCATCCACACCACCTCAATAAAACAAATATGGCAACAAAAAAAGTCACATAAATATTTTGGCTTCCTACTGCATATAAAAGCTATGTTTGCTTATTAAATGTACAACGTTGCATTATGACTGAAAAACAATGTACATACCTTAATTTAAAAATACATCGTTGCTAAAAAATGCCAACAATCATCTGAACTTTGAGCAAGTTGTAAACTTTTTGCTGGTAGAGGGTCTTGCTTCAGTGTTAATGGCTGCTGACTGATCAGGGTGGTGATCACTGAAGATTGGGGTGATTGTGGCAGTTTCTTAAAATAAGACGACAGTGAAGTATGCCACATCAGTTGACTCTTTCTTTCACAAAATATTTATCTGTAGCATGCAATACTATTTGATAACATTTTGTCCAGAGTAAAACTTGTTTCAAAATTAAACTCAGTCCTCTCAAACACTGCCACTGCTTTATCAACTAAGTTTATTTAATATTCTAAATCCTTTTATGTCATGTCAGCAGTGTCCAATGGGATATTCACCAGGAATTGATTTCATCTCAGGAAATCAATTTGCTTTGCTTATCTACAAGAAGCAACTCCTTATCCTTTGAAGTTTTACATGAAATTGTAGCAATTCAGTCACATCTTCGGGCTCTACTTCAAATTTTATTTTACTTGTTATTTCCACCACATCTTAGTTACTTCCTCCATTGAAGTCTTGAACTCACAACTCAAAGTCATACATGAAGGTTAGAATCCACTTTTTCCAGATTCCTGTTAATGATGATATTTTGACCTCTTCTCATGAATCACAAATGTTCCTAATGGCATCTGGGATGATGAGTTCTTCCCAGAAGGTTTTCAATTTACTTTGCCTGGATCAATCAGAGAAATCACCATCTATGGCACCTACAATCTTGAGAACTGTGTTTCTTAAATATTATAACTGGAAAAATCAAATTTACTCTTCCTTTGACTTGAACACTTAGAGGCCATTATAGGATTATTAATTGGCCTATTTTCAGTATTGTTTTGCCTCAGGGAATAGGGAGGCCCCATGAGAGAGAGAGAGAGAGAGAGAGAGAGAGAGAGAGAGAAACACCAGTTGGTGAAGTAATCAGAACACATAGAGCATTTATTGATCAAGTTTGCCATCTTCTATGAGTACAGTTTGTGGAGCCCCAAAGCAATTACAGTAGTAACATGGGCTGCAGAATAGATGTATTTGTAGGCATGTAAACAGCATTTATCTCCCTGTGTATCGTCAAAGCTTGTGGGTGCATCGTTAGTGAATAGTAATATTTGTAAAGGAATATTTTCTCTGAGCAGTAGGTCTCAACAGTGGACTTAAAATATTTGGTAAACCATTGCTGTAAACAAATATTCTGTCACCCATGTTTTGTTCTTCCATTTATAGACCACAGACAGAGTAGATTTAGTGGAATTCTTAGTAAACCTGGGATTGTTGGAATGGTCAATGAGCATTGGCTTCAACTTAAAGTCATCAGCTACATTCGTTCCTAACAAGAGAGTCAGCCTCTCCTTTGAAGCTTTGAAGCCTGGTTTAATTTCTCATCTCTGGCTATAAAAGTCCTAGATCACATCTTCTTCCAAGAGAAGGCTATTTCATCTACATTGAAAGTCTGCTGTTTAGTGTAGCCATCTTCATCAATGATCTTAGCTGGCTGTCCTGGAAAACATGCTGCAGCTTCTACATCAGCACTTGCTGTTTCACCTTGCACTTTTATGTTGTGGAGATGACTTCTTTCCTTAAACCTCATGAACCAACCTCTGCTAGCTTCCCACTTCTCTTCTACAGCTCCCTCACTTTTCTCAGCTTTTGTAGAGTTGAAGAAACTTAGGGCCTTGTTCTGGATTAGGCTTTGGCTTAAGGGAGTGTTGTAGCTGGTTTGATCTTCACTCAAACTTTGTCTAAATCAACAAAAGGCTGTATTGCTTTCTTATCATTCATGTGCTTACTGGAGTAGCACCTTTAATTTTCTTCAAGAACTTTTCTTTTGCATTCATTACTTAGTTAAGTATTTGGTGCATGAGACCTAGCTTTCAGCCTATCCTGGCTTTTGACATAACCTCTCCTCTTTGCTACATGTAATCATTTCCGGCTTTTGATTTAAAGTACTCTTCCTTTCACTTGAACACTTAGAGGCCATTGTAGGATAATTAATTGGCCTAATTTCAATACTGTTATGTCTCAGTGAACAGGGAGGCCCAACAAGAGAGAGAGGAGAAAGAGAGAGAGATATAGGGGAAATACCAGTTAGTAATCAGAACACATGTAATGTTTATTAATCAAGTTTGCCATCTTACGTGAGCAGGGTTCATGAATCTCTCCAAAAATTACAATAGTAACATCAAAGATCACTGATAACAGATTATCATGACAGATGTAATAATAATGAAAAAGTTTTATATATGCAGGAAGTATCAAAGTGTGACACAGAGACATATAGTGAGCACATGCTGTTGGGAAAATGGTGCCAATGGACTTAGTCTGCACAGGGCTGCCAGACACCTTCGATTAAAAAAAATATATATATCTGCGAAGCACAATAAAGCAAAACACAATATAACAAAGTAAGCCTGTAATGTCCTGAAAACTGCTCTACTAAATACTTTTTAATTTCACATTTTACCCCTGGCAATAAATAACACTGTGAAATAAGGAGTATTATCCCACTTTTCAGAGATAAGAAAACTCAGGCTCAGAGCAATAAAATAACTTTTTCAGAGCTGACTAATAACCAGCATGGCCTGGATTGTATTTTTCTAAATTAGGCACTTATATAACCTTTACTAAATACTAGCCACTACCGTAAATTCTTTATAAATATGTACTTACTGGAAGCCAGACTCTTGTCTGTCATGCTGTTTTGCTCTAATCTCAGCATCTTCCCAGTCCTCTCTCTCTCTCTCTCTCTCTCTCTCTCTCTCTCTCCCCCTACCCCCCACGCAGGCAATGTGGATGTTTTAACATTTTTTCAGATTAGCTGAGTCAAGTCAGTCTTGGTTATGTTCTTCAAGGCATGTATGATGCCCTTAGCTGTTGATTGGGTACAGTAGTTTGGTTACATGAATTCTATTCCCAAGCTCTTATATCATCCTGTACTCTGAGGACACAGAGATGAAGACAATGTACCTGCCCTGTGATGCTTAGGGTCTAGTAGAAGAAACAGAAAAGGACATAAGCAGTTTGTTGGGAAGCCGTAAATACTCTAGGCATGTGCATACAAGTATCTACTCTAGAATTCTCAAGCCACTTTGTTAATTACAATTTTTTAAAAATCATTAGATTAATTTATATTATTTGCATTTTATCTTATTAATTATTTCATATATATTTCATTTGCATTGCACAGGAAACATTTTCCAAAGAGTCTTATATTTACAGAATCTTTTTTCTATGAATTCAGAGCACTTCCATGCACATCATTTTACTTATCTTCACAGCATAATAACAAAGAATAATTAAAATCCTATCTTCTTTTAAGATTAAAAGCCATTAATAATGAGTTTAAAGAAGGCAGTGGTTTTCTTGTTTGTAAAGGTTGTTTCAACTTTTGTTGCAAAGGCTTAAAAGCCTTTCTCTAACTTTGTTAGTTTCACACCATCTTTTTTAATCAAATGACTTTACAAAGAGAGATTAACTTTCATTTCAACATTTGAAAAATTGTGTATATCTCTAGATAAACAAATACACTTCTCTTAGTGTTGACTTTTCTTTGCTTCTTTCTTTTTATGGAAAATGTAGATAACAGTGATCATCTTCATAGTGAGTTTTTACTGTCAACCAGAGAGACAAACTGAGATTGGATGTCATCTCCCAATAAAATGTACACCCTTAATGTCACTCAAATGATAGATCTTTTGCCATTTTGCTCTATCCTGGATTTAAAAATTAAGTCAGCTATTTCTGTTCTCTAATAGCCTTATAATACACTGCTTCAAAATCACATCATTTTGCTGTGACTCTATGGTTAATTAACATCTAGAGAGTGTATGTACTTTATTGAGACTCACTATGTATTATTTCCACTAATCAGATGCAGTTTTTTCCTTCAGTTTTATAGCTATTAACTTACTACCCTTTGAGTTTTCAACTTAATAAACAAGAAGAACAGTTTTGTCCATAAATCTAAACCTCAAAATCCCTTACCTTGTGTAAACTCATTTCTATATTAATTTGAGTTCAGCATCTCCACAGACTGCTCTAATTAGATAAGCTTATTATTATTATTCTTTTTGGCTTTTCCCATGAGAAATAAGCAATTTTCTGAGTGTTTCTTATTCTGCTGCACAATATCTCCTCTACCTAATATATCATCTTTTACCTTTTTGTTATTGAGATTTTTATAGAATGTACTTTTATGATGTTCTAAGTGCTTTGAATCACAAGTGTTGATCTATCTTTATTGCTATTAAACTTTCAGAGATATATCAGCTACAATTGTGCTTGTCATTCTCTGTTCATTGATGGATGGTAAAAGGTCAGGTTCAATATTAAAAGATTCTGCAAATGGAACAGGGAAACTTGGCACACTGTGGTGGGTATGGAATCACAGAACTCTTTCTGGCCCTCGCTTCCTCTCTGACCTCAATCCTACTTTTCCCATTTCCCTCTGTGTTCCAGCCATACTGGCTGTCCTGTGTGTTCCTTCTACATGGCAGCCTCAGTCCTGCCTGAGGGCATTTGTCCGAGATATTTGCACAGCCTGGAACTCCCTTATCTTTCCAAGGTCGGCTCCTCCCTGATAATTACATTTTGGTTTAAGTGTTAGCTCCCTAATAACACTCCCCTTGCAAATCATCAAGAAAGGGAAGGTCACATGCTTTGAAAAATATACCAGGGAAGGAACAGTGAATTTAAGAGAAGGAAATTAAAACGTTTTAGAATTGTGTGAACAGATTTTCAAAATTATGAGATGGCAGCACATACACATTTAAACACCGACAATCAGATCTGCACTCTGGGTTGGGAGTGCATAGTGACGTGCATTCTGGCTTGCAGTCATACATTGGTTAGTCAAATGTGTGTTCTCAGACACAGAACTTCTGCTTGTAGTCATGTATTAGGAAAAAAATATCTCACATAGCTCAGTACGGATTCATGTTTGAAGATGTCTCTTTCAGTGGAATTTGGACTATTGAAGTAATGGAAGCAAGCTTGGAGTCCATTATTGGGGTAGAAGATAAGTAAAATATGGTGGATGCACTTCATGGAGTGCTGTACACAAGTTAGAAACCACAATAAATGTTACAGTGTGGATAAATCTTAAAAGAGCACCTTTTGAAAAAAAATTAAGATAGATGATTAGATATATAACACAGTACCACTTATGGAAAAAAAAAAATACATAAACCAAATTGCTGGGAATGTTCCAGACCTTGATCTGGGTGATACTTGCACAGGTGAATACATATGTAAAAACTCACCAAGCTGTCCACTTAACTGTGTGCACTCTACTATGTGAATGTTAAACCTAAATTCAAAAATTAAAAAAAAAAAATAAGCTCTGTCTCTGACTCAAAGTACTTCTCCCACGTCCATTTCTATTGCGTCAATCTTTTAACATTCTTTTTGTAGCACCAATCATCACATGGCATCTTTCTGATATATATTCGTGTGTGTTCATTAATGGACTATCTCCCATACTCGAATGTAAGCTCCCTAGGACAGGGAACTCCTCTAACTTGTCTGCTACTATATGCCCATTAGCACTGAGTTCTCTCTGTCTTGTTCTGCTATACAATATTCTCTCGACCTAATATCTCCCCCTTTGGCTTTTAGATATTGACATTTTTATAAATATTCTTTTATAATGTTCTAAAGCCTTAGTGATTGCTGAATAGATGTTTATTTGTTGAATGAAAGGAAGGAAGAAAGAAAAAGAAGAAGGAAGGTAGAAGGGAGGGAGGGAGGGAAAAGGAAAGACAAAAGTAAGAAAGAAAGAAAATAGGAAAAGGAGGGAGGATATATGTAAGTAGACCAAGTAGAGCCATTGTCTTGTCAGCTCTAATTTACTTCATCAGTAACTCCCTTGCCTCAGCAGGCCCTTTCTCTGTTGGAGTAACACTCTTTAATTAATGTCCTTGAATTAAATACTTCACATTCTTAGAACCTGGTTTACATGTTTTCTTGCTGTTGTTTTTTTTCTCCTCTGTCTCCTTCCTTCACTTCCCCCTTCTTCTTAGTTCCTTTTCTTCCCTTTTTCCATCACTTCTCATATTTTTCCCCCATCCCAGGGTCTACCTCTACTTATCTGAGCAAAGTCACATCGCAATTCTCATAGAAATTAGAAGACAGTGTCTTACTTAAGTGTCTAAGTATGGGAGGCCGGGCACTGTGGCTCACACGTGTAATCCCAGCACTTTGGGAGACCAAGGTGGGCAGATCACCTGAGGTCAGGAGTTCAAGACCAGCCTGACCAACATGGTGAAACCCCATCTCTACTAAAATACAAAAAATTAACCGGGCGTGGTGGCACACGAATATAGTCCCAGCTACTCCGGAGGGTGAGGCAGAAGAATCGTTTGAACCCCAGGGGTGGAGGTTATAGTGAGCCAAGATCGCGCAGCTACACTCCAACCTGGGTGACAGAGCGAGACTCTGTCTCAAAAAAAAAAGAAACTATGGGAGTACAAAATACTAACAAGTAACATTTATTGAGTACTTAATTTCATATGAGCCACAGAGATGTACTTTACATATATTAAGTTATTTTATCTTCTCAACAGCCCTATTATTTTCCCTGTGTTACAGTTGGAAACATAAACTCAGAATGTGTAGCTTGCTCAAGGTCATGTAATTGGTAAGCAGTAGAGCCAGATCAGAGCCCATGTACCTGAGCCCTACTTCCCACCGTCCCCCAGCATAGTAAACAAACATTTACTAGTAACCAAATCTACACATTGGTAGCAGTGTTATGTCTTTATGGCCGTATAATATTCCATATCTACTTTAATCTGAAAAACTCCCATTTTTAGGAGGAAGCATACAGTAAGACAAAGCATAGATGATCCTGGGGGAGCCTGTTTGCATCAAGCAAGGCTGCTGCCTTCCATGTAAATCTTGAGATGGTCATCATGTTTTATGGGGCTGCCAAATCCAAAGTTATTAAAACCCGAAACTTGGCATACTGTGGTGGATATGGAATCACAGAACTCTTTCTGGCCCTCGCTTCCTCTCTGACCTCAATCCTACTTTTCCCATTTCCCTCTGTGTTCCAGCCATACTGGCTGTCCTGTGTGTTCCTTCTACATGGCAGCCTCAGTCCTGTCTGAGGGCATTTGTCCGAGATATTTGCACAGCCTGGAACTGCCTTATCTTTCCAAGGTCGGCTCCTCCCTGATAATTACATTTTGGTTTAAGTGTTAGCTCCCTAATAACACTCCCCTTGCAAATCATCAAGAAAGGGAAGGTCACATGCTTTGAAAAATATACCAGGGAAGGAACAGTGAATTTAAGAGAAGGAAATTAAAACGTTTTAGAATTGTGTGAACAGATTTTCAAAATTATGAGATGGCAGCACATACACATTTAAACACCGACAATCAGATCTGCACTCTGGGTTGGGAGTGCATAGTGACGTGCATTCTGGCTTGCAGTCATACATTGGTTAGTCAAATGTGTGTTCTCAGACACAGAACTTCTGCTTGTAGTCATGTATTAGGAAAAAAATATCTCACATAGCTCAGTACGGATTCATGTTTGAAGATGTCTCTTTCAGTGGAATTTGGACTATTGAAGTAATGGAAGCAAGCTTGGAGTCCATTATTGGGGTAGAAGATAAGTAAAATATGGTGGATGCACTTCATGGAGTGCTGTACACAAGTTAGAAACCACAATAAATGTTACAGTGTGGATAAATCTTAAAAGAGCACCTTTTGAAAAAAAATTAAGATAGATGATTAGATATATAACACAGTACCACTTATGGAAAAAAAAAAATACATAAACCAAATTGCTGGGAATGTTCCAGACCTTGATCTGGGTGATACTTGCACAGGTGAATACATATGTAAAAACTCACCAAGCTGTCCACTTAACTGTGTGCACTCTACTATGTGAATGTTAAACCTAAATTCAAAAATTAAAAAAAAAAAATAAGCTCTGTCTCTGACTCAAAGTACTTCTCCCACGTCCATTTCTATTGCGTCAATCTTTTAACATTCTTTTTGTAGCACCAATCATCACATGGCATCTTTCTGATATATATTCGTGTGTGTTCATTAATGGACTATCTCCCATACTCGAATGTAAGCTCCCTAGGACAGGGAACTCCTCTAACTTGTCTGCTACTATATGCCCATTAGCACTGAGTTCTCTCTGTCTTGTTCTGCTATACAATATTCTCTCGACCTAATATCTCCCCCTTTGGCTTTTAGATATTGACATTTTTATAAATATTCTTTTATAATGTTCTAAAGCCTTAGTGATTGCTGAATAGATGTTTATTTGTTGAATGAAAGGAAGGAAGAAAGAAAAAGAAGAAGGAAGGTAGAAGGGAGGGAGGGAGGGAAAAGGAAAGACAAAAGTAAGAAAGAAAGAAAATAGGAAAAGGAGGGAGGATATATGTAAGTAGACCAAGTAGAGCCATTGTCTTGTCAGCTCTAATTTACTTCATCAGTAACTCCCTTGCCTCAGCAGGCCCTTTCTCTGTTGGAGTAACACTCTTTAATTAATGTCCTTGAATTAAATACTTCACATTCTTAGAACCTGGTTTACATGTTTTCTTGCTGTTGTTTTTTTTCTCCTCTGTCTCCTTCCTTCACTTCCCCCTTCTTCTTAGTTCCTTTTCTTCCCTTTTTCCATCACTTCTCATATTTTTCCCCCATCCCAGGGTCTACCTCTACTTATCTGAGCAAAGTCACATCGCAATTCTCATAGAAATTAGAAGACAGTGTCTTACTTAAGTGTCTAAGTATGGGAGGCCGGGCACTGTGGCTCACACGTGTAATCCCAGCACTTTGGGAGACCAAGGTGGGCAGATCACCTGAGGTCAGGAGTTCAAGACCAGCCTGACCAACATGGTGAAACCCCATCTCTACTAAAATACAAAAAATTAACCGGGCGTGGTGGCACACGAATATAGTCCCAGCTACTCCGGAGGGTGAGGCAGAAGAATCGTTTGAACCCCAGGGGTGGAGGTTATAGTGAGCCAAGATCGCGCAGCTACACTCCAACCTGGGTGACAGAGCGAGACTCTGTCTCAAAAAAAAAAGAAACTATGGGAGTACAAAATACTAACAAGTAACATTTATTGAGTACTTAATTTCATATGAGCCACAGAGATGTACTTTACATATATTAAGTTATTTTATCTTCTCAACAGCCCTATTATTTTCCCTGTGTTACAGTTGGAAACATAAACTCAGAATGTGTAGCTTGCTCAAGGTCATGTAATTGGTAAGCAGTAGAGCCAGATCAGAGCCCATGTACCTGAGCCCTACTTCCCACCGTCCCCCAGCATAGTAAACAAACATTTACTAGTAACCAAATCTACACATTGGTAGCAGTGTTATGTCTTTATGGCCGTATAATATTCCATATCTACTTTAATCTGAAAAACTCCCATTTTTAGGAGGAAGCATACAGTAAGACAAAGCATAGATGATCCTGGGGGAGCCTGTTTGCATCAAGCAAGGCTGCTGCCTTCCATGTAAATCTTGAGATGGTCATCATGTTTTATGGGGCTGCCAAATCCAAAGTTATTAAAACCCCTTCATTCACATTACAAGCTATTACGTGTTTAATTCCTCTGGTAATTCATGACTAAAAATGAGTTCGTATTATCATATGATAAATAGAGTAGTGGCAGAAAAATGAATAAATGTAAAAGGAAATACTTTCAGAGTATACAGTGCCTTTTTAATATCTTTAATACCTTTTTGCCTGTATTAACCTTTGTATCTTAATTCTGATTACCCAGTGACACTCACCCATTTATCTGAACACCGCTAAATCTTTTATTATTATCCCATTACCATGTTTATAATGGTGTAATTTGTGTTGGGGAAGCATCTGCTAAGTGTTAAGTAGGCATTTGAAGAACATATGGGTGGGTGGATACTGTCAACTAGGAAAGGTTTCGGGCTGACCCGATTTGCTCTGGCTGCCTTGCCGATGTTGATGGTAACAGTGTACAATTCCGAGCAAGGACCGCTTTCCTTCTGTGATTTCTGCTTTCCTTTCCCATGCCTACCTTTCAGAGTGTATTATAGAGCTTCCAAATGGGTTAAGTCTATTTCTTTATTTTTTTTTCCCCCCAAAGCAGCTCAAAGCTTTCTGGGGCCTGATGGAAGGAAGAACATTGACATAGAGAACTGTAGAAGCAGAGCCAATTATTCTGTCATGAAATAGCCTTTTCTTTAAAAAAAAAAAAAAAAAAAAAAAACAAAGCCATACTCTTAGCAGACTGATAAAGTCAAGATGGCATGCTGTTAGGGCTGTTTAACATTTTTCTTCTATTTAGTCAAACCCTTGAACAAAAGCCTGCATTCCGGGCCTCAGTCCCACCCAGGTCAAATGCTGCAGGATTTGGGAATCCAGGTCTATTAGAGCCCTAAGTGAACTGCTGGAGTAATGCTCCTTAATGAGATCGGTTGGCTAAGAGATGACACTTTGGTTCTTGTTAGTTCATAGAGTACCTTTTGAAGATCATTGCATATAATTCCTCGTACCATTTCACTAGAAGGAGAGGTGACGGAGACATGTGAATGGGAGGTCAGTTTAAAAGAACAGATCTGAAGAAAGGCAAAGGTTTAGTGTTGTCTTCTACAAATTATCACCATGCTTGTTCCCAAGAATCTTAATTATGTCTTTCAGGAGCCCATTATTTATTTCAGAGAGAGTAAGAAGGCTTCCTTCCAAGTCATTAGGTTTGGGATCTAAATTGTAGCATCATTTCTCTCTTTTTTCTTTGGCGTATGGAATAGAGCTTGGATTTAGGAAGGAGAAGGGGACAATAATGGCCAGTCTGGGTTAGTGTGTGCAGAACTGCTTAGATTTGAGGAGCAGATACTTAGGAATTATGCTGGGTTCAAACCCTGCTTCCCCCACTTATTATGCATGAGATCTTTCACCTTTATGGGCCTCAATGCTCTCATGAATAAAATGGGGATAATACCTACTACCTAATGGGATGGTGTGAAGATTGAAAGAGATATCAGTGTGCAGTAAGATAACCCGTGGCACAGTCAGTTCTCATGAAGTATTAGCTATTACTGTCACTACTGTAACTATTAGTATTGTTATTATTACAACTATAAAATACTCTTCTCAATATATGTAAAAGTTTTCAAAGCATAGGATGTAATGCACAAAAATAATACTACAGGCCTTTTGGGACTTATTTTTATTTATTGTGTTTGTTTCTGTAAAATGGTTTTTAAATAGACTTTTATGAGAGTCAGACATAATCTTCCCTTGAAAATAGGAGAATACCTGTTTTCCCTTATGTAACTAGAAAGCTCTTACTTATTGGGCAATGCGTTAAAATAAGTTTCAGAATTAATCCAATTTATTAATTCAGTGACCACATAAAGGTGATTTGATTTAATTGTCTTTAAATACTAATATAAAAGCCAGTATAATTCCATAAAGTTTACCTATAAATATCTGTTCAAGTACAATATTTGAGAGATGAAGATCAGTAGTTTTTAATAATTAAAATTCTATTTTTAAATACCTCAATTTCTCCTCTCAGTAACTTGTACACAAAGTTGGTTGAAGCTGCATGTTGACTGTATGAATCCAAACTGAAAAATTAATCAGTCACGTAAGACGAATGCCCAGAGTACACTTATCGATCTCTAATACAGAAAACTGCAGGGATTAACTTTAATAATCAAATTAAAGTGTGATAACTAACATAAGAAATGAAAAAAGGAAGTGGTGGATTAGCTGTTTTTTAAGTAAACATAAGTAGTTGATGAGTCCTTATAAAATGTGATTTCTCTGATTTTATCCAGGACTTCCTGTGGTATCAAATACAAGGGGTTTCTTTGTTGAAGTTGTAAAGGCCAGTCCATTTTATCTTGCCTGTATGCTTGTAAGCAATTTTGTGGGATGCCCTGTGAAGAAAAAAGGGTAGGGAATATTATGTATTCAAAGACTAGTTTTGCTCTTTCTTAGAATATAATTTATCAGGAAATGCTTGTTAGACTAAATATAATTACTGGGATTTATTTTATAGATTTTTGGGGGTAGAGAAGTTTTTTATACAAAGAAATCTATTACTGGATTTTAAGAGCTGTTTTCTACGTTTGTGTTTTTTCTTTTTTTAACATTTATGGGCCGGGCGCGGTAGCTCAAACCTGTAATCCCAGCACTTTGGAAGGCCGAGACGGGCGGATCACGAGGTCAAGAGATCGAGACCATCCTGGCTAACACGGTGAAACCCCGTCTCTACTAAAAAAATACAAAAAAACAAAACAAAACAAAACAAAAAAACAAAAAAACTAGCCGGGCGAGGTGGCGGGCGCCTGTAGTCCCAGCTACTGGGAAGGCTGAGGCAGGAGAATGGCGTAAACCCGGGAGGCGGAGCTTGCAGTGAGCTGAGATCCGGCCACTGCACTCCAGCCTGGGCGACAGAGCGAGACTCCGTATCAAATAATAATAATAATAATAATAATAACAACATTTATGGAAACCTCTGTGTACTCACTTGCTATAATTTTTCTTAAACTGAGTTTTTGAGTCATACTTAAAATACTTGAAATTCTAAAATCAGTAATTTGAAAGCCACTCAATTTGAGTGTACCTGATTATCAGAATTACATAATTAATATTCTGGGGATGCTTTATATTCTCAATAAACTTCTAATATATTAGATTCTCAATAAATATTTACAGTGTAGACTTTTTATTTAAATTCGTGTACCTTTTTATATTTATCAATGTTAACTGGTTTTTGCTGTATGTTAGGTGCTTACATTTTGAGAAACACTAAGATGATTTTAATTCAGTGAAATTACATTTATCAGACACTGTCCTGGCACTGTGATGGACTAATGACTGGCTATTCCAAGAGCCAATGCTAGACCATCTGCCTCAGCCGTCAGCCAGGAAGGCTACTATGGGTCCACCTTCCACCTTTAAACATTTCCCCTTTAACACAGGATGCAAATGTATCAACTACAGGAGAGAAAAGAACATTTTTAATTAACAGGGTCCCACTTTATAGATGAGTTAGAATGTTAAATATAAATTAAATTTCTTTTCCTACCTTGTTGTATGTCATTATCAAGCTTCAAAAGTTAAGTAGAATGGAAACCTTTCTCTCATTTTCAATTAATATCTGGATACTACCCAAAACAATGGCATGGGGATGAGCATTTAATGAACAGCTGTTCTGATTTTAAAGGCAAAGCAAGTTCTCTCTAACCGCATAGGGAGGTGATGAGGTATTTCCACGACTTAAGATTAGAGACAGTCTACTGACATTTAGAAATAATTATTCCCATTTGGAAATAGCAAGTTAGAAATAGAACTCGAAATCACTGCTAGCTTTTGACACTTCTCAGAGCCATAGATCGACTCCCAGCTCATTCTGCACCACCTGTACTGTGAACCCCTGCCTTCATGGCAAACTTAACTCTGTCCGATTAATTTAGCAGAAAACATGCTGTGTTTTGGCATTTCTGCATTTTGAGTATTTCTCAGAATCGAAGCTCAGTCCTATTAACTTTCTATTCAAGGGAGACCAGATGAGTTTTTTTGGAACATTTTCATTGGCTTATATTCTCTTGAGAGTAACATTTTAATCCTATTTTATTTCCTGCATAGTTCTTTTATTTTGCTCTGTCTATAAAAGTATACAATTTAGTCAGTTGTTTTGATGAAGGTTTATTCTTGCCACGTTCCCCATCTATTTTTAATATATAATAGTATTTATGCATCCAGGAGTGTTTATCTCTGTGTCTCCAAAAATTGCAACAAAATACTATTAAAGAGTAGCTCCCACCATTCAATCTGATTGGCCATAGGAGTCACATCTCCACACATCATCACTTTGGAGCTTCTTACTGTCAGCAAAGCACAGTAAACTTGTTTGACACCTGCTTGCATAGCTTTCCACTGCCAGTATCTTAAGCTCCTCCAGTTGTTTTCATCTGCCCCCTCATTCACCATCTCCTCACTTCTTGAAAGGGCTGGCTGACTGCAATGTATGTGGTATTCAGCCCTGGCTCTCTGCTTCATCCACAGAACCTACTTTTTGATCCTCCTTTGTAGGATACCCTCAGAGGACAATCAAGCAAGACCAAAATGACAACAGAAACAAGAACACTAACCACAAGCATTTTTTGAACATTCATCATTTATTCTACATTCCTGTATGGACTTGGTATGCATTATCTTATTTAATCCACCTGACACACCTATAAGGTTGTCATCTTAATTTTACAAACAAGGAAACTGAAGAATAGAGAGGAAAAGAATCTTTCCCTGGCTTACAGAGCTAGCAGATACCAGAACCGGGGTTGGAACTTAGTCATGTGTTTTAATTGTTGCTTTTAATTTGCTTTGTTTGTCTTTTGTGTATGTGTTTTCTGTTTTGTTTTGTTTTGTTTTGTTGTGACAGGGTCTCACTTTGTCATCCAGGCTGGAGTGCAGTGGTGCAATAACGGTTCACTGCAGCCTTGCCCTCCCAGGCTCAAGCAATCCTCCCATCTCAGCCTTCTGAGTAACTGGGACTACAGACACACACCACTATGCCCAGCTAATTTTTGTAGAGACAGATTTTCACCATGTTGCCCAGGCTGGTCTCGAACTCTGGGATCAAGCCATCCACCTTCTTCAGCTTCCCAAAGTGCTGGGATTCCAGGCATGAGCCACCGCCCAGCCATATGCTCATGTTTGTAACCACTACCCTAGACATTTTTTTATACAAAATGAAAGCTGTAGAGGAGATTTAAGGTTTTAAGGGTTAGAAGAGGTCTTAAACACCTGCATTCCCCAACCCTTTTGAATTCTCGGAGACATTTTAACAGTCAAAATGTTACTGCTGCTCACGTGATTGAGAAGCTACATAGAAACGACAGCTTTATGTAGTGGTTCCGGCTCTGACTTACACTCCCTGGATTCAGATCCTTCCAACTATATTACGTGCGGCTTCCTCCATTATCTTAGTTACCTCATCTGTAAAACAGGATGATAATAGCACTTTCCTCCTATACTTTTTTGAGGAATAAATAAGTTACTATGTACAAGTTGCCAAGATCAGTAATTTGACTCACAGTGAGAAGTCAACTTATCTGCTTTTATTGGTTTTCATATTTTTGAAAGAGAAACTATGTGATACCCAAAAGTTATGATGAATTCAGGAACACTGTTTAGCTGAAGTATATTTTTGTTAATCACAGTATTGCTCACACTTTTTAAAAAGCAGGACCTACATACGTATTTTATAACGTAGAATTAGTTCAGTCTCTCTATCAACCACAGCATGCATATGGATTACCTAATCCTTGTGGAAATTCCACAGACCCCAAAGAACTCCCATCCCACAGGTTGGCAACCAGAGCTCTCTCGTGCAACCCTCTCATTTTTCAGGTAAGAGAAAAAGCTGAGACCAGAGCGTTTAAATGAATTTATGAAAGGGCACATACCTAGAGGACAAAGACAAGTGTAAACCTCAAATCCTATGACTCCAATGCAGAGGTCTGTCCTCTTTCCAAAAGTACGCAAAAAGCTCGTTTCAGGTTACTTTAACAATCAGAGATAGCAATAGTCAAACACTTTTGTGTCCTTAAACAGTATTTTGTATTCTGAATTTCTGTTCTCTACATTAGCTTTGTTGTTTCTCCTTGTTAAGTGACAGAGAAACTTCCCTTCATATATTCATATATAAGAGGACAAAAGGAAATTTAGAGAGATGTTCTATGTTCTGTCTACCAGCCACCATTAAAGGTCATCCGGCCCCCTAGGGGATGATGGCCAAATCCTTATTGCTAAGACTGTTCTCACTGCCTTTTTTTACATTTCCTCTGGGGACCAAATGGTGCAAAAGAAAATTCGCTTATTTGAATCTGAAAATCCTTCTCTAACGAGAAGTGATAAAATTTATTATTTTTATCAGAGCCCAAGTAAGCTAAGTGTCTATGAGTGACAGAAATAAAATATAGCTATGAGGTGGCTTGATCTAAAACATGGCACTCTAAATAGCCTGTGATTTAACACATTCAAATCAGAAACTAGAAAGGCCCTTCAATACATGCCAGCCGAAGATCAACTAATTGAATTAATAAAATAAAGGGATGAAAGAAATAAACATACTTATAAATATCCCAGAAGATATGTTGTTGAGATAAAATGTGGTACAAAACAAATATGAGCAGTTCAGTAATTCCCAGAGCCCTGTACAGCATATGGTCTCAGAAAAGACAGAAAAAGTGTCTAGAAACAGAGGACTCAAGTCCCACAGAGTAACCAAAATAGATGTGTTGCTTTTACTTGTAACAGAATATGAAGTGCCAAAATGTAAATGACAGAAAAGATCTTTATATCACCTCAGTTAATATTAAGAAAAAGAATTGTCAAAAACCAAGGTAAATCACCAGGACCACTTGTTTAATAGGAATTTATTTGGAAAATAATTTAATATTGTTAGGGAGAATAAATGGAAAATATAATATTGTATCACTAGTTGGAGAAATAAAGTTCAGTATTTCTCCAGTTGAGAGAGAATCAATGAGCATTTGTGTCAAACGGATTAGAATTCCTAGGTAAGTTTTTTCTCGACTTTGATCAAGGCAGAATCTAATGCTCTTTTACTGCAGATCTACATATTTGCTTCTTGGAAAGAAAAGCTTTTTATCATGTTGGTGGAAGAATACTCACATGATTGCTGCTTTTTCTTTTCACAAGGAGAGCCGTTTCCTTTATTAGAATTGCTTTTTACAAAAATGTGTGGAAGAGGGAGCAGGTGGTTGCACTGCATTTCCTTGTATTGTTCAGTAAATATAGTTGGAACTAAAAAATGTCGGGGGACAGTGCTCTTATAACTTCTATTATAGTTGTTTCTTTTTTGAAAAATATAAACAGAAAGAAAATTATTTAAGTAGTAAATGTAAACTTTACTACAGCTTAGGGATAACTGTACATACAACCATCATATTTAGATTATGTTAAATATTGTTGGGTTTGAAAGGCCAATACCCTTTCTGCCAATTGAGGACTATGGCATGAGCTTTGAAAGCTTTCTGCCTCAGGCAAAAATGAGCTGAGCCACTGCTTTGAAGTCGAATTAGGACACGTTTGCTTTTATTTCTGTAACTCTATCTGCCTCAGTGAACTCTTGTTCTGTAATTTTGAAAATCACAATAAAGCCAATATTCAATCAATTCAGTATTTTTATATTAAAGCAAGAATCAAATTAGAATAACTGTCTCCTTAAAAATGAAAAGGGCCAGGTGTGGTGGCTCATACCTATAATCCCAGCACTTTGGGAGACCGAAGTCAGTGGGTCGCTTGAGCTCAGGAGTTTGAGACCAGCCTGGGCAGCATAGTGAGACCCTGTCTCCACAGAAAATTAGAAAATTAGCCAGGCGTCATGGCATGCACCTGTGGTCCCAGCTACTCAGGTGGCTGAGGTGGGAGGCACCTGAGCCCCGGAGGCCAAGACTGCAGTGAGCCATGATCCTGCCACCACACTCCTGCCTGGGCAACAGAGAGAGACCCTGTCTCAAAAAAGAAAAGAAAAGAAGAGAAAAAATCTGAGATCTGCATAGCACTGAAATACAGTATTATAGAATTCCTTGGTTAAATGTTTGCCTTGACATGTTGTACATCAGGATGTCTCTCATCTGTTCTTACATCTCTACCTTTATTGACCAATTCAACACACATCTGTTACTTAAAATGGTGTGCTGGTAAATAGATAGGTGGAGTGTCGAAAAATGTAGTAGGGATAAAGTAAACCCCCTTAAATAACAAGAGTATGGCTACTACTAGAAATTATTTTTAGCTTGAAATGTTTTTCTATCATGTAAATGACATAAACAGCATCATTTCTGGGAGGCTCATAAGAACAGGGTGTGAAAAGAATAAGAGCAAGTTTTATTTTCTTGCTAATTTTCACTTCTCACTGTCTAACTGTTCCTTACTCCCAAGTAGTGTAAATTGTGAAACAGACTCTGAATTAGGGGCATTCACCTATTTCTTCAGGGGTAAGTCTTTAATTGATCAGAAATTATTCATTGCATTGATGTATACTGTCAAGAAGGAACAATTGACAGGAAAGTATCAAATATAAAATAATGACAATGGAGGATATGATAAATAAGCCAATTGGTCAACATATAAAAACTACTTACAATCAAAGACAGGAAGAGACCATTTCTGAAGAGACATCTGCCCTCCCATTTTCATTGCAGCACTGTTCACAATAGTCAAGATATGGACTCAGCCTAAGTGTCCATCAATAGGTGAATGGATAAAGAAATTGTTGTATATACACAGTGGAATATTATCAAGCCTTTACAAAGGAGGAAATTCTGTCATTTGTGACAACGTGGATGAACCTGGAAGATACTATACTGAGTGAAATAAAGCCAGGCACAAAAAGACAAATATCACATGACCTTACTTACACTTGGCATCTAGAAAAGTCAAGCTTTTAGAAATAGAGAGTAGAATGGTGGTTACCATAGGCTGGTGGTGGGGGGAGCTGGGGGGCGAGAATTGGAAAATGTTGGTCAAAGGGTCCGAAATTTCAGTTAGATAGGAGGGACGTGTTTTTGAGATCTGTGGAACAGCATGGTGACTATAGTTATTGATAATGTGTTATATAATTCAAAACTGCTAAGAGTATATTTCACCACAAAATAAGGGTGAGTATGTGAGCTAGTTGATATGTTAATTAACTTGATTTAAGCATTTTGCATTGTATTCATATACCAAAACATCACACTGTACCCCATAAAAATATGTAATTATAATTTGTCAATTATAGATAAACATTATGTTTTTTTTTTTTTTTTTTTTTTTTGAGACGGAATTTTGCTCTTGTTGCCCAGGCTGAGTTCAATGGCACGATCTCAGCTCACGGTCTCTGCCTTCCGGGTTCAAGCGATTCTCCTGCCTCAGACTCTCAGTTAGCTGGGATTACAGGCATGTTCCATCATGGCCGGCTAATTTTTTATTTTTGGTAGAAATGTGTTTTTTCCATGTTGGTGGGCCTGATCTTAAACTCCTGACTCCAGGTGATCCACCAGCACTCCCAAAGTGCTGGGATTACAGGCATGAGCCACCACTCCCAGCTGATAAATATTATTTTAAAATTTTTTAAGACTCAAATATTAAACAAATGAGAATTTTAACTGAAATCTGAATTTGAGCAGTAACCTTATATTTCTTCATGCATATTTCTCTGTAACATCAGGAGGGCTTTTTTTAGCTAAATTATTAAAATTGCAGAAAGACTGTTGCAGTTCTTTTTTCAGGCTTTGAAAGACATTTCTACAGAGTTACAGAGTGATAGTTTTTTTTTCCTGGACATATCTCCATAGCCAAGATAGACAAGGATTGGAAAGATAGTGTAGGGGGGTAGGAAGAAATGTATGTGTAAACACATATATTTATTACTGAGATAGTACAAACACTATTTTTATTACTCTTTTCTATCACTTTTCTCAAAGCCTGTGAAATTACTATCTATATTTGACTTGAACCTGAGACAGCTGTGAAGTCTCCAGCATATCCTTTTGTGCCTAAAGAAATTAGCATTTATAGAGCCCTACTGATTTGAAGAACAGACTGAGATTACTTTTGATTATTGATTTCTAGGGGCATTTTCTTCATGTTTATTTTGCATATCCAGACATAATTGCATATCCTTTCATAATCAAGTACTTATATAGACACTATTTCTTAAATGTCAGGTGGCTCTGTAATATTTTAATAGTGCAATTTATAATGAAGCCATCACTTATTTTAACTTATTCAGAAAAAGTATCATTCAGAAAGTATAAAAGATTCCTTTTAAAATAAGGTTTTTTTCATGGTTTTTTACTCTATTTGATGAATAGTTTGATGTGCTATTAATGGTCAATAGTAGTACTGTGCATGCGTGTGTATGTGTGTGTGTGCGTGTGTGTGTGTGTGTGTGAGACAGAGAGAGAGAGAGAGAACGATTTCTCCAGCTTTCTAAGGAGTCATTCATTGTCCCGGGTAAGAAGACCCTTGTGATTTGGCAGGGCGACTTCATCTTCTACTAATGACTTCATTTCTGTTTACCAGTGAAAGTGGACATTTCATTAAGCTTTTAAAAATCACCCATAATGCAAGAAGAGAACAATAAAGCCCCCATGACATTCCTTAAAGGAAAGAGTTTAAATTTTGATAAAAGAAAATGAGATGTAATGTGGAATGGACAGTGTTATTGTGATGCAGCACCTTTATTCACTAGCCCTTAATTATTTCAGATAGTTTATTGCACATTTTCCCTGTCTGTATGGTTCTTTTGTATCGTTTGCAACCTGATGAAGCCCCTCTCTGGAGTTAGCTTCTGAGTGTTGGTGTGGGAATGATAAACCAGAAGCACTACCTTTGGATTCATTAAAGGATGGGCTTTCCATAGTTAGGTTGTACTAAAGAGAATTTCCATTTTGCAAGGGCAGTGTAAATTTTGCATATCATTTTAATAGCAAGGCAGGTCAATCAAATCATAATTGTCTACAATTAGCACTCCCATGAGCTGTAGGCTTCTTTATCTTCTCCGAGACTGAACTGAAAAAGAAATTGTTATTTACTGTCACTGAAGTCATAGAAAATGCTTGCTATTCAGTATAAGCGATGAGGAAAGTGCGAGTCTGGCAACAGGGCTTTGGCATAAATTTAAGATCTGCACACTAAAATGCACATTGTATCAAGCGTGGCTGTGTGCAAAATGTGCTATTACAAAGCACTTTCTTTCAGCATACAAAGCAGATCTTGGCAATGAAACATCTAGTGTTGACAGCATTTTGGTTTGGAGCTAATCTAAAGATTGCTTTCTAACATTTTCAGGTGCTCTGAACTCTCTGGAAAAGGTACATTTTGATACTAAAAATGAGGAAGCAGAGAAGAAGTGCTTTATATTTCCTAGTTCGTTCTATCTGAAATGCCAGTGCTGTCATTTTGGGAATCGGTTCTTGAGTCTCATCACTGTACCAGAAAGTCCAGGTACAAGCTGGAGGTTGCAGGAACTGCAAGCTTGAGACTGTGGCATGAGGGAATTGTCTAAGCTTCATAAAATATTGCAGTAACTCTATCCATCTCTCACTGTGTCACATTCTCTGCTGTAAAAATTTAAACTCCTTTCCTTAGCAATGCCATGCTTCTTTAGCAGTCTAGCCAAAAGGAAGGAGGTCAGTACATTTCTTGCCAGTGCTGTTGCTAGTTCTCTTCAGTCCCCCCAAGCCATTGCTGGGCATCCTGTTTCGAGTGTCACTGAATTTGGTCCCATCATTACACTTCTTCATCTTGAGATGTCTCTGGAGCGAGGAGTGAAGGATAGTCAGTCCCACCGAAAGAACTTCAGCTAAAGATGGGAGAGGGGATGTTCTCTTTAAAAAATTCCTCATGAGAAAAAGAAAGGATACAGAATGCAAGCAAAAATACAAAATAGCTTCCAGAGTTGCTCTTCACATTTTTTGCATTTACAGATATGAAGGTAAGCACTTTAGTTGGGCGCTTGAAGGACACTGCTATATCAATAGCAGCAGTCATGGTACCAGGAAAGAGATATTTGATAGGAAAGATGCTTCCCTGGCAGAAGCATTAAAAATGAAGACAATGAGGCAGGTGGTTCACCTGAGGTCAGGAGTTCAAGACCAGCCTGACCAACATGGCGAAACCCCGTCTCTACTAAAACTACAAGAATTAGCTGGACATGGTGGTGGACACCTGTAATCCCAGCTACTTGGGAAACTGAAGCAGGAGAATCACTTGAACCCACGAGGCAGAGGCTGTAGTGACCTGAGATCATGCCACTGTATTCCAGCCTGGGCAATAGACCGAGACTCTGTCTCAAAGAAAAACAAAAGTGAAGATAAGGGGTGGCAGTATATTGTGGAATCACAATATGATGAAAGATGCTGGTACCCACTGGTGTCAGTTCCTGAAAGAAAGTGTGGTAGAACTGAATATAGTGGAATAGTATCTCAGGAAACTGTTATCTCTTGGATAACTATTATCTCAGCTACCCAGTGGAAATGGCTCATATATGCTCAATTAAAGGCAGAGACTAAAACAAGAGAGAGAAAGAGGAAATAGTGAGTATCAAAGTCTTAGGGGCCTAGCATGAGCTTTGTGAAGCTTCGTGTAGGAGTTAGGACACCATGATAGCCCTACAAAGGCAAGAGGGGAAAAAAATAAAATAAGACAGTTAAGGGATTGTCAAGCTCATAACTTGATCTCTAGATATCACTGACCTAGGACAAGGTTCAACAAACCTTTTCTTAAAAGGTCAGATAAACATTTTAAGCTTTATGAACCATACAGTCTCTGTTACATCTACTTAACTCTTCTCTTGTAGCATAAAAGCAGCCACAGACAATAGTAATTGAATGAGTGTGATTGTGTTCCAATATATTTAGTTAACAAAGCAGGCAAGTCATAGTTCACTAACCTCTGGCCTAGAACCAGCCCTAAAATATTAGGGGAAAAAGGAAATAGCATTTTTAGTGTTTTTCCTCCTTGGTCATTGTTCTCCTTTTCTTAGGACCTTCACAAGTCAGACTTGGTAGTATCCTAAATCAGAATGGATTAGGTAGACATTTATAGTCTAAACAAGGAAACAGACAATATATAATAGTGTCATCCATAAAGCAACAACTTACAATACAACAAAATGCAGCAAAATGTTAAACATGCTGATAGATGTCTTTTGCTTTGCAGTACAGACTCTTCAATCCTAACCGTTGACTATGTGTTATTTGAACCTTAAATTATCCTTAGTTTTCTACATTGTTTTAGATCATTGAGTACATACTGCATCCCAGACTTCCCACCAAAGTGGTGCGATTTGTAAGCATCAGAGCAAAATTCTCTTCCTGACTGTATGAATTGGTGATAAAAATCTTGAATGACATCAAGTAAGCTTTCACACACTTTTAAATATGCTTTGTTTTAAAGTAGGTCAGACTTCCCAGTTGGCATCAGAGAAAATGGTCCAAGTTACTTTTACAATTTGCCTAACAGCAATTTTGTTTGACAGAATTTCTTCTAGAAAGTGGCTATAGAAGGATTAAATCTCCTTCATAATAGAATTTTACAATGGAACTACAAATAAAAACTTAAATGTCAGTATTATATGTATTAATGTATCTCCAGGTAAACACCGGAGTGACATATTTCATGTTAAATTGACTGGTCTTATACTTAAGTAACCAGGGAAGGAATGTAGCTAGAGGCAGAATGTCATTCATCACATATTACTTTTTAGAAAGCAGAGTTTCAGGACTTCGTTTTTTAAATTTATAGCTTTGATTGGTAAAACTTCTTGGCTTTTGAATTAAAAAAAAAAAATCATATTCCTAGTATTCACTTAGCATTGTTAATAGAAAGCCCACTGGCCAAATCGTTTGGCATAATGTGCTTGTGATTTACACAGGAGGTTGTGAAAGGTTTTGTAAAGTCTAGCTTGTTTGAATATATCAAATTATCATTTTTATTACAGCTTTTTATCATAGTACATAAAATGATTTTAGAAATCTCCAAAGAATGTTGATTTGATATGGATTTTGCTTTGATACAATTAACATTTATTGCAAATGCGGATTTTTATGATAAGTAAACTCTGATAGTATTATAGTAGATTTTTTAACTGTATTGAGAATGCATAAATCACATTATTCTCAAATATTTTTAGTCAGAATGATATATACGTCTATATATATAAAAACATAGTCATGGAGGCAATAAATGAAAAGTTAGTGTAGCTCTTCTCTCTAAGACATAAAAGTTATGTTTCATTCCATCTCAAAGAGAAAGTCTATAAACAAAGATAGGTGCTACAAATTTCTGCATACCTCTCATGTCAGTGTACAACTCTGTTAAATGCAGATTTGATTTTTTTCTATGTCTTCAAGGGTCTGAATCTTCGTAAAAAGTAATCAATCACTAATTTATTTGTTTGGGGGTTGTAGTTTGATATCTCTTTTGGAATACCTCAACATTATATTGATCTTATAATCGTATTAAATACAATCTGATTCTTCTTTAGGCTTTCCAATTACAGCCTTTCTTTACATTTTTTTTTTCTGCCTCTGTTCATCTGTTTTTTTTTGTTGTTGTTGTTGTTGTTGTTGTTGTTGTTGTTTTTGAAAATTCTAGCCGAAGCACTTAGCGCTATACCTGGCATATAATAAACCTTTGATCATTGTTAGCTATCATCATTATTTATGTTAATTTCCTATTGCGAATATAACAAATTACTACAAACTTAGTGGCTTTAAACCAGCAGTCCCCAAACTTTTTGGCACCAGGGATCTGTTTTGTGGAAGAATTTTTTTTCCATGGACTGGGGTGGGTGTCGGGGAGAGTTTGGGGATTATTCAAGCACATTACATTTATCTATGAGTACTTTATTTCTGTTATTATTACATTGTAATATATAATGAAATAATTATACAACTCACTATAATGTAGAATCAGTAGGAGTGCTGAGCTTGTCTTCCTGCAACTAGATGACCCCATCTGGGGCTGATGGGAGACAGTGACAGATCATCAGGCATTAGACTGTCATAAGGAGCACACAACCCAGATCCCTCATGTGTGCAGTTCACAGTAGGGTTTGTGCTCCTATGAGAATCTAATGCTGCCACTGATCTGACAGGAGGCAGAGCTCAGGAGGTAACGAGAGCAATGGGGAGCAGCTGTAAATACAGATGAAGCTTCACTTGCTTGCTCACTGCTCACCTCCTGCTGTGTGGCCCGGTTCCTAACAGGCCACAGACCAGTACTGGTCCGTGAACCAGGGGGGTTGGGTGCCGCTACTTTAAACAACACACATTTGTTCCCTTACAGTTCTGTAGATTAGAAGTCCAACACAAGTCTCATTGGGCTAACATCAAGGTGTCAGCAGGGCTTTATTACTTGGGGCTATAGGGGAGAATCCATTTCCTTCCCTTTTGCAGCAGCTTCTAGAGGCTGCCCATGTTCCTTTGCTCTTGATCACCAGCAAGTGATTATATGGCTCAGATCTCTGTTTGTGTAGTCATACCTCCTTCTCTGACTCTCCTGCCCCTCTCTTTCCCTTCTAAGGACCCCAGTGATTACAGTGGACCTACCTTAATTCACAGCAAGATGGCTAATTTAATCACCTTTGCCATGTACATTACTTCCCTATTGCTCTTGAAACAAATTACTACCACACAAATTTATTCTCTTACAGTTCTGGAGGTCCAGAGTCCAAAATCAATTTCACTTGGCTAAAAATCAAGAAATTGACAGGCCTATGTTGCTTAGGGAGTTTCAAGGGGACAATCTGTTTTTCTGCCTTTTCTGGCTTCTAGTGGCCACCTGCACTCCTTAAGTCATGGTCTCTTTCTCCATCTTCAAACCAAGAGCACAGCATATTGAAATGTTATTCTCTGACTACCACACCTGGTTCTGTAGTCACGTTTCCTTTTCCCTTACTGTGACCCTCCTGCCTCTCTCTTACAAGGACTCTTGGGTTTACATTAGGCCCATCTGGATAACCCAAGTTTGTTCCTATCAAATGATCTTTAACTTAATCATGTCTGTAGATTCCCGCTTGTCATGTCAAGTAACATATTTTCAGGTTTCAGAAATTAGAATGTAGACTTTTTCTGGGGACTTATTCTGCCTACCCCACCAGCATTAGGCCCAGACTCTCTCTTAAGCTTACCTTTGAATCTCCCAGCCACTCATTGAACACTTTTGTCTAGATCCTCTGTCTGAGTCTCAAAGACTATTTTTACTATACCTTTTTCCAGCCCCTGAGTGGCTCCTCCTACTTTCCCTGTTTCTTCCATTTTTCCAAGCTCAAAACCTTAGAGTTAGTTTTTCTTCATTGTTTGTCAAGGATCTTTACTCTCTTGATTTTCTGGGGTTGTGTTTGGGAGAATTGGTGGAGGAAGATAATTGGATTATTCATTTACATATTATTTCAATAGGTAGACCATTGTGCTTTTAATATAAAACTATGCATACTGTGCTGCTGAGATACAAAGAGAAAGAGAATGTTTATAAAACCATTTTTAAAAATGGCTTTCGATATTATGAAGTATATAGGATGTGTATTTTCTGGACAGTTTAATTCGGATCACTGAAATTTTGCATTGAGTGGTTGTTTAAGAATGTAAGCCCAGTGTAATTCAAGGGATATTAGTATACCACTCTGAGATAGACCTCCTAATTTGCCCAGTTACACTAATTCCTAAACAAAGAATGCAAAAATCCTAACTTCTACAAAAGAGAAGCTTCTTGCCATTTGTTTTCAAATTTTATATGAAGGTTTATGGCTGCACAGCATTTTGGCCAATGGAGAAGGTGAAATATTTTCTTCTTTGTTGGTGAAATCTGTGAATGGCGAATTTTCTTCAGTGGGGATCTCAGAGTAGCCTCACACTGTTTTTCTCTGGGATACTGTCTTGCCTTCACTTGTCTGGAGGACAGGTACCAAGAATCAATCAGGAGTCAGTTTGCATATTTGAAGAATGGGAGTGACATGAGGGGATTATCTCGATGGAAACTGGGAAGAGGGACAGTTATCCCTAGGAAAGGAAGTCAATGAAAATGAGCATTCTCTCAGAATTCAAGGGGGAGGAGCAATTTTAAATGCAGAGTAGAGTCTGTTACTCAATTTCAGAAACCCCGTGTTCAGATTCCCTGAGACACATACACCAAGATGGGACTAAAGAATCAGACTTATTAAAAAGTACTGGAGAAGTGTCTGTAAAGGAAAAAAGGTGAAGGAGCAGAAATGGGCAGAGAACCTCAGACTGCGAGTGAGGTCCCATGTGGGTGAACAAAGAGTGGGGGGGAAAACTTGTTTAGGAAGAATGTCAGACTACAGCACGGTTCTGAGAATGCTGTAGCTGTGAAAATGGGGAACGAAGCTGTGAAAATGTTGAGTCAAAGTTGCCCATTAGAGAAATCCTTCATGGGGCAGGAACGAGCCAGCATTAGCACCTCCACCCAGTTCAGTACTAGGAGCAGCACAGGGAGGTGTGTGGCCACAGTGCTCCTGGGGTAGCAGGTAGAGGCCATCAGTCAACTGTATTCTGTGCCGCAGGTTCTCTTGAAGTGAAACCTAAGGAGGAACCTCCATGTCTGCACCAGTCTACACCTTGATTTGTACATATCCACTTCATGCTCATTTTGGGAGCAGCCTTAAAATGATTTTAATTTTGGCTTCCTTCCTTCTCCTACCAATCAGTTATTGTGTCATATAGGCAAAGCCACCACAATATCTCTATAACAATATAATAACGTTTTAAGTATTGATAATATTAACCTTTGGATTAAAATACACATTATAAAGGGAGTTATGCAAATATTTTGAGTTGAACATTTTCAATCAGAATTATATTTGTGATATTTTTTCCAAGTGTTGCGTGGAGTTATTGTTCATACATTCTCATTACTGTATGATATTATCTTGCATGAATTCACCAGATTTTAGGTTTTCTGACTCTGAATCAGAGTTCTTTTTATCAGCCTTTTTTTAAGTATAAACTGGGTTAATAGGATTGACTTTTTATCCCTAATGCCCTGCTAAGGCCTACTGTATTGGAGAGCAGTTGATATCTGGCTGGATAAAAGGGAGAACAACAACCTTGTTAGTTTCATGTGTAGAACACTTTGGAAAGCAGAGAAAGATTGCTTTCCCTCCTTTACTGCAAAGTGAGGTTGCAGGAGTTGGGGAATGTTGAGGTGGAAACGGATGCTTAAGAGCAGCAGGAAGACCCTGAAGGGCTCTTGCTACTGCAGCTGCCAGTTTTAACAACTGCAGAGCAAACTCAACTTACCTTGCTAGTATTATTTTCCTCTATGGTTTATTCAATACTATTGCAAGAGAAAAGCATCATCAGGGTAGGCATGAGAATAACCATAGAGTTAATGTTTGAGATACATTTGCTTCATACAACCCAATAAGTGATTTTAGAGCTCACAACTTACCACATGACTAACTGAAATTTCATGAACCATTATACCAATATGACAGCATGATTTAAAAATCAGTGTGAGGTTAAAACCAGTGTTTCTGGATGTCTGTATAATTTGCAATTGGCTTGCTACTTTTTGGAAACATCAAGCATTTGCACTGCATTGTGATTGGGAATCAGTCATCATGTTTTATTTCTTCTAGGTCCTTAGCACTATTCCCTTTATCAAAAAGAAAGACCTTCACCATGAGAATTATCTCCTAAATGTATTTGAACGTGTTATTCATTAAATTTATTTTGATTCCATGTTTTCCAAAAGTTTTTTTTTTTTTTAAACTCTTGGGAAAGCACTACAGTAATGAATCAATACAGTAGAGTTAATGCAACCAAGAGATAATAGGGCTCAGGAAAGCAGGAAGCCAATAAACCAACCACGGTAACTGTGCTTAGATCTCAACTTGGCGCTGAACAACCTGGGCCTCCAGAACAAAGTGGCATATTATTATCTAGTCCTCGTTATCACAAAAAAAAAAAAAAAAAAAAAAAAAAAACAATGGTTCGTTTGCAGAAAGTTGATTCACCTTGGCTGTAAACTTCAAGAAAACTCTCATACTGTACTTTACGTAGATGTTAGTCAGTAGCATAATTGTGTCCTTAACTAACTAAATGAATCTTTATTGAGGACCTACTAAATGCCTTTGGGTGTTTCATTTTGCTAATTTGGAGGAGGGAGAAGGGCAGGTGAAATAAAAACTAACATCGCTTGTTTAACAAGTGATAGGAGGACAGACAAGTAAGTAGAATGTTACATACTGATAAGTGTTTTAGTTGAAATAAGCTTAGAATTACTCTGTATAGGAGCATCAACCCAGAGAAGGAGGATTAAGGAAGAGTTCACTTGAGGAGGTGATTCCTGATGTTGGAACCAAGCTTTGAAAAACATTTGAAGGTTATCTCAAAGATTTCAGTTGGTGTTGAAAGTCAGAAAGCCAAAGACAGGACAGAGACAACAGGAGTTGTAGGCCCCAGAAGCAGCATGTGCAAAAGACTCAGGGACCAAAGAGAGCATGGGGCTTCTCAGAGGCTAAGGTTTTGAGAAGGACCTTAACCATGAAGGACCTCATATTCAGGTTAAGCAATTTTGCATTATGCCTGAGAGGTTAAAGAACTTTGCAAAGTTTGATGTCAGGAATTGACATGATTAGATTGTTAATTTTGAGATATCATGGTACAGGCAGGATGGAGATATGAATTAAAACTGAGCAAGACCGGAGAAGCTTGTTAGAAGGTGTCTGAAGCAGAGATGTGATGACAGTAAATAATATTGCTCCCGCCAGGATACTAATCAACGGTATCCTCCATAATAATAAAGAATACATGGAGAGTTATTTCACTTAACTGCTTCTCTTCATGGCCTGCAACAAAAACACTCAGCACTGCTTGGAAGTAAAGTTGATGTTTGTATAGATACATTAAGGACACAATGGAAAACTGTCCTTAATGATGGAATTTCTTTCTCTCTTCAACAATTTTATTAGAACTGTCATATGCTTGGATCTTCAATGAATACCCATCGTTTGTTGAAGAAGATAGTCGGAGATTTGTCTCTCAGGAGACAGGACACCTCTACATATCTAAGGTGGAGCCGTCGGATGTGGGAAATTACACATGTGTGGTGACAAGTATGGTGACAAATGCCCGAGTGCTGGGCTCTCCAACTCCTTTGGTGCTACGTTCTGATGGTAATGAAACTTCTCCAAGTGCAAGTCTGAGTGCAAATGGTGCTGAGGCTGCAAACAAAAGCAATTGGAAAAATGTATAAAGTACATTGAGAAGAATTGTCACTTCATGTTTTTTGGCACAAAGACTATTTTATGAGTATAATGACAAAAATGATTTGATAAATCATAGGTCCTTATGCATAATTCTTACCTAGGGCAAGCTTCATAATTTGCAGGGACCAGTGCAAAATAAAAATGAGTGGCCCCTTGTTCAGAAGTCATTAAGAATTTTAAGACAGCAATGGCAAAGTATTAAACCAAGCATGAGACCCTTCTGAGTCCAGGGCTCAGGTTGACTCCCATGAAGTCACCTATCCTGACCTTTGCCAGCTTGAGGTTTTTAAAGCTCTGGATATTTTGTAATAGGCTAAAAAGCATCACTAAAAAAACCATTAAAGAAAAAAATCTGTTTCATCAACACCTTGATGGCTGTTTAAGGGGAGTCTATGAGCTGCCGAGGAAGCAGATCCATAAGCCTGGGTAGTTGACCCACTTACACAGAACCATATCTGATATAGCATAATGCTATGATCACAAAGCATTGAAGCACTTTTTCCAGTCAGTTATAATTGAATTTGACCTTTCCCATTTATTAAGTCATTGTTTCTTAACTCCAGGGAGCCATTTAATAAGTTTAAGATTGGTATCTCTGCTACCACGGTATCATTAAGTAAATTCCCTGCCATAATTTTTGTTCTTTAGGGAAATTTCAGGAAGCAATAATATATTATATATTTCAGTTTGACTAGCAATGTCAAAATTGAATACACAATTTCAAAGCCTCCCATTTTGTGTAATATAAAAGACTTAGTGGTTTTCTTGGAACTGCTCTGTACGTGGTAACCTATGAATCAGCAAATCCAAAGTCCTTAAATGTTTATTAATATTGCATGTTTGACCCAAGTTAGTTCAGGTTTTTTAAAGCTCTGGATATTTTCTTATAGGCTAAAAAGCACCACTAAAAAGTCATTAAAGAAAAAAATCTGTTTCATCAACAACTTGATGGCTGTTAAAAGGGAATCTGAGCTGCATAGACTAAATTTTATTTAATTGAAATCACTAGAAGAGCTGGTTCAAAATGGAGCAAAAGAAAGTTTTATTTAAGTAAAATGAGGCAATTCCAAAGGAAATGTTGAAACGATTAACTTTATATTATGGATTTATAGGTGTGATGGGTGAATATGAACCTAAAATAGAAGTTCAGTTTCCAGAAACTCTTCCAGCAGCTAAAGGTTCGACTGTGAAATTGGAATGTTTTGCCCTTGGAAAGTAAGTTTTATAACATTTACTCCTATGTGCTGAAATATTAGGTTGCTATAAGAAATCAGAATGGTTTTTGAAAGACTCTTCTTTTTTATTTTCTAAAATTTACTTTCATTTTGAGGCAAAGGAAAAATAAAATGCAGGGGAAATGCACATATAAAACTTAGTTGAAACTTTAATATTTAAAGTCGATTTGAAGAAAATTACTCTGCCTGCCTAATTTCATAAAATAAATTGGTGGGGTTTTTTTTCCCCCTTATTCATTTGCTGTAATCTAATATAGTGGGTCTGTATTAGGCTTTTTTCTCGAAATCATGAATTGACTCAAGAAAAATGAAGTTTATTTTATTAAAATATCAACTTAAAGAGTTGTTAAATCCTTTTATCCGGTTTATATAATTGACTGTTGGAAGTGGTTTTCTGCATTTAAAATCCTGTGCCTTCTTGTTCAATCTTAAAAGCTTTACTTTCTCAAGTCGAAAAGGCTTCCAGACAACAGCAAACAACTTGACAATTTTCTTCTTAGTCCCATACCTCAGATTAATTGGAGAAGAAGTGATGGACTGCCATTTTCCAGCAAAATTAAATTAAGGAAGTTCAATGGTGTGCTTGAAATCCCCAACTTCCAACAGGAAGATGCAGGTTCCTATGAATGCATTGCTGAGAATTCTCGAGGAAAAAATGTTGCTAGAGGGCGTCTCACTTACTATGGTGAGCATCTGCTTTGGGCAAATTGGAGTTTTAGCTTTTACTTTCTCATCTATAAAATATTGTTGTTGTTTAGGGGTGAGAGATTATAGCAGAATCCCAATGTTCAACTTGTTGGCTAAACATTTTGTTCAACATTTTGTTAAGTGTTGATAAACATTTATCATAGGGGGTATTAAAAAGAAATAAATTTTTGTAATGAAGTTGAATATATACTTATTTTGCATTTTAAGATGATTCATGCAAAGATGAAATATTTCATATTTTTTTCCTAAGAATAACCTCTCACACACTTAAACACATTAGAGAGAGATCTCTTTTCTGTCTGTCTTCTCCTCTAGAAAACAGGTTTTGTATCTTTTTTGTTACCTCTACTAAAGAGAAAAAAAAAAACTGCCTTTTGGGAAAAGTTGCAATTACTGTATTAAACAAACCGCATGAACTCTGGCTCCTGTTGAGTTCTTCAGTGTTACTCTATCCCTTCCAAAAATGTATCTGTACTCTGTTTGCTGCCTTTAATTTGTAATCACTTTTTTTTGATGTACTGCTCAATTTGGGTAAGGAAAGCTCTAAGACCCTGACTAAGCCAAGTAACCTTTTCTCATACTCTAGCTTAGTACCTTCTTTCTGCGCAACCACTACATGATCTAGGATAAGAAGTGACCATTATGGGAACACACAGGACATTCCAACTGTATTAATGTTTCAGTGAAAATATTTTTAGCTGTATACTAATAAACAATTGTATGCTTCATATGATAAGGAAATCCAAAGCTAAATTATCATTTAATTACCTTATCAGGCCACAACCCAGTTTCTTTGTGATTAGTTTTTCTGCCCTTGTCTATTTTTTTTTTCCTTTTTCTGCATGTTAGTTTCCATTATGATCACAAAATGGCTGCCAGTAGTGACTAACACATCAGTTGCTACTCATCCTTCCTTTCTCCGAAACATCTAGAAGTCCCCTGCTCAAACCTCACTGGCTACGTTTTTATTCCTAAACCAGTCACTGGCAAGGAGAAATTAGATTAGACAATTAAGTGCTTCACTTGGAATAGAGAAAAATGTCATGTTTCTATAGACAATGTGAGGTGATGGAAGAGTAGACAACTGAATGAACAATTGGGGTTATTTTAGGAATAAGGAAGAGAGGAAATGAATGCACAATAGAAAACCAACAGTGTCTGCTATACTTAGTAAAAGAGGCAGACTATTGCTTTAGTCCATTGTGTAGGTAATATGATACATACCTAAAATATAAATCAGAAATTAATGCCATAAAGCATTTCATGAAAGTTGCCTTGCAATTTCTGTTTAACATTAGTATATTAAGTAGATGTCATGCAGTTCTCCGGTTATCTGCTCTAATATTTCATGTGAAAAATAGTCTATAGAATGTTTACATCTCATATGATGGAATAAGGGGAAAAATCAGAATTGATGTGGCAGTTATGATTTCAGGATTTTTTAGTCCAGCAAATTATCCTCCCATTTGGAGAAGAAGAGTATTACTATGGGAAGCTTGTGGGATTTTTTTTTTTTTTTTTTTTTTTTTTTTAGAAACTTGGGTCTCTATAAGAGGCTGATCTGTGAGTCTGTTCACAGTCATATTCCCTCTCAGGCTGATCATTCCTGAAAGAAAAAGAAAATGTGTTTTAATATAGAGGGAAGTGATTTGGTACTGAACTACACTTCATACTGAGCAAGTTGTATGTATGTGTGTGTGTATATATATACACACACACACACACACACACACACAAAAAGAGAAAACTTAGACCTGTACATTTTCTGTAAAAGCTAAATAGCCATAGTTTCATTTCAATTTCATTTATAAAATAACAATTTTATGAGCTAGAAATGGAAAGACAAATCTTCCCATGGTTGCAATTAAATGGAAATAGATAAACTGTTTCTCCATATGGAGGATGCAAATGTGAATCCCACAGTACACATCACATACATAATGCAATGTGAAACCAGTAAGACATCTCACCTCCCAGTTTTGGATTTAAAACACAAGCTGAGACTTGGCTGGATATACTGCGTACAGTAAGTGACTTTCATTGTAAGTGGTACAATGCTTTCATCTGTAAAATGAATTTTCCAAATACCCTCTAAAGCATAAGTTGAAAATGATAAATCCACTTGATGGAACTTATTTGCATACATAATTTAAAGTTGCATCGGTTACTTCTTTTTCTGGCAAAAAATCACATGACTCAAGTTGAACCAACTTATCCATCTTTTCCTGCTTTGATCTTAATTCACTCAGAGGTTCTTAAGATACTCACTGGTTTGTATTTAATTAAGTTATTTCTAACTTGTGGAAAATATTTTTTTCTCAGCTATAGAAGTTTCTCTCCTATGGATGTTAATTTTTAGTTCATAATTAAGAACAATGTATGCTGTTATTCACTTATTAAGTTATCATCAGTTGTGATCTCATGATTCGAAGCTGCACTTGGAAAGCAAAATCAGTTTTGTGTACCTGTATTACCGTCTACTAATAGATATCTAAATAATATAATACAGTGCTCAGAATTTTGATAATAGAGAAAGCATATAATTAATTTGCCTTAGGAAATAACAGATTGCAACATCCATCCTCAAATGTAGAAATGTTTCATACATTCACTGAGTAGCTACTTAGTGAATGAAATATAATTCTAGCCTCTGTTCTCACTTCAATCTGTTACTCATAGTCATGTCCATTTCTGTTAATCCAGATAAGATAATAAAACAATAAATACACTTTATTTGCCGGGTGTTTACAATTTCTTTTCTTCTCCTTTTTCTTTCATTGAAGCAAAGCCCCATTGGGTTCAACTCATAAAGGATGTGGAGACAGCCGTGGAGGACAGTCTTTATTGGGAATGTAGGGCGAGTGGCAAGCCCAAGCCCTCCTACCGATGGCTGAAAAATGGAGCAGCCTTAGTGCTAGAGGTAAGGTCACATGGATCGAAAATGGATTTAGAGGCCTGGTAAATCCACCCTTTCCTCACTTTGTGTTTAGTAGATGCTTTCTTTAGTCCCTAGTACCAAAATAAACTGTTGAGTTTACACACTTTCCTTTACTTCTAAGCAGTGGTAGAGGATGAAAAATATCAAATCAAGTACCCAGTCTGCCAGTGAGGAGAGCTTTTCAGCATGGCATTTCACTGGGAAGAAGTCCTGGTGTGAATTTAGTCTGTAAAGTAATCTACTGTTTTTTTTGGTATTGAAATTAGAGAAGGCCTTACTTTAATCAAATTTAGGATATCATTTCCTTTTCCTGTTTACAACTTGGTGTGGCCTCTGGAGAATGAATGTATCTATTACTTGGTTACCTTGTTACATAAGTACATATTTTCTCCATCACTCTCATTCTCAAGCCATGTAATTTATGCCCTTTTTTTGTATACTAAGTCAATTATGTTCTTTCAATTTCCATACCTAACCTTTTATACTACCTAGAAACTCTGGTAAATATATGTGTTTCCCAGAAACCTTTCTAATCCACAGATTTTATAACGTTTTTAACTTGCATGATTTGAAAAAACATAGTGAAAACATTTCCAGCTGATGGGATAAAAATCAACCTCATAAAACATTTTTTAAAGTCATGGTACATTTTTAAGAAACTTTAACTGTAGGGGGAAAAGTAAAATGATTTCATATTTTACCTCTTGCTTTGTTATCTATTTTATGATATACTTTTGGACTCAAGGATGTTAATTCGTACTTCTAATGCATAGCTATCATGTAAATTAGTCTTTCACATTTAAAATAAGGAAAAGGTTAAATTTCAAGCCAGCCTGTCTAATATTCTCAGAAAAATGCAGGAAGTTTGTGTATGAGTGAAATGATAGTTCATTTTTATTCTAAAGTGATATGTTTGTTTATATGAAAGACATTTTTATTATCATCTAGGAGAGAATACAGATAGAAAATGGTGCCCTTACAATATCAAACCTAAGTGTGACTGATTCTGGCATGTTCCAATGCATAGCAGAAAACAAACATGGCCTTGTCTATTCCAGTGCTGAGCTCAAAGTTGTTGGTAAGACTGATTTTCTCTGTTCTCCTGTTAATTTTTTGTCTTCAATCCTTGATTGTTTCCAGAAGCAGTAATACTTACTTTTCACGTTAGGTTCCTACATCTAATAATATCTACAGTATTATAGCATGATCATTCAGTTTCTAATCAAGGCATACCTTTTAACAGTTTCTAAGGAAAAACAGCAACTATGGCCAGAATTGAGGACCAAGGGTTAAGTAAATCTACAGTAGGAATCAAATATTGGCATAAGATATCCTTATCCACCTCCAATATTACCAACTAAGCAAAGCCTTTTAGGAGAATAAGTGATTTTGGTGTTCTCTGTTGCCGGTCCCTAATAGCAAATACCAAAATTTAAGTCAATCATATTTGATTCAAAAAGAGTTGCCTTTGCCTTTAGTGGCTCTGTTAGAAGCATGACACATTGGACACATTGAGGCTTTCATTGTCCAAGGCTCCACTGCTTGAAATCGTAGGTGATCTTCTTGTACTTTAGGTATAGGAGAAAAAGAAAATTTTCTGTCATGTTTAAAACAATTGTCCAGAAGAACATTTACATTGCAAATGATTGAAAATCCAAGCAAAACGCCATGTCATAGTATAGCATAGCACAAATGAATGGAAGGAAGGGAGGAAGGGAGGAGGAGCAGGAGGGCTTGTTCATCTGTCCATGTTATTAAAATGGAGAATTTGGATTTCAGCATAATTTGGTCCAGCGTTCAAATATCATCACCATTATCAGGTTCTATATGATGTTTCCCAACAAATTGAATTTATTACCACAGTCATTCCGGTGGAAGAAAGACGGCTGTCTTAATTGCTCAAAGGGAAGTCAAAGTGTTGCGTGCCATTGGCCCCAGATAGCCTAATTTGGGTTAATACTTGTTTCTGAACCAATCCATATGGTCAGCAAGTGATAAGACCCTGCATGATTTAAGTCAGTGTTTCTCAACCAGGGACAATTTTGCCCTGAGGGAAATTTAGAAATGTCTGGAGATATTTTTGGTTGGTGTGGGAGGTAGAGGACCGGTATGTAGTATTCGCATCTTGTGGCTGAAGGACAGATAGGCTGCTAAATATCCTACAGTGCACAAAGTAGCTTCTCACAAAAAATAATTATCCAGCCCAAAATGTTATATGTCAAGAGTGATTGAAAAACCCTGGTTTAATGGGAAGTAGCTCTCTCATCTCTAGTACCTGGCAGTTAGAAATGCATCATCTGTACCAGGAGGACTGATGCCTGGAGGGATGATCAACTGAAAATCTGGCTGCTGTTATCCATGACAGAGAAGTAGTATATTATGACAAAAAGAGGGAGGAGTTTGCATATAAGTCTTAACTTGAAAGACTGCAATTCTATTGTAATAAATTAACCTAATGAGCCATAGTTTATCAATCTTTAAATTGGGTGGAACCCTACTCAGTGTACCGTGTGGGATTGTTGTGTATGAAAAAATACGAGGTGCGTAAACAAAAGATTGTACTCAAATATAAGCAAGTTTTTGTTTTAACAAAAATCACTCTTTTAGGATTTTAATTTTTAAGGCCAGCAACCTCTGGATGCCATGTTTTCTTTACCACAATCACATATATAATTACATAATATGATTCACTCTAAGATTTCCACTGATCAAATAAATAAATTATATTCACTGGGATTTGCCATAAGACACAGCGTTAGCTATTTGGAAAATGCACTAGGTTTTTAACGTTTTTCACATTTACAGTAAAAGGAAGAGTGATTTTTTTAAATTAACATACCCTTTCATTCAAATGATACAATATTATGTATCTTAAATGTTCAAATGTTGTTTCAGGATTAACATCCCATGAATTATTAGCAAACGTAATTATTTTCCACACATTATTATATTTCATGCAATATTATAGCATTTAAAATAATATGTGGATAATATTATTTTTCCCCAGTTTGGAAGTTCAACCTAACAGTTTGAACATTTGATCATAGCACTTGATACATGCATATGTATGAGAATATTAATTCAATGCTTGGCCTCTGTTCTCAAAGCTTTTGCTGAGCTTTGTTGAATGCTAGGGAGTGTACCAAGTGCTGTGTCCTAAAGGTTAGCAAGAGAGACAACCCTATTCCTATCTTCGTGGAGCTAACATTTAAAAACATTCTATACCAAATGTTTTCCTTTTATTTAATAAACGCATGATTGAGCTACTTTAAATCTTCACCATAAACTAAAAATCTCTGTATAAAGTAATTGTCTCATGATTTAGACTTGCTAGAAGACATAATAGCATGAATTATCCTGTGTGTGGCACACAGTAAGCCAAGTAAATCAAGCACCGACACCCTGAATGTAAAGAAAACTTTTAAAACTGTAAAAATGGGCCTTTACAATTGACAGGAAATTTTGTAAATGATCCACTTCTCCTCTCCTTTCTCACTTTTCAGCTTCTGCTCCGGATTTTTCAAAGAATCCAATGAAGAAGTTGGTTCAGGTGCAGGTGGGCAGCCTGGTCAGCTTGGATTGTAAACCCAGAGCCTCCCCGAGGGCACGTTCTTCCTGGAAGAAGGGGGACGTGAGCGTGCAGGAGCATGCAAGGTATTCTGATGTCCAGAAAAGCGGCCATTTACTTTCCTCTCACTTTCCATGCTGATGTCAACATAGGTTTTAAATATGAAATGAAACCAAATAGCATTTCAGTAGCATGGGAGTTCTTTAAGAACTAAAATAGTGGCATTTTTGTTCTTTAATACCTTTGTAAGAGTATTCAGTTTTTTGAAATCGAAACACAGAAAATATATCTAAGTTCTTCCCACGTAGAATACTTTTTTTTAACAAGAATTTTCTTCCTGAATCACTGGGAAGACTCAACCAGAATGATGAAGGAATGTCGGTCCCAGAAGCAGACCCACATCCCAGGACAAAGAAGAGAAGGATGTATAATAACAGCACATGCCAAAGAAATACAAATATTGCTGTTATCCTGCACTCAAATAATTTTGCACTACTGGTATTTAGTTTAAGCAAAGGCGTCCCTGGTTTCCTGGTTATAATTATAACATTGAGATGAAGAAGCAGGATGGGCTTAGTGAAAAGCACAGATTCTGGAGCTAGACCACCTGGTTTCAAATCTTCATTTTTGCCTTTACTTGCTCAATACTGTGACCTAATCTTCCTGTGCCTCATTCCCTTATTTGTTAGTGGGAATGATAATAGTTCACGCCTAATGTCAAGAATTGTTATGTGGATGAAGTACATAAATATTAATAAAGCACTTAGGTAGATACCTGCCAGAAAGTAAGCATAAGTATTGGTTATTACTGCTGCTTATCTATTATAAATTTACTATTTATTTATTATTTATTATTACAATTTATTGAGTATTTATTGCCAGGGATTATGCTCAGAGCTTGTGATAAGCAGAATAATTGGCCCCAAAGCATCCCTCTCCTTATCCTGGAAAACTGTTACTGTGTTATATTACATGGCAAAAGGTAATTAAATTTGCAGGTAGAATTAAGGATGGAACTGAAGTCATATCAGTTGACTTTAAAATAAGGAGATTATCCTGGAATATCTGGATGGGCCCAAAGTCATCACCTGAGCCCTTAGGAGAGGAAGAGGAAGGTGGAAGGATTGGTCAGAGAGCTGTGATAATCACAGAAGGGGCAGGAGAGACCTGAAGCCTGAGAAAGACCCTGATGACTGTTGCTGGCTGTGAAGATGGGGGAAGGAGCCAGAAAATAGGGACTTCAGTTCCATGACCACAAGAGGCTGAATTCCACCAGCAACCTGAATGAGCACAAAATGATTCCAGATTCGGAAGGAATGCAGCCCTTCTGAATCTTGATTTTAGCACAGTGAGACATATACTGGACTTCTGACCTCCAGAACTGTAAGAGAACAAATTGATGTTGTTTTAGGCCATCAGGTTTGTGGTCATTTATAACAGCAATAGGAAACTTAACACAGAACACTACGTGAATTATCACCTTGAAATATTTCTGCAGGTAATGAGAAAATGGAAACTTAGCGGAATTAATTTGTCTGAAGTCACATAGCCAGGATTGGGAGCCATTCTGTTTGACTCTGGGACATAACCATTAAGCTTTATCAGAACCACATTTTGTACAGGGAGCCCAGAATCTTTTAGGTGGTCTCAGCCGTTGAAGTCATAGAGTCCAAATTATTACTTTGGAAATGAAAGGAAAACAAACAAACAATAAAACCTTAGGCCAAGAAATGTGGATTTGCTTTTCTAAAATCACAGCATCAGATGGCACATGACCAGGTTGAACGGCTTTTAGATTATAGGCCCAAAGGTATATTTAGACAAGTTGGTTAGAACAGCACAATCTGTAGTTCCTCCAGTATTTAACCAAAGATACCTTCATTAAAAGGCAGACACAGCAGGATGACAAGATAAAATTGTGAACTGAGTGGTTTGACACAATCCAGCCAAATGCTAGGCTGCACAGAATAGATTTCTGGAACAGGAGGTTAATTAGTGATTTGCAGTTTGATTTTGTAAGCCGGTTTAAACAACTACGGGCTTGTGGCACAAACTAGTTAATATTGGCTATGCTGGAAGTTAACTCTTCATATGGAACTGCTGACATTTTTGTTTTCAAAATTTTTTTAATTGATTCAATAATATACATGAATTAAATAGAGATTATTTCCCGTGGACATCAATGCTTTGTACAATACTAAATCAACTTGTCGCACAGTAGCAAATATAGTAGGTAGAGGCTTTTAATCTTAATTTTTAAAGGGGATAAAAGGATTAAGAAATTTAGCTAGCGATACACAAGGAGAGATTTATATCCACATTGTATAGTGATGGTGCTGGTAAAAATGTATAAGTTCCAGGATCTAACCTGGAATTTCTGATTTAGCCACTTAATACTTTAACCTATACTTAATGCAAGTACAGATTTGTGGCACAAGCTATTTAATTTTGACTATGCTGGAAGTTAACTCTTCCTTTATAACTGCTGACATTTTTGTGTTCAAAGATTTTTGAACACAATTTAGTGTCATTAGATCAGCTATGTAATACCTCTGAACCTTCGTTTCCTCTTCCGTAATATAGAGATAATATATCCTTCCTTACATAGTCACCGTAAAATCAGTATTTAGCCTGATATTTGTACATATACATATACTGATCTCTAAGAATGAGATCATGTTGTAAGTAAAATTTTGAAAGTTAAAGTGGCTGAAAAAGAATTTTTTTGTTTGTTGGTTGGCTGTTCATTGGTTGGTTGGTCACTGTGAAGGCTGACCATCAAGGCTACCTGGACTCTCCATTCAAAAGGAATGCAGGCCCTGCTGTTTTGCTGTCCCATCACTCTCAACTCGTGAAACAAAACCACTGTTTTAACGCCAGCCTCCCAGTGACATCCCAGGCAACATCAAGGAGGAAGGAAGAAGTAAGAATGCACTTCCTTCTGTTTAAGAGTGTTCCCAGAAGTCCTATACAACACTCTTCCTTAGACCATACTAATCAGAAATTCATTCCCTGGCCACATTTAACTGCAAGAGAAACTGGGAAATACAGGTGGTTTGTTTTTGTTTTTGTTTTTGTTATTTTTTTTTCTTCTGGATGGGAATGCACCCAATAAAAAAATTGAAAGTGTGTTTTTAAGGAGAGAAAGGAAAATAATTGCTAACCCAGCAGTGTCTCATGGTAATAATAGTTAGTTCTCTGTCCCTTTCAAGCCTCCTGACACTCTGCTTTGTATGATATATTTCTAATATCTCCCCTACAGATCATAAGCTTTCATATATGAAGATATCTGTAAAAAAGAGGGAATATATTTAAAAGAGGGTCCATAGTGTTCCAATCCTCCTTAGATGTGTCGTTTGAATTTTGTTTTTATCATTTTGAACAGCAAAAATCACTGATGAGCCAGGGCCTTGATGCTTAGGGAGAAGCCTGCTAGAAGCAATTATGGAACAAGTTGCGGACTTGAACCTCCTCCAAGTCCATGGGAAATCAGAGTGGCCACAGCCATCACTTGGCAATGAAAGCCCCGGATCTTTCCCTCTTGACTTGATCTGCAGGCTTCAGCCAAATCAGAAAAACATGTTAAATGGTAGATTTATTGTGGTTGTTAGATCATGGACTGTTACAACTTTTAAAATGCGGATTCAATCTTATTTGAAGGAGAAATGAAGTCATTGGTGCATTCAAGAATATAAGACAATTTTTTGGGGGATATTTGTGACAAAATTTGAAATGTATTTGATTTTTAGTTTTTTTAAGAGGCTAATCTGGACTTGTCAGTGAATAAGAAACTTACGATAAAGGTGAAAGCTTTCTCTAGCCTAACTTAAAGGCCACTGGCAGCAAATACATTTTGATTAAGGTAATATTCTGTATATGTGTCATTCAAGGTCTAAATCAGAAAACAAACAAAGGATTAAATACTTTTCTTAAGCACTGAATAAACTGAGGCTGGGTACAGTGGCTCATGCCTGTAACCCCAGCACTTTGGGAGGCCAAGGCGGGCGGATCACCTGAGGTCGGGAGTTCGAGACCAGCCCAACCAACATGGAGAAACCCTGCCTCTACTAAAAATACAAAATTAGCTGGACGTGATGTCACATGCCTATAATCCCAGCTACTTGGGAGGCTTGAACCTGGGAGGCAGAGGTTACGTTGAGCCAAGATCGTGCCACTGCACTCCAGCTGGGCAACAAGAGGGAAACTCCTCCTTCCAAAAAAAAAAAAGGATTGGATAAACTGATAAATGTGCCTTCTATGTAAATCATATAATAATATGTTTGAATAATCGACCAGGCGCGGTGGCTTGTGCCGTTAATCCCAGCGCTTTGGGAGGCCGAGGCGGGTGGATCACGAGGGTCAGGAGTTGAAGACCATTCTGGCTAACACAGTGAAACCCCACCTCTACTAAGAAATACAAAAAAAAATTAGCTGGACATGGTGGCGGGCGCCTGTAGTCCCACCTACTCAGGATGCTGAGGCAGGAGAATGATGTGAACCTGGGAGGCAGACCTTGCAGTGAGCTGAGACTCCAGTCTGGGCAACAGAGTGACACTCCGTCTCAAAATATCAGCACAATAACAGCTTTGCAATTATGAATCAGTGGTGATAATGTGGATCTAAGTCAGTGAGACACCTAAATTACAGAATTGCTTTGAAGAAATGAGAGTTGTTTCTTTCAAGTATGGAGAGCGTTTCAAGCTAGAGTAGTAAATGTATTACTGCTCAACAGTGGTCTTCAAAAAGCTGCTCTGAGTAGATAACAAAGGCTTATCCTGCAAAAAGTGATTCCTGGGCTCTCACAGTTAAATTCACATTTGAGAATACCTTGAGTACCTACTATATGCTAGGCACTAAGTATTTGTTATTTATCAGATACGTCTATGCCATTGTTTTTAGCTTTTCAGGGCACACAGACAGATAACAGGACAGGTACAATAAAACTCAATTGGCAAAGTACAGGGTGTTCAGGGATCACCTGGGAAGACTCTATTTCCAAATTAGGGATCAGGGCAAGCTCCCTGGAGAAGGTGATGTCTGCAGCAAGACTTGAAAGATGATCGGGGTTTTTGTTGGAGAAAAGTGTTCCAGGCAGAAGGGACAGCATGTGCAAAGCTACAGAGGCCAGTCATGGTTTGGGTACTATCTTAGTTCATTTGGGCTGCTATAACAAAATACTAGATTGGGTAATTTATAAATAATGGAAGTTTATTGCTTACAGTTCTGGAGGCTGGGAAGTCTAAGAACAAGGCACCAGTCTGGTGAGGGCTCACTCTCTGCTGCATTGATGGGGCCCTGTTGCTGCATCCTCATATGGTAGAAGGGGCAAGGCAGCTCCATTCAACCTCTTTTGCAAGGGTACTGACCTTATGCCCCTATGTCTTAATCACTTCCCAAAGCCCCCCCTTCTTAATACCATCGCAATGAGCATGAGGTTTCACCATGGCTTTTGGAGGGACATATTCAGATCATAGCAGGTACTTGATTAACTGATTTTTCAGTGGACCTCCATTTTAAGGTGCCATGACAGAGAGTGGGCAGAGAGAATTGGGCAGTAGAGGTAAGCAGGGGTCTTACTGTCAATGACAGTGTACCCGAATTAGGGAGTTTGGGATCTATTCCATAAGCAGTGGGAAGCAACAAAATAAAATCAAAGGAGAAGACATACGGGATTAAATTTCTGTTTAAAAAAGAGGACCAGCAGGGTGTGGTGGCTCATGCTTGTAATCGCAGCACTTTGGGAGGCCAAGGCAAGTGGATCACTTGAGGCCAGGAGTTTGAAATCAGCCTGGCCAACATGGTGAAACCCATCTCTACTAAAAACACAAAAATTAGCTGGGCATGGTGGCACACTTCTGTAATCACAATTACTGGGGAGACTGAGGCATGAGAATTGCTTGAACCCAGGATGTGGAGGTTGCAGTGAACCGAGACCTTGCCACTGCACTCCAGCCTGGGCAACAGAGCGAGAACTTGTCTCAAAACAAACAAGAAAAAAAAAAAAAAAAACACTGGTACCAGCAGATGGGTTGAAGTGGTACCAAGACTGAAGGCAAGATTCCTCATTAGCAGCAATCCACCAATCTGAGCAAAACAGTGTTACAGCCTGAACTAAGAAATGACAGTGGGAATGAAGGGAAGCCTTGAGGAGTTTGAGAAAATGTTCCATCAACAAGACCTGTTGATTAGAGGCATGATTTGAAGAGAAGACGGGAGTCAAGGATAAATCCTAGATTTCCGGGTTAGGAATCAGGGAGCATGGGAGACCCATTCAGTGTGACAGGGAACCTTATAGAAATGGCAGAAATGAGGGCAAATAGGATACGTTCAGTTTGAGATTGGTTGAGTTTGAAATACCTACTGAAAAACCAACTGGATATATCTGTGCATACAAAGGTTGACTGAATCTGGAACTTAGGAGAAAGACTCAGGTTATAGAATAGCAATTTATGTGTTGTGAGCTTGGAGATGGTAGCTGAGCCATTGTAGTGGATACAATTTTCTAGGAAGGGTAGATGTCATTAAATGGTAGATACTGTACAGCCTGCCTCTGAAACTCTTGTACATGCAAGTTATGAGTAAAGAGAACTGTGTTACGGTCTCAGTTAGTGATTTAGTGATTGATTTATTAAGTAAGTGTCAAGTCACCTGGTGCTCGACTATTCTAAACTTCATAATTACTGGCATTCAGTATTGAGTAAAGGTTTTTCTTTCTTATTTTGGCTTTTTTGGTTTGTTTTATATTGGTATTATCCAATCCAATATTGGGTAAAATTATTCTGCTTTTTTTCTCCCTGCAGCAAGAAACATTTTTGAATAAACAAAAATTTCCTGCCCTTTTCCAATATTCAATAGTATTTCACCCGGTGTCAATGTTTTTTGCTGTTTCATTCATTCATTCACTTAAATCCACCTATTTCCAAAAAAGACAAATCAAAACTGTATGTTTTGTCTCTTTTAAGGAAACTAACATTGAAAAAGACCCTTGAGAATGTGAACAGGCATGGTTTGTGAGAAAGAGCCAGTTGGCCCATTTTAAAAATTGTTTAACTTATCTCTATCACTTAGTGGTATTTAAAACATAGTAGCTAATTAGTTTTTTAAATGGAGTCCTTCATTTGAATGCTATTGCTTATAATAGTAAATATTTTATTGCAATAACCTCAGTCAGGAGAAAGTAAAAGAATGGCTCATTGCTTCTAATTAATACATTAAAATCATTTCAGATGTTTTATGCAACATTTAATGCTATCAAAAATTAAATGCCTTTTAGAGAAAGAGCAAAGTTTTTTTTTTTTTTTCCAAATTTGAATAACTATAATCTGGGCAATGTTTTTCAAAGGTATTACCCAATCTTAATGTATTTCCTGCACATAGATAAAAGCTGGCATTAAAATGCAATAAGCATTATATGCTCTATTATTCAATTTATGTCACATTTTTGAAAAAGGAGCAGTTTTAGGGAAAAAAATAGTGATCACTGCTTGCCAGAGGCTGGGAGTGGGTATAGAAGTTGACTCTTGGGGACATAGAAGGATTTTTGGGGTGAGGGACCTGCTGTAGCTCATGATTGTGAGAGATGACGTGACTGCATTCATCTGTTAAAATGCACAGAACTCTGCATCTGAAAGTGTTTCCGAGACCAGCTTGGTCGGGGAGACGCTTACCCAGCAGCGCTAGAGGAATTAAAGACACACACACAGAAATATAGAGGTGTGAAGTGGGAAATATCAGGGGTCTCACAGCCTTCAGAGCTGAGAGCCCTGAACAGAGATTTACCAATGTATTTATTAACAGCAAACCAGTCATTAGCATTGTTTCTGTAGATATATGATTAACTAAAAGTATCCCTTATGGGAAACGAAGGGATAGGCGGAATTAAAGGAATGGGTTGGGCTAGTTAACTGCAGCAGGAGCGTGTCCCTAAGGCACAGATCACTCATGCTATTGTTTGTGGCTTAAGAATGCCTTTAAGTGGTTTTTTCCCCTGGGCAGGCCAGGTGTTCATCGCCCTCATACCCTTAAACCCACAACCTTCCACCTTGGGCGTTAGGGCCATTATGAACATGTTACAGTGCTGCAGAGATTTTGTTTATGGCCTGTTTTGGGGCCAGTTTATGGCCGGATTTCAGGGAGCCTGCTCCCAACAAGACGTATCATACTGTATTTAAATTATGCCTTAATTGTAAAAGCTATATGCAATTTTACATTCATCTCCACCCTAATCAAGTAGTTTCATATAGGAGTTTAAAAGCTCAAGAAATGCTCTTAACTGGTCACCTTTGCCATTTATGAAATACTGAGTCATGTGATGATGGTATTTACAAGCAGAATCTAAACTTTTGCAAACAACCAGGATGATTCTTTCAGAGCCAAGACCTCTTAGCATTTCTGTCATTGCCACTCCTAGTGGCCACAGCCTCACTTTGATAAAGATGTGTCTAGAAACGCTGTCACTATCCAACAGATCTGTTTTAGGTGGCACTTCCCCTTGGCTCAAGCTTTTAAATGAAGAACAGGGATTCCTTTGCCAAAGGAATGTGTCTGTCTCCATCTCTTCCCCCTTCCCTTACACTACCTGGCTCCTCTCCTCACAGTGTAGTCCACTTTTCTTCATACTGTTCAAAATGCTGCTCCCATCTCTGTCAGCCTTCCACTATCCCCTTCATCCAAAAAGCCTGACTTTATTTTAATCTTCCCCTTCATCCGTGGTCTACCCATCAAAACAGTTGTTCCCTCACAACTGCCAGGTAGGTGTGCAAGCTCTGAGTTTCAGTGAATCTACCCTCAGATACAGAGCTGAGATCTCAGTGAGTCTTTGGCTCCTGTATCTTACTTTAATCTCTAAGTGTTGAATCTTGAAGCACAGGGAGAATTTTATTTCATATGTGGATGCCATCACTTTTAACAACCAGATAGATTGATGTCCCCGCCTCCTGCCTGGAAGGAAGGTACTCCATGTCGTTTACTAATTTATCATATTGTTATTTTTCACTGGGTATTATGTCCATCTCTGGGAATACGTAGATGAATAAGAGACATCAAGGAGCCATCAAAAAGCCCACAGTCTGTTGAGAATGTGGATAACTAAACCATCAGTTACAGTGGAATAGACTATATGATTAAGGTGACCATGGAAGTTATTCTACAAACTGGGACATTTTAGAAGGGAAAGGGGGCACTGTTAGTAATTACCTCCAAGACAACATGTGTAAACTAGGACTGGCTGAGCATACTGGACATTGCCATCCTGCCTTTAGTGAAAGTGTTTATAGAGACGGTTGCCAACTGGTCTTTTAAACCAGTAAGAATCACAGAGAAGAGATGCTGTCTCAGCCCTGGGAAGCAGAAGAGCAGCTCCATGAGTGCAGACATCTCAAAGGAAGGCATGTAAAATGCAGCAAAGCAAAAGAGTGGGGAACATGCTGTCCAAACAGAAAGGACTGCACAGGCAAGAAGCAAAACTGGGTATTTATTCCTTTATTCCAGTTGTGTCAGTGGCAAAGTTCACATATGATCATGAAAATAAGAAAGCCCGGCTTGAGTTCTTCCACAGATAGAAAACCATTCCTCTTCTTCAAAGGAGGTGAACATTGGAGGCAGATCTCTTCTCTTAAAGGGATGATTGAGATATCTGGGTAAATAAGCAAGAGTTCTAGAGAGTAGAGAGCGGCTGCCTTCCTGACCTGGCTTCCCCAACCCATACCTCCATTTCTCATATGCTTTCAGCTGGAAAAAGAAAAGGAATGAGGTCCTTTGCCAATAACCCCCATACTCTATGAGAAGATTAAGCTGATTTCAGAGCAAAGATAATCAGGAGATGAGTCAATGAAATCCCAGAGTTTGGGTAAGGGATGGGGCTCATGGTGTGATAAGCACCTCCTCTCTCTAATACCCTACCCTCCACCAGCAGCACATACCTACAGATCTTCCCCTATAACCACCAGACAGCTTCCGTTTCTGTGTGGGTATTTGTATCATTATTTACATGAATTATTTATGCCTAATTGGCATGCAGTATACGAATTGCTGTGTGCATTATTCACTGTGTCAGATGAAGTTAAATGTATGTTTTATTTGCTCCTTTAATTTTAGCATATGGAAAGGGAAAAGCATGGAAGTCAGAAAGATGTGGGTCAGATCTTGGCTGTGTCACATGCCACCTATGGGGTGTTAGACAAGTTACATAATTCCTGAGCCTTGGCTTCCTTACTGGAAAATGAGGCCAGGAATCCTTAAACAGAGTTAGTCAGCCTCGTAGGTGGCATTTGTGTGGCACACGCTCTTAGTGAGGGATGAGTTAAAGAAATTGGTTTCCTTGATAGGCATAGAAACCCAAAGTTTCCTGTGGACAAATTATTTCCAACTTTATCCCTGCCTCATTTCTCTCACATTCTGGGGGACCCCCCTTTTAAAATCTCAGTGGATTGCAAAGTTTGAAACAATGTGTGTAAATTATCTGCTAAAATGACTTCCCTGTAGATGCTCAGAAAAAGGTTTCTGATGCTGTTAATATGACTTTCATGTATTTATCTACTTATGTATTTACTTACTTAATTGTAGGTTCAGAGGGCAAATGTGCAGGTTTTTTACAAGGGCACAGTGTGTAGTGCTGGGGTTTGGGCCTCTATTGAACGCATCACCCAGATATAGTGAACATGCCCTATGAAAGCATGGTTTTTCAATCCTGGTGTCCCTGCTTTCCTCCTCACTTCTGGAGTTCCCAAGATCTGTTGTTTCCATATTTATGTCGGTGTGTACCCACTGTTTAGCTCCCACTTTATAAGGGCGAACGTGTGTTTTTTTATTTTGCGTTTCTATGTTAATTTACTTACAATAATGGCCTCCATCTGCATCCTTGTGGCTGCAAATGACATGATTTCATTCTGTTTTATGACTGCATAATATTCCATTCTTCATATGTACCGTATTTTCTTTATCCAGTACACTGTTCATGGGCAACTAGGTTGATTCCATGACTTTACTCTTGGGAATAGTGCTGTGATAAACATAGGAGTACAGGTGGGTTTTTATTAGAATGATTTATTTTCCATTGGGTAGATACCCAGTAGTGGGATTGCTGAGTTGGATGGTAGTTATGTTGTTAGTTCTTTGAAAATTCTCCATGCCATTTTCCATAAGAATTGAACTAATTTACATTCCCACTAACGGTATATATGTTCCCTTTTCTGTGTACCCTCACCAACATCTGCTATGTCTTAACTTTCTAATATAGCCATTCTGACTGGTGTGAGATGGTATCTCATTGTGGTTTTAATTTGAATTTCTCTGAGAATTAGTGATGTTGAGCATTTTTTCATGTTTGTTTGCTGCTTGTATGTCTTCTTTATTATTTCTTAACTGTTTTCATCATGTTACTCAGATGCCTTAAGAGTAATAAGTCTGAGCTGAAAAGAAAGGTAAGTACAGACCTTTCTTTTTTAGAACAATCAACTGAATTCCACATTATTTAAACCTTCTTAAGTAAATTCCACCCAAATATTATTTTAAACAGATTGCTGACACATGGTCTGTAAAATCATGTCAACTAAATTTTGCAGATAACCCTGCAGTTCTTAGATCCGTATTTCAAATTTGCTCTTTATGGATTATAGAAGTTAAGGCCACCTTAAAATCTGTTTTGTCAGTGTTATGATTTTGATAGGGGAATGTAGGTTAATGAATCTGAATGTGCTGGGGATTTGAATCTACTTCAAGCCAGTTCATTGTTAGGACTGGATAAATAATTCATATCCTTGCTCAATATAAATGTTTTATTTACAGGAAGTTACTACCTATACCGTATTCTTTTGGTCATACAGCATTTCTCACTCAGGCCCAAAAATCCCACATGCTTTTAACCATAGACAAATGTCTGTTCTATTTCCCTGCTCTCACTTGAAATTCAAAGAAAAAAATATTAACACAATCATAGAAACGCCCGATATCATTACATGGTACTTTTGCATTTTTTCTTTTAATATTTTTAAGATGGGGGAAAAAAGGAGCTTTCTCTAGAAGTGAGAATATTGACTGTTTTAACAAAATCAAGATGCAGTACAAGAGTTCATATATCATTACCTTTTGAATAATACTGAAAAGAAAGAAGAAGAGAAAGAAGCAGAATTTTCCTTGCATTCTGTATTTGTAGTCTTGCAGTTTTCTCTGACTGGAATATCTTTTCCTCTCAACCTAGAAAACCCTCACGTATCAGTGAAGGTCCAGCTTTATTGTTACTTGCTATGAGAAGCCTTTCTGGAGCTGAATAGGCAAGATAATTGCTCTTTCTTCTGTTTTACCCTTTTGGTTTCTTTATATATTCAGTAGTATCACTTAACACAGTGTATTATGTCTGTCTGTGTAGGAGACCATCTCACCTGTATTCTTGCAAAGCCTTATCCCTCTTTGTACCCTCAGCCTCTGCTCTGTACATCTTTGTTCATTTCAACTTCCATTTATTCATCAAATATTTATTTAACATCTTCTGTTCTCATTAACTTTCGCTGCATAACAAATCACTCTAAAACTTTTTTTTTTTTTTTTGAGAGACAGGGTCTCACTGTGTCATCCAGACTGGAGTACAATGGCATGCATGATCATAACTCATTGCAGCCTCCAACTCCTGGGCTCATGTGTGTCTCCTGCCTCAGCCTCCAGAGTGAGTGGGACTACAGGCATGCGCCACCACACCTTGCTAATTTATATATATATATATTTTAGAGATGGGGTCTCAGTGTGTTACCTAGGCTAGTCTTAAACTCCTGGCCCCAAGCAATCCTCCTACGTCTGCCTCCTAAAGTTCTAAGATTACAGACATGAGCACCATGTGCCCTGCTAAAACATTGTAATGGTGTAAAGCAACAATCATTTTATCATCTCTCAAAGTTTCCATGGGTCAGACATTCCGGCAGAGATTGGTTGAAAAGGCAGTATTTGCTCGGTGTGTCTCTTGTGGCTGCAGTGGGATAGGGGCTGGAGACAGCAGCTGGAAGATAGGTGTACATTATACTCTCTCCTCTCATGAAGCTCAAGGCCTCTGCTTGTGGTCTCTCCACATGGGCGAGTATGGGCTTCCTATGCTATCATGGCCTCAGCGAGAGTCATAATGCCTACCTATGGCAGCTAAAGGCATTAAGAGTGAATGTTCAAGCTAGCAAGGTGGAAGCTGAATTGCCTAGGCTCTGAAGACACCATCACTCTCCCTGCATTCCACTGGTGACCAGTGAGTCACAAGCTATCCAAATTCAAAGGGAGAGAAGTTAGACTTTACTTTTTTCCCCTTGATTTTATTAAGGTAAACTTGACAAGTAAAAATTACATATATTTAAGGAGCACGAGGTAATATTTTGATATATGTATACACTGTGAAGTCAGTACCACAATCAAGCTAATTAACATATCATATCTATCACCCCACATAGTTACCATTTGTGTGTGTGTGTGTGTGTGTTGAGAATACTTAAGATCAGCACTCTTAGCAATTTCAAGTACATAATACAGTGCAATTAACTATAATTCCCATGCTGTATACTAGAGCTCCAGAGCTTACTCAGTCTGCATAATGGAACCTTTGTCCTTTGACCAGCATTTCTCCATCTCCCCCGTCCTCCAGCTCCAGGGAATCACCATTCTACTTTTTTTTTTTCAACTGTAAAACATTCTACATATAAGTGAGATTATACAGTATTTTCCTTTCTATGTATGGTTTACTTCATTTCACATAATGTCCTCTAGGTTCATCCATGTTGTGACAAATAGCAGAATCTCCTTCTTTTGTAAGGCTGAATAATATTCTGTTTACATATGTACCACATTTTCTTTAGTCATCCATCAATGAGCCTTTTAATGGGAGAGTGGCAAGGATTTAGTGGGGCAAGAGGGTTGAGAAATACTGTGTTCACCTTTTGGAAATGCAATCTGGAACACCTACCACGTGCCCTGCCATGTGTAAGACTCTGAAGATACCACAGTGAATTAAGACGGACATGGTCTCTTCTTCATGGAGCTTGCATAAGGAACAGAAAGAATATAAATAAGTGGAAAAGATAATATTTTTTTTAGCCATAAAGAAAAAGAAAGTATCATTATATGTTACATTTCAAGAAAGGCCTTGTGGGGTGGGCTCAGTGGCTCACACCTATAATCCTAGCACTTTGGGAGACCAAGGCAGGAGGATCATTTGAGGCCAGGAGTTCAAGGCCAGCTTGGGCAACAGAGTGACACTCATTTTGCAAAAAGTGTAAAAAATTACCCAGGCATGGTGGTGCACACTGGTAGTTTCAGCTATTTAGGAGGCTGAGGCAGAAGGATGGCTTGAACCCATGAATTGGAAGTTGCAGTGAGCTGTGATCATGCTGCTGTACTCCAACCTGGATGACAGAACGAGATGGAGATTTGATTTAGGGTCACAGTAGTGGAAACTGAGAAAAAAAGACTGTGTATTCTTGAGGTAGATGTGGATGAATTTGTACTTATGACATAATATTTCCTACCTAATGATCACATTTTATGTTTGTTGTACATGAATTATACAGCTCCCAACTTGACCTTTAGACTGTGTCTAAAGGATTAGGAATAATTCTTACTCATACTTGTATTTTCCAAAACACTTACTGCATTTTAAGTACTCCACAAATATTTGTTGAAGTGCATGTCACTCTTTCTTGGACAGCTTCCCATGTCTTAAAAGTACTTATAATTTTCCAATTTAATTTATTGCAACTATTTCTTAGAAATGTAAAAAATTGATTTTTTTATAGATTTCTACTTGAGGCTTTCTATTAAAAAATATGGAGTGTGCTATATTTTACTATGTTCTTCCTCCTCCCTGAAGCCCTTCATGGAAACAGGTGAGTGGATGGATGGATGATTGATGGATGGTTGGATGGATGGATGTCAAATGAGATGTCCAGTGAAGCACCGTTTCCCTTACACTTCTGTGAAAGAGAAATGAAAATGCAGATTGGTAATGATGATTTCTGCCTCCTGTATTCTGATCCCTGGAGAGGACTTACTCATAATTTATGATCTGTTATACAAAGTCTGTAGAATTGTTACACTGAGGTGAATTTCTCTGCCTCTCTCAGAACAATTCATTCTTTACTTTGACCCATTTTCCACTTCGTGATCTTATTTGTGTATTTTACAATTGTGTCTTAATGCAGATTTCATTGCTAGAGTAGTATTTATGGGAAGATGAGAGTATCTGAACCTTTTTGAGTCTGAAATTCTAAAAAATATATATAATTGAGGTGGAATATATAAATATCCTGTTTTGGAAAAGAAGAGATTATTTTCTAACCTTTTACGTTCAAATACTAAATAAAGAAACACCTTTAGCTTAAAGATTATTTTAAACACATTTTTTTCCTAGTATTTATGAATTTACTTGAGAAAACAATAGTATTTCAAAGTTTAGTAAAATCTTGTTTTTTTAGTTTAGATAGTTTTATAAACTTATACTTTATTGTATTTTTTATTTCTTTATTACTCTAGCCTACTTTTAATAACTTTATATCTTCTAGTGTATTTCATTTATTTATATCATGTCATATTTCACAAAGAATTTGAGACAGTTTATCAAGTAATACACAAAGTGAACGCTGAGGAGAAAAAATATGCCAGTGTTCCAGTTGCCTAGAATGTAAGTTTCTTAAGAACAGCATAAATCCTCACCAGGGAATCTTTACTGCTTATGACAGAGCCAGGTCTGTGTTGTAAATTTAATAAATATTTATGGAATGAATGTATGAAGTTAGTTTACAAAATATATACCAACTTAGTTGAGATCCACAATTTTCGCTGAGAGCTTTGTGGTAACAAATGAACAGAGAAAAATACTGTTAATTAACAATCCACAGCATCTGTAAGATGAAATAAAACCATTTGATAAGGAGATACACAACTCTTCCTGGCCAAGAAATGTTATGTGTGTGTGTCCAAATCCAGTGG